>NC_135387.1:2800851-3400851 GCF_051989625.1 Stigmatopora argus | reverse complement strand
CAAGACTCACTCTCATTTCATCACCCTTAAAATGGCCTTAAAATCGTTGAATTTAACCATTTCTCGCGTATAAGCCGCCCCCTGATATACAAATTCATTCATTCATTCATCTTCCATACCGCCCATCCTCAAAATGGTTGCGGGGGTTGCTGGAGCCCAACCCAGGTGTCTTCGGGTGAAAGACTACACCCTAGACTGGTCTCAAGTCAGTCGTGGGGCACACAGAGAGACAAACAACCATTCGCACTCCCAATCACACCACCACCAGCAGGAATTGAACTCATGCCTGCCTGCACCTTAGTCAGGCGAGTGAACCTCTACACCAGGAGGCGGCGCGATTTACAAATTTCACCTCCATATTCATGGTATTAATAGGAAATACAAATGTTTTACTTTGAAGGGAAAATCTTAAGAAAAATCATCACACGTAGTATCTCTGAGATACTGTATGAATCAAAGGCACATTTTTAGGGTCAATATCATAGGGAAATTAGTAATTCATCCAGTAATGGTTGTTTTCTTACTGTAAAACAGAAAATAACCAACAAATAGTAAATGTTAATTTGCCGACTTCTCCGGATGAAAAAGAGTATAGCAACGCTTTAAGTCTTGTGCGCATATAAGCCGTACCCTTGATTCAGTCATAATTTTCTTTATAAGTACGGCTTATATGTGAGAAAATACGGTAAATTATTATATTTTAATTAGCATTGGTGTATTTTTTCAAATATTTTTATTACATTTATATGATTTTAATAACAAATACATTAATACAATTAAAAATGAATCCAAACTGTAGTAAAGTACACACTGGTTACAGCTCCAAGTAACAGTGTCTAAAGTTGTTTTTTTCCTTTGTATGACATGTCATTGCAAGCCAATGATAACGATACTTCTCCAATTAATTTAAACAAGAAGGTTGGATGTGGTGTGGCTGGCAATGCCCATCTTTCAGTGCCATTGATGGCGCTAAATTTCTAATCCTGGGAGGGGCATCAAGCACCGTCAATTTTCAGCCATTGCGTGAAATGAATGTCCCGTAAGTAAGACTCATAAAAAAAATCTGAAGTTTTCCATGTAAGGGTTAAGCGCAGATTTAATGTTTAAAGTGTGCATAACTTTAAAGTGGTTTGCATGGAACTTACCTGCCAGATAGTGTGCTTTGGAGGCACAAGTCAGTGAGCAGCTCTCTTTCTTGCCCGTTTTGCTACAGGTTAAAGTCGCCTTGGGGGCGACAAGGCCTGGAGGACATTTCACCAACTCTAATAGATAGATAGATAGAAGTCAAAACTGTAAAATCAACCAAAGCTGTATGTCTCTTTACCGCTAGAGGGCAGTGCTGCTACATACCAATACAATCCTTTCTGTTCCAGTGCAGTTTGAATCCAGTCGGGCAGGTACACTCATAACTTCCCAGAGTGTTAATGCAGCCATATTTACACCCTCCTCGATTTATGCTGCATTCATCAATATCTGACAATATAAGATACATTGAGTGCACGTACATTAGTAGTTACCAACCTTTGCATCTCATCCACAACATAAACAGAAAACATGAATATGAAATAATTGTCATCGAGGGCAATTATATACAGCAGTTGATCATGTTGAATATTCAAGTCATCGTAATCATTCTCAAGTTGCAAACCAGTTTTATTGACATGTTGGAAACTTTTAACCAGAGGTATGGGTTTCCAAACCACAAATATGTAAATATGTTTGCCTAAATTCTTCTTCCTCACCTGTACGACTACAGTACACATGGCCAAAAATGGGGAGAGATGTGGAAACGTTTTAGTGATTACGATTATGCTCTTTTACAACTCTTCTTCTTCTATGTCTTGTTGCCACCTTATTCCCCTAAGAGGAAGATGACTTCATGAAGTGCAGCCTGCCAATGTGTTACCAAGAGCAGGTCGGAAACACTGAAAGAGAAGCGCTGCTTAACTCGGCATCAAAGCCCTCGAGGATGAAGAACTCAAATTAATATCTGATGGAAGCGGTGCTCATCTGCCAGAAATTGTTTTGACTTGTTTTATTTTCTTCCATACTTGATATACAATTCAAATGAATCTCCATTGACCTTCGGAAAATCCTTTAAGGCAGGGGTCACCAAACTACGGCCCGCGGGCCGGATACGGCCCATCAGCACATTTGGCCCGGCCCTCGGAACAATACCAGAGACGCTATCGGATTTTTTTCCTATTTGGCCTTGAAGACTGGGACGTTTTAATCTTGTGTTTGGTTCATTGCACCCCTGCTGAGCCCACAAATCATCCCAGTGAAGCGGGGCTTTGCATTGCTTCTTTGGTGACACGCGCGGGGAGAGTGTTTCCCTTTGATGCACGCGGGCACGTCCACCGGTGCATGCGTGATGCATGCGCGAGCAGAGTATTACCGAGACATCTGGACGATCAGAGGTGAGGGTGGAGCCCTGGGACCATCGCGGACTATTCAAGCATATAAAAACTATGCAACCTGTTTGAGAATTGTTCTTTTTGACCCAGAGCTGTGGAGGGGAGCAACTCTGAATTGGATTTATATATTAGGAATAAATATCTTCTATGAAGAACCCAGAGAGAGTTATTTAGTTATTATTTATTTCATAAATAGTTTTATTTATTTCCTGTTTTTTCTGTGAAGAACTCAGAGGGTTATTTAGTTATTATTTATTTCATTAATAGTGTTATTATTTGTTTCCTGACTTTTTTTCTGTAAAGAACCTGGAAAGGGTTATTTGGTTGTGTGGCTTTCTGGAAAACAATAAATTTTTTAAGCTCCCCTACGATCGTCACACTTTTTCTGTTACAAACTGACACCGGCCCCGCATCAGAGAAGGGAAAAGTTATGTGGCCCTCACAGGAAAAAGTTTGGGGACCCCTGCTTTAAGGCCTTTTTCCTTTGCATGCAGACAGAGGAGTCAAGAAGGATGAAAAGAGCAGAAAAGAAAAATTCAGATTGTAAATCAATAACCATTGGCGAGTGACTTCAGAGAATTGATATTTTTTTGTCACATTTAGGGGTCATTATAATGATCCATGGGTGTCAAACCGGTCCTCAAAGGGCCGCAGTGGGTGCAGGTTTTCATTCTAACTCAACAAGAGGATACCTTTTGCAAGTGTAATCAGTTAATTAAAGTCAGGTGCTACTTATTTTAGAAGACACCTGATTGGTTAAAATGTCGGCACTGGATTGGTTGGAACAAAGACCAGGACCCACTGCGGCCCTCAGCGGAATCGGTTTGACACATGTTATAATCTGTCGCTCTCATTGTTGAACTCATCAAAGAGGGGAATTCTTTTTTGTACAGTTTTCAAATAAATCGTAATAAATGCACACAGACACACGTTTGCTTGCATGCATTTGTGTCAAGGCCAATGTGGCGCGTATGAAATCAGGAATATTTTTGATATACACTTATGGATGTCTGAAGTCACAAAAGCACTGAGTGTATTTTCTTAGCAGATAAGCGAGCGGAATGTTTTGCTAAGCAAAGGCTCTGAGAACTCGCACTTAGGAAGAATGCTGACAGGTCACGGAACAATAATTGACAGTGGGCGCTGATCTGGCAGCATTTGTTGTGTGCGAGCCTCTTGTCAAACACCACTCCATGGCTCTCGGCTATATTTTGGGGTTAACGAAGCACAGCGAAGGCAATGTGAGCTTAGTTCTTAGTGGCCAGTAAGGAAATACAGTAGGGAGCTCCATAAATGTGAAGGGTTATCTAATAGTTCCGACAGCAACGATGAAAATCAGCAGTGTGGCATACTTTTTGCATTGACAAAATCTCAAAGCACACCACTATTTTAAAATCTTCTAAGGTAAAACTGTTGCCTATATTAGCAATAAAAGTCGCTCTCATCAAAGTTTTATCAACAGAAATCAAATCAACCCCAAAAATTAGTCCAAAATCTAATTTTGCACACCGACGGTTCTAGTGATGTAATAAATAAGTCATGCAATGCTTTTAAATTTATTAATTTTATAAAATAAAATTCTCCCCAAATTATTTAAATCTCCTAATATGACATTGTTGTGCTCACAGGCTTTACCTCACCAAAAAGTTGATGCCCTTAAAACAGGTGTCTCAAACCGATTCCGCCGAGGGCCGTAGTGGGTCCTGGTTTTTGTTCCAACCGATCCAGTGCCGACATTTTAACCAATCAGGTGTCTTCTAAAATAAGTAGCACCTGGCTGCAATCAACTGATTAACTGATTACACTTGCAAAAGGTATCCTCTTGTTGAGTTGGAATGAAAACCTGCACCCACTGCGGCCCTTTGAGGACTGGTTTGAGACCACTGCCTTAAAAACAAAATTTCTGATTCATGTAACATAAAAACAAGGACAATGACATAAATCTCGTAAAGTTTTTTTTTTACTCCCAATGTTACCTCAATCTCTGAACATTACGCAAAGAGCAATTTTGTGCTCACACAGACTTAACATCAACAAAAGTTGAAGCTCGTGCAGCCAATAGCTTGATTTTAACCTCGTAATTGTTCAATTTTAATCTCATAATACTGTGATTTTCCTCACGGAACATTACAATTACAATGTATGATTTGTAATTTCCCACGCTATACTTAACCATCACTCGCGGCACACTTGTTGGGAAACACCGTGCAAAACAATGGTAACATGGGTAACAAAACAACTTAAAAAACACCATTGTCTGTAATAAACAAAACTGTTTTAAATGTTTTTAAAGCATGAGGATGGTCGAACTTTTTGGTTAAGGCTGGCTTTTCCATGAAGCTAGCCAGCAGCATACCCACATATGCGATCCGTGTGAAGCCTGGCATTTTCAGTTTGTTTTTCAATAAAATTGTACGGCATTCTCTTCCCAAAAACGTGTTGCTCCCTGCACGGGCCGCCGAAGCCCTGGCCGATGCAGCGAAAGTTGAAGCCACGAAGTGAAGAAGGATCACAGTACTACTACTCCCTCAAAAGCTGAGATAGGCTACAGCACCCCGCGCAAACCTTGTGAGGATAAAGCGGTTCAGAAAATGAATGAATGTAAGGCACACCCGATTACAAAATGCAGTAGTAGTGGTGGTAGTAGTAGCAGTAGTAGTAGCATCAATAGTAGTAGGAGCAGTAGTAGTAGCAGTAGCAGTAGTAGAGCATTGTGTTGTACATTCACTAGATGGAGCTGTAGTAGTAGTTGTTAGAAGTAGTTTTATAAATCAACTAGATGGAGTTGTGCTAAAGGGAATTTCATACAACGATTAACCAATACAGTAATCCCTTGACATACGAGTTCCCCGACATAGGAAGAATTTGAAATACGAGTAAAATTCCGAGCAAATATTTACCTTGAGATACGAGACAAATTTTGAGATACAAGCATACGAGATGGGAGAGGCTGCTTATGATTTCAGCGTACTGTCGTTCTCGCTGCATCTCCCATGTGTAAAGATCTCTACGAGCACTGGGTGGAACATTTTGTTCCATGAGTGGTGTATGCGTGATGGAGCTGGAGTTTTTCAACAATATGCACCATCCTGAAGCAGAAGGACGCTATTACGGATATCAAGCATTCCAAAGACTAACAATAATTTCCAAGCTGCGCAGTGACATTCATAACGAGATGGAGAGCCTTCTTTTAATGTGAATAAAAGATAAACAGTTAGCGGGAGATAGCGTGACCGAGTCAATAATATGCGAAAAAGCCAGCGGAATTTAGATGAATGTAAAAGCTAAGCAAAAGCATCTGAAAAAGGGGAACACTACCAGAACCATTCATTTAAGTTAAATTTATGTTTACGTATGTTATGTTGCGCGCGCGTTGCCGTCCATCAAGTGTCTCTCGAATATCGCGGCTTCAACTTTTGCAGTTTCACTTCATCACAGATTTTTTTCTGGGGATTTTTTTTCCCGTAAGTTCATAAAAAGATGAAAATCCACGCTCAAACTCGCAAGCGGAATCCACTCCTCATGTGCTCCGCTTGCTACTAGAACTCAGCACTGAAGTAAAAATAAATAAAAAATAAATAAAAATCCACGCTGAAACTCGCAAGTGGAAGCTACTCCCCTGTCCTCCGCTTGCTACTAGGACTCAGAACTTTTTTTAAAAATAGGGTTGACCCTACTTCGCGGTTTTTCATTTATTGCGGCCATGTCTGGTCTACATTAACCGCGATAATCGAGGGATTACTGTAATCTGTTAGTAGGTGGTGAATTAGAACCAATAAAAATGTTTTTCCATTGTAATAACCTGTTTTTTGGCTTTTTTTTCAGAGGGTGGGAGCTGATTAATTTGTATTTAGTTCATTTCTATGGTAAACGTTCATTTGAGATAAGGGTAAATCGACATACGAGCTCGGTCCCGGAACGCATTAAGGTCGTATCTCAAGGTATTACTGTACTGATCCATACATAAATTGTGTTGGATTTATAAGGCACACTGCTGGCTTAAATTGAAATCTTTTACTTGCACTTTATAGTGCAGAAAATACGATAGATATTTCTTTGCCACTTTGCTTATTTGTTGAGAGAAGTAGTGTGAAAAGTACCTCCTTTCTTGTGTCTTTGTTTTTTTACTTCCTCCCTAAAAATGATCATTACCCCCCAACCCCCATAAAATGCAACCCCGCCCCTTACAAGATTCAGAACTTGACACTTTTTCTATTGGTTATTGTTGGAATAATGATTCAAACCTTTTAAATCATTATTAGTAATATTTAATTAAAAAAGGAAAAACATCTTTCAACAAATTCTGCTTACAACTTCGAAGGAGATGCAATGTGACGCCGTCTCAGTCCACAGTGCATTCTCCTTCGAAGTTGTAAGCAGAATTTGTTGAAAGATGTTTTTCCTTTTTTAATTAAATATTACTAATAATGATTTAAAAGGTTTGAATCATTATTCCAACAACAACCAACCTAATCCGCAGTACCGCGTTTTTACAAGTTACACTCCACCTTGAAGTGAAGTAGCCTAACACTTTAGTGAAATCACGTTTTAGTCAATTAACTACAGCACAAATCACCTATGCTTTACTTGGCTGCCAAGAGTTAGCGTAATCTTAGATTGATTTCCTGCCTTCCAGGCAGGCACCTGTTTTTGCTCAGTTTAGTCCATTTGGAAATGAACTTGCACAGACTTAAACCAGCTCAATCTGAATAGTCCATCAAAGCCAGTGTTTAGTTATATACTATGTCTTAGATGTGGTTGTGTGGAGGGACTTTTTATGTTGATATTCTTACTGTGGTGACATTAAGATTAATGAGATGGATTTGGAGGACTTTACACCCTGAAACCATGGAAGTCAACAAAATGTGATGATTTGTTGGTTTAGAATTCTTAAGACTTGAGAGTTGCTCAGACGTATCTAATTAGAAGACCCCCCTTCTTCCTCCTTTTAAAAGAACACTTAATGACAATCTGGGCATCTGGCACCTTCATGCATATGGGATCTTAGGAGGCATGCAGCTGAATGTTGAAACAAGCCAACACTTTTTATGAACTCAAATAAATCAATCTGTTTGTGATGCCGTCTTCCCGCTGAGAGAATTTCATTAAGCTTTTGAAGAGGCGAGATAGAATGGACAACTGATTTACACAGCACCCCGCCACTAAAAATGTAGCCGTCTCACCTCCGCAGTGCGCCAGGCCATAGATGACATAGCCTTTATGACAAAGGCACTGGAAACTTCCGGCAGAGTTGACACAGAAATGATCGCAGGCACGGTCAAAGGAGCACTCATCAATGTCTGCAAAAGATGGAGAAAAACACTGTTAAAAATGTCTAAATTGCTCAATAACGACAAAAAGCAGCGTCCAACCTATTTTGCTCCCTCTGTCTTGCTCATCATGCATTTCAATGGACGGCATCACAACAATAACACAGAGAGAAAAAAAAAGAACATCTTTTGTTCCCATGTATGGTGCTGTGATTGCTCTCCTGCAGTCACAATGTTTTCCATTTTGAAATGGCGAAATGAGTTTTCACTTTTGGAAATGATGTGGTAACAGCAGGAGTTAACTGACAATAGGTGGTAGAGTGCATGTACACTTTCTTCTCTGAGAGCCTGTCAATCTTTTTCTTTTATCAAGAATGTGAAAGAAAAATAGGCGGCCCGGCGGATAAGTGGTTAGCACGTCGGCCTCACAGTAGGAGACCTGGGTTCAAATTCAGGTCGGTCCACCTGTGTGGAGTTTGCATGTTCTCCCCGCCTGTGCAGGTTTTCTCCGGGTACTCCGGTTTCTACCCACATTCCAAAAACATGCACGGTAGGCTGATTCAACACTCCAAATTTCCCCGGTAAATATGTGTGCATGTTGTCAGTCTCTAAGTGCCCTGCGATTAGCTGGCAACCAATTCAGAGTGTACCCTGCCTACTGCCCATTGTTGGCTACGATAGGCTCTAGCACCCCTGTGACCCTTGTGAGGATAAGGAGCTTGGATAATGATTGAATGAATACCATAAATACACATTGGTAAGACCCCCAAGTACTTTCTTCGTTCGTATACTCCTGCTGCCCCTATGAGCCCTCCTGAACATTCCGTCGATGATCCAAAGCCTCTTGAATCTGACGAATAGGACTTGGACTAAAGCTTTTTTTTTTCTAATTAAGTGGCCGCCTCGTGGTGTAGATGTTCACTTGCCTGACTTCAGTGCGGGCAGGCGCAGGCTCGATTCCCGCTGATGGCAGTATGATTGTGAGTGTGGATGGTGGTTTGTCTCTCTGTGTGCCCTACGGCTGACTGGCGACCAGTCTAGGGTGTAGTCTGCCTTTCGCCCAAAGTCAGCTGGGTTAGGTTCCAGCAAACCCTGCAACCCTTTTGAGGATGCGCGGTATGAAGGATGAATGAATGAATGAATAAGTCAAGCGCAGAACTATTTTCACTGAGTACAGTACCTAAAGTCTTTACATTTTTTTATATATAGATTATATTTAGATATTAATACATTAGTCTTTTCATATGCCTTTACAACTGTAACATTTAATGAATACACTTTTTGATAATTGTACTTGTGTGCTTGTATTTTTGTATCAGCGTGTAAACCTGTATTATGGTAGTTTAATAGGGGTGATCCTACTTCATGTTTTTTTATTATCGCGGCCAGTTTTGGTCTACATTATCCCCGAAATTTGAACGATTACTGTGTTTGCATTATACTTCACTATTACGCATCATAAAAATCAAATACTGTGTTTATATTTATTTTTTTACAAAATTATTTCACTTTGTATGGATAAGTGTTTTTTGGGTAATGAGATTTGACTGTTCTATTTATTGTACAACACGAGCTGGCACTCATTCGTGATGTCAGAACACCTAACTTGCACATTGTGTTAAGATATTTGGATTTCAAACTAATCCAAACATGTCTTTATGGACCTTGCTTTCCCAAGTTGTTCCCAGTGATTTGAAGCAGATAATAACTTGTTTTGGTATTCTCAAAAGAGGGTTTCAGATTCTACACAGACACGCAAAATTGAATAGGGGACTATAAGTTGCATATATTATATATAAACTGGGCGGCCCGGCGGCTGAGTGGTTAGCACGCTGGCCTCACACACTCCTGTGTGGAGTTTGCATGTTCTGTCTGGGATTGCATGGGTTTTCTGCTGGTGCTCCGGTTAGGGGCTGACTTCCGGCACCAGGTAGGGGACACCCTGAATTGGTGGCCAGTCAATCGCAGGGCACAAGGAAACGGGGAACCATTCATGCTCAAACTCATATCTAGGGGCAATTTATAATGTCCAAGCAGCCGACCCTGAATGTTTTTGGGTTGTGGGGGAAAACTGCCAGGGGAGAACATGCCAACTCCACAAAGTGAAGACCAACCTGGGATTGAAGTCTCGACCCCAGAACTTTGAGGCCGACGCGCTAACCACTCAGTAATACCTTGAGATACGAGTGTCCTAACATACGAGAAATTTGAGATACAAGGAAAATTCCGAGCAAATTTTTGGCCTTGATATACGATACAAATTTGAGATACGGGCATAGGAGACAGTTTGTGCTCTTGTTCATCTTTGTATTATATATATACCGTATTTTCACGCCTATTTAGCGCATCGTTTTTCACGCCGCAGTGTCAGTAACGAGTGCTATTTCTTTATTTTAGACACACAAAGTACGCACCATTTCATTAGACGCATATATATTATATTTGGATTAACATCGAAACGCAATAGCGCTGGCTACCGGAAGCAGATTATTTCCGGGTTCCGGTGCGCAGTGACTGCTGGGAAATATAGTTCTTGGACGCTACACGCACACGCTAAAAACACGCTTTAAAAAGGCAACGGAAGCAAAACTGAGTTCGGCAGTGCTTTATTTGGATATTTTACAACTTACTCACGTCATCATCACCCACAAATCCATCAAAGTCCTCATTTTCTGTGTCCGAATCAAACAATTGCCCAAATGAGTCTTCCAAAACGCTGGGTTCCGCGGTTGTAGTTCTTAAGCCTCCGGGAAAGACGGCAAGCTCCTAGTTATTATATATAATATATATATATATATACATAGTTCACAGTCTAGCTTTGAATGCTCTGTTGACGCCAACATTTAGCGGCAGGATTTCTTTTGTAAATATAGCCGAAATGACGGCCAGCAACCACACTAATTTGGTGCTGGCCGTCATTTCGGCTGTATTTACAAACGAAATCCTGCCGCTAAATGTTGGCGTCAACAGAGCATTCAAAGCTAGACTGTGAACTATGTATATATATTATATATAATAACTCAGAGCTTGCCGTCATTCCCGGAGGCTTGACCAAAGAATTACAGCCGCTGGACCCGGCTATTTGGAAGGCTCGTTCGGGCAATTGTTTAATTCTGACACAGAAGATGAGGAGTTTGAGGGATTTAAAGGTGATGATGACTTGAGTAAATTGTAAAATGTCTAAATAAAGTACAACCGAACTCAGTTTTGCTTCCGTTGCCTTTTTAAAACATGTTTTTAGCATGTGGGTGTAGCAAGGAAGAACTATATTTCCCAGCAGTCACTGCGCACCGGAACCCGGAAAGAAGCTGCTTCCGGTAGCCAGCGCTATCGCCAGCCGCTCGGCGCCCCCGCGAGCGCTCCCGCTCGGCGCCGCCTGGCGGCGCTCACAAAGGGCGCTCTGCATTATAAGGCGCCCTGTCTATTTTGGAGATTTTTTTTGACTTTTTTTTACTTTTATGCGCGCTTTATAGGCGTGAAAATACGGTATATATCAATTTGCATTCTGTATACTTATAACAGCACAGTCTGGTGGGTTTTAGAAGTGCTGACTGCATCAGGTGATGCAATTAGGGATGGCGGTGAACAACTTGTCATTATATAATTTATGCTGCTGTGTAAGACATCTGGGACTCCCACAACCCTTAGCTCAGGTGAAGTATGCGGGATGTGGGCAGGCAACAGAATGCGTCAACCCCATGGTTCCTTTTGTGTGACTAAAAACTAAAACTTGTTAAATTGTGAAGTTAATGAATCAAATATAAACAACAATCATTATCATTGTTATGATCATTATTTTTTTAAAAGGGGATATCTGTGATTTTAGGTAAGTTCGCCCTTGCGTACGTCCTGTGTAGAGAAATGGCAGAACGTGTCCCAGACTGCCCTCGGATGAATTAGAAGGGAAAAGCAGAAGGCGAAACACAGGAGGCGTTGAAGTTAAAGGAATGCTGGCAGTGGTTCAGCAGACATGCCCCATCCTGATATATGGGCCATGGTCCACTGACAACTAGGTAGCACCGTGACTGTTTAAACCAAGATAACTTTAGAATTCCATTTACACATCTCAACACCCCGGAGATACACTAAACGGCTCTTTAAGTGGATTTGAGGCCTCAGCATCGACTTAGTGCAGGGCAGGTCACAGTCAATGTTTAAACCTGGCCTGATGGCTCCCTTTTCTGTTGCAAAATTTGAAGTTACCTTACTTTAAAATAAAATAAAATATAAAATATGATTTTAAAAAGCATTTTTGCTGTTCTGGTGTGCAATGAAGATAAGAACACTCCCTCACTACTCCCTCATGAAAAGTAATGAATAATAAAACTTGGAGAAATTTCCCAGCTGACTCCAGGCCACAGGCGGCAGACACCCTGAATCAGTGGCCAGCCGATTACAGCTATCGAATTTTATCCAAAGGTTTTATTATTATTGTTCCCAAAAATTATCTGACGATAATTATCGTTAGGATTTTATCGCCCAGGTCTACTCACACTTATTCCTGCGGGCAATTAAGAGTCTTCAACCAGCCTACCCTGCATGTTAGCACCGGAAGGTCCGGATCTAGTATCTAACCCTCGATCACAGAACTGTGAGGCTGACATGCTAACCACTCGCCAACTGGGCTGCCCCAAGAAGTTAATGTTAAATTTAACGTTTAATCTGTTAGGTAGGAAGGTTGTTGAACTGTTTCTGAGTTTTAATGGTTGCACTTACATGAACAAAATTAATTTTTGTTAGTCTGATCGGAGTTTGGATTGAAATCATGGTCATATGCACTGATTTTTGCCCTGCAATTGACTGGCCATGAATTCAGGGTGTCCCCTGACTGGTGCCTATAGTTAGCTGGGATAGGCTCCAGCACCCCCACGACACTTGAGAAGACAAGCGTTTCAGAAAATGAAGGAATGATTGCACTGTTTTTATGAACACTAAAGATCTTGATACAATTGTTTTGACATAAGCAGATTGACCAAATATACCCTAAAATTTAGGGCCTAAATAGTATGTTGCAATAGTTATAGCAATTACTGTGAACAAAACATTACTGCATTCATCTTTCCAGTAAACATTAGTGCATTTTTTCCCGTTTTTCTTCAAGTCTTTTTTTCAACAATTTGAAGATATTTTAAAATCTCCAGAAACGTGTTTATACATGCATAGCAGACCACTTCAATCTTGTGCCTGCCATGTCTTTCGCCTGGTCTCCATCAACTAGGTTCTGGTAATAACAGAAATGTGCATATACTGACATCACAGACATGCGCAGTTAATAGGGTTTGTTGCAAAATTTAGAAAAACGTTTTCATGAGCACCATTTGGATTGTGTATCAACATAAACCATCCATTTTATTCGGAATAAAATATTCATCGGCACTGGCTTGACCAGGACAGAATATCCCGAAATTGTTGTGTACATAAACCAATTTCATTCTGATCAGGGTTTTTTTTTAAATCTGAATAGATATGTCCATGTAAATGTAACCAGTGTGGTGATAGCTTACTAATAAGTCAATGTAAAAAAGGTTCATTTTTAAAATAGTTTTGGTTATCACCGTCATTGAACTCAACACTTCTTTTGTCTTTTCTTGCTGATCTTTGCAAAGCTGCCAAATAAAAGAACAAAAATACGATTGAAAAGACAAGAGAGTTGCGGAAGCACACAGAGCAAAATATTGCTTTCTTTTCACACATATGATGTTTATCTGTTTACGCTGGAAAACAAACCCAAGACACTGATATGAACCAGGCAGCATAGCGATTGACCACATGAGTAAAAGATTAAAGAATTGCTGTCCTGTGTTTTTCAACTCCGCGTGAGACAACAGTCATCTCAGTACTTCTAGCCTGCTTGTCATCTACCAGATGTGCTTGAGGTGGCTGGATTTATCCGACAATGAGAGGTTTTAGGGTCACAACCTCAATTTCTAGAACCTGTAGGCACCACACGGGTGTTGTTTTGTCTGTTGTATGAGCTCCATAAAAGCACAAAAAGGTATAAACAATATTCATTTTAAAATGCAATATGTAAATATCCAATTTAGACACTAATCTATGTTACTGGAACATGAGTTTAAATGTTACAGTTTGACTATTCCAAAACATTTATGGTTGTGCATGAAAGTGAATCGAATGAAATTTTATGTCTGTATGAAGTACTTTGAGATCGCACATCAGTTTGTGCAAACATGCAAAGCTAGAATGCGAGTTTACAAAAAAATGAATCTGACGTGATGGTCAATTATGATGGATTATTCAGCAACTAAACACAGTAATACCTTGAGATACGAGATTAATGCATTGCGGGAACAAGCTCGTATGTATATTTACTCATATTATAATAAATTTTTCCCATACTAAATAACTAATCCGTTCCCACCCTCTGAAAAAAAGGATATTACAATAGAAAAACATGTTTTTAATTGTTCTAATTCACCACCAACACTCACAAAGTATCAAATATCTATCTAGTGGTTATGATCTGCAATAAAATGTGCCATTATTGTGTACAATACTGTATGGAGTTCTTACCTTCGAGACAGACGTAGCAGCTAACCGTTAGCTGCTAACGGCTGCGTGTACAGGGGAGGAGGCAAAGGTGTTAATGTATTCCGCTGCGGCTTTCGAGTCGGAACTAGCTGCTTCCCCGTGCCTCACAACCGAGTGAATCCCCGGTTCGTTTTTTAAAGTTATCGAACCAGTCACGACTTGTTTTGAAGGTTTCTGTTGGCGTGGAAGTCTCACCTTTCTCAGATGCTTGCTTTACTTTCAAATCCTTGTAGATTCCGTCTCGTATCTCAGGGCAAAAATTTGCTCTGATTTTTCCTCTTACTTCAAATTTCTCGTAGTTAAGACACTTGTATGAGGTGTACAAGGTATTACTGTAGTCATTTTCTGTGACATGCAATAATTATCATATGCATATATTTGAAGTCATTTACAAACACACAAGAAAGTGTTTTTTACATCTCAGAACGCATGTCCGGTGTTTTATTTTGGTGTGAAAAGAATGACTACAGTCCCATTGTCACTGTTTTCTGCACAAAGTAAATGATTCAATCTTGTCAAAAGGTATTAAAAAATCAATTATGAAGACTGAAGCTATATAATCATTGAAAATGGGCAATAAATGTATCACAGTTCTGGGGCCTTGGGTTCGATCCTAGGTCGGTCCTCACTGTGTGGAGTTTGCATGTTCTCTACAGGCTTGCATGAGTTTTCTCCAGGTTATCCGGTTTCCTCCCACATCCCAAAAACATCAAGGGTATGCTGTTTGAAAAATCTGAATTGCTCATAGGTATGAGTGTGAGCGTAAATGGTTGTCCGTCTCCTTGTGCCCTGCGATTGGCTGGCCACCAATTCAGGGTGTCTCCCTCCCGTAGTTAGCTGGGATAGGCTCCAGCACCCCACGTGACCCTAGTGAGGATAAAGGGGTTCAAAAAATGAGATGAGATGAGACTTTCAATATGATGTCTTACAAATATTTTCTAATCTGAAAATATCAAACAAAGGCGAAACATTAGAAAACTTCCAAGATTTTTTTTTTTACTGGTGCACTTTTGACGATGGTTACAACGAAAGCCATGTTTTTATTCCAATGTCATTGTCAACAACTCTTCAATGGGTACACGCCATTTGTCACTGGGTTAAGGTGGTCTCCGATAAAATGTTTTGATCAAACAACAAAAGACTCACCGGCTGGTCCATTTCACCTTTTTGAAACTTTCCTCTTTGGAAGAAAATTAGTCAAAGCATTTAGGGACAGTGTTCGTGTTAGAGCAATTCCCTACATGTATCAACCATTGTTCTGATAAAATGATTGATTTTTTTCGGCAAAAACAGGTAAACTGCTGGGAACTAGCCACAATAACAATGACACTACATAGGTGAGGGTGTTGTGTGCGAAAAGGCCTTTATTTGCCTACACTACTTTCAGTTACTCAGTCTGGCTCGCTGGCCAACAGCAAAATGGGATTAAAACAACGTTTAAGGCTTTTTTGAATCATTAAACAGCTAAAAGTACTACATGCTGTGGCTCAGGTTAAATTTAACTTAATGAATTCAGTAAAGCACCCCTATGGGGTGACAGTGGAGTGTTGATCAAGACTAAAAAAAAATGTTTGATCTAGGAGGGCTAGGAATAAATGATCATGTGTCAGTCTCATTGATGGAACTATACAAACCAATGAGCAAAAGTAGACCTACCTTGACATGTCCTCTCATTGGTCAGCAGCTTGTAGCCTTTCTTGCAGCTGCACTCAAAGCTGCCTACTGTGTTCCGACAAACATGGTCACAACCACCATTGTTAAGACGGCACTCATCAATGTCTGCGAGAGGGAAACCACCAATGAGAAAGGTCACATTTCAAAATAGGACAAACTTAATACACAATGAGAGATTGCCAGGTGAACACAATGGCCAATCACTGGGAGAGGACACACAAGGAAAAAAACAGCATAACAAAACCAACTAACCCTGACAAATTGTATTGCAGACATGCCTTTGTCTAAATTTTGTGAAGTCTGTGGTTTTATTTTGAGGCAATATTTTACAGCCCATTTGTAAGCACCATTAGTGCCATAATTTGTTACATATATTAAGTACTATATCCTCAGATTTCATCTGCTTTGAGCAGAAAATAATGCAATCAAGGCTTTAATGATTCAGCCAGACTGCTAAATCCTGATTAGGAAACCGGAGTACTTGGAGGAAACCCACGCAGGGCCGGAGAGAACAAGCAAACTCCACACAGGTGGAGCGACCTGGATTTGAACCCAGGACCCCAGAGCTGTGATGCCAACACGCTAACCTCTCGCTCGACCAGGCCGCGACTTTTAATCATCCGGTAAAAAAATACATGTATCCAGAATCTTGTTCTAGTTGCAGTCTGTTTTCTGTTCTTCAGAAGTGGCCGGCCCACAGCAAGTAACAATCTTCATACCTGTTTATTTTACTGCTCTTTCCTCTTAAACCAAGGCAACACTAGAAGGTTTTTATTAGAGTTGTTAGTGTACTACTGCAAGCTTTAGGAGACAGAATGATTTTTTTGGACACTGTCTTCTTACCGTTTTTCAGTAGAATATTTGTTTCCTCAGTATTCTGATATAATGCTTATTTTATCCTGTTAGAGTTAATATAAATACGGCTGTCAGATAGGTTGCTTGAGTTGGGAATGGGATGAGGGGTGCCTTACTTAGAAAGATGTGAAGAGGACAAAAACTGCAGGAACTGAAAAAAGTGGAGCTTGAGACTGTTCAAACAACCATAGGTTAGTCTTTTAAGGCACCACAGCATTAGCTTGTTAGATGAGGTGGTAAAACAGACACCTTACCATACTTATTTAGGTTAAGTACGAAATAATGGACCATGTTCTGTGTACACCACCACAGTCATGCGAGAACAGACAAGCTGTTTACCAAAGCAAAAACATTGGAAGCGTAAAATTGCATAAAATGAGAAGGCTTCCATTCATTCTGGATGAACTTCAGTTAACAAACATTAACCATTGCTGTAATGATTTGACCTGGAGACTAAAAGCTGGCAGTGTTTCTCCAGATATCACAAATGTTGTGTACAGTAATCCTTTGAATATTGCGGATAATGTAGACCAGACATGGCCGTGATAATCGAAAAACCGCAACGTAGGATCACTTCTATTATTACTACCATACGACATGTTTTCGCAATTTCTCAAATACTACAGTTCTAAACATATGAAAAGACTGTAATGCATTAACACCTAAATATAATCTATATATAAAGCTGTCCAAATACTTTAAATACTGTACTCAGCAAAAATAGTTTCTCTCTGCTTGATATGGATAAAAAAAAACAAGATAATGGGAGTTTTGGTCCAAGTCCTCCTGCAGAGTCCAGACCTTGAAGGACAGCCCCATTTCAGCCAGGTATAGCTTCGCATTTAGGATGAAACAGTTTGTGATTCAGGCTTTCCGGTTGCTCATCCAGTAGACAGGCAGCAAGGCTTTGTTCTGTTTTTTTAAAGTATGAGTACGATCAAACTTTTAGATTAAGGGTGGCTTTAGCATGAAGCCAGCCAGCAGCATCCCCACACATGATGAGCCCAATTAGCTGAGGCATGACGCTCTTTGATATTGTGTATAACGTAGCCCCTCTACCCAGACATCTATGTTAGTGTCATGTTTTGTTGCGCTTTTGTGGTTTGGGCGTTTTCCCCTGTGTAACCGGTCCATGAGATTACCTATTAGTGTGTCGTTCCTGCTCCCATTCTTGTGTCACCCAGGTGTTTCGAATTGTCCTGTCAAACCCTGTCGGTGTATTTAAACACTGTGTCTCCATCAACTCGGATCAGAGTATTGTTTGCGTTTGGCGTTTTCAATTGGAGGGTGCCATTTTATTTTTTATTTCTTCCCCCAAAGTGCCGTTTTATTAGAGTTGCCGTTCAAATAGAGGTGCCACTCAAATAGACGTTTTACGTTTGACTGATGTAAATTTGCAAGTGTGGGTCCTGGTTTTAAAATCCAGGTCAGGTCACACCTGTGTGGAGTTTGTATGTTCTCCCCGGGCCTGCGTGGGTTTCCTCCGGGTACTCCGGTTTCCTTCCACATTCCAAAAACATGCTTGGTAGGCTGATTGGACACTTTAAATTGCCCCCAACTATGGGTGTCCTTCTCCTTGTGCCCTTGGCCACCAATTCGATATACATCCAATCCAAACTTATATATATATATATATATATATATATATATATATATATATATATATATATATATATATATATTTGTTGTTGTTTTTTTTTTTTTTTTTTTTTCTTTAACCAAGTGTCTTTCCTAAACGTATTTATGCTTGGGGAAGCTGTGGCCGAGTGCCACGACCTGAACCGCAGCCTTCGCTCGGCGAAATTGTGTCGCGGGGCAGGCGAAATTGTGTCGCGGGGCAGGCGATGGGCCGTGTGGTCAGTAATACGGACATTGATGAGTTATTTGGTCGACGTGCACCAAAACGGATCTTGAGTAAATGCAACGCTCAATCAATACACGAGGAATTCAACGAGAAGGCAGCTGAGGAGGAAGCAGCTGTGACATGTTAAAGTGTTCCATTAACGATTGCATGTTGGGGATGTGCAACTAGTTTGGATTGGATGTAGTATATCAATATTCAATTATTGATGGCTTGATGCGCATACCATTAGTTTTGACTGGTTGTAAAACGGTATTCGATTATTGATGCCTTGATGAGCATACCTTGGCCAACACGGGAGATTTTCTTCATACCAGTAAAGCTGGATTGAGGAAGCAACAACGAATCACTATTGTGATTATTTCTCCCTGTGTTTCAAGCGTAAATACAGGGTATAACACAGCCACCATTGCAAATCAGAAAAAAACGGAGGAGAAACGAACTTTCCGACTTCGTGGAAAAAACATCCTGAAAAAGTGTTCACGAGTCGTACCCACTTTGACGACGTTTGTCTTGTGCATTTTAGAAACATTATTAAAAGTCGTCAAAGGTGAGATCGTCTTTGTATATATATTTTTTTCAAAATGTTCGTCAACCAGTACTTCAGAAGAAGGAAAGAACCAGTAGTGACTTATAAAAATGGGTGTAAAATTAACTTTCAAAGAAATCATAAAACATTAATGCTTGTTGTTGATGAAAGTTGTAGTTTTTATTCTTAATGCTGTGTTTATTAAATGTGTGTTCATGTTTGTGTGCTATCTCTATGTTGCATCCCGGTAGCTTTCTCTTGTTCCCATGCGTTTTAACACGGGTTTATATATATACTTGTTATTCATTTTGTGACATTAATAAATAATTTTATGATCATTTTCTTTCATTTTTGTGTGTTTCTCACATCTTTCTTACAAAATTGGGACATGTTGACCAATTTTAAAGGGTTTAGTTGGTAGATGTGTGAGGACCGTGGAACTGTTAGGGTTATAAGTCTTACATTATTATATATTTGCTCGCAATGAAGAACGCTTTGCTTTACTCAGCTTATTAGTCTCTTACATTATTATATATTTGCTCGCAATGAAGAACGCTTTGCTTTACTTAGCTTATTAACATTAGAAAAGTCATTTTAGAACATCTGCTTGCAACCATGTAAATGCTTTGCTCCTTAGTTGGACCAAACAACGGGAAGGTTGAATCATCTTAGACTGCTGGAATGTGGAGAAGAACCTTCGGCTCAACATGACCTTCATTTGTTTTGAGAGCTAAAACTTCTATTGACTTCTCACTCCTGATTTCCCACCCCTCCCTTGAGAGCTGAGACGTCCATTGTACTAGGGTCCTTGAAGCTAATAAACAGGAAAAAGATGAGTGTAACGCCAGAATGAACCTGGACGAAGGCGACTCGGTTCGATTCTCTCTTGCAAGAAAACCCAGAGGATTGTCCTGTCTTTTTTATTTGTGCGTGCATTCGGGAATGCCTAATACAGTCATAACTCTACAAAAAAAGAAAAGTATGTTCTATGTCACTAGATGAGGCTGAATGTAAAAGAGGTGACAGATGCAGATTGAATACTGCATATATGATAGATCACCTTTGCAGGTCTTGCGGTCCGGCTGCAGTGTGAAACCGACAGGACAGCTACAGCGAACTCCCGACACTGAATCATGGCATGTGCTATCACAGCCACCGTTGTTGACAGCACAAGTCTCTGTAGAGAAAGAGAAAACTGCCATCAAATTCAAGGATCCTGCTCTGACTTACTTATATCTCTAACTCAACTTTTAGATTCAGATAGCTTTTGTGTCAGAAAAAAGAAACAAGAAACACTGGAGAGGTTTTAGTTGTACACTAAAAAAAGAAAGAAAGAAGGACAGAACAAGGTTGGGATGCAGACGCTGAATGGTTACAATTGAGTGATAATGGTTAAATATAACAGGTTTACAGGGTAATGGTTAAAGAAGTTGTGTGCTATAATCAATGCTGTTACGATGAGTTAACAACATATTCCAAATGAGTAGGCTGATTGTCTTTTCTTTTATTTCACTAAGACCTTCCAGGCTCTTGGGGGACACTATAGTTTTTTCAAACTGGCTCCTAAGTGGATATACAGACGCTCCCCTACTTACGAACATTCGAGTTACGAACAACGGTACATACGAACATGTCTGTAAATTGCGTTTATGTCGAAAAATGTTTGTAAGTTCGATTTTGTATTGCGCGCCTTTTTCCGAGTAGTGCTTCTTTCCGCCGCTAATACCGACGCCTGGCGCTGTGAGCGCTCAGCTTACCCAGCATCTACCTTCCTCTGCCCAGTTCGTTGCAATGCGGAAGTGCGTGAACGTATCTCCAGTGCGCAAAGAACCTTTTTCATTTGTATCATTAAATATCTCGTGCATCCATTATTGAATATTGTTGGTGAAAAGCGAAAGGCTTCTATTGAGGGAGGTGCAAGGAAGAGGCAAGCCATTTCATTTGAAATGAGTGGCAATAATAACGAAGCTTGATGCGCGTCAGAAAGTGGTGAGCGTTGCACGTGAATACAACTTGAATCGTTCGACCGTCAGTACCATTTATAAACATAAAGATCGAGCAGCAGGACCCAAATATTGAACGTTGCACAAAGTTTGCAAATCAATTGAATCATGCCATACAGTGCTACCGCATCATTTATGATGAAAAAAAGAAAACTGCAATCGTCATTAGATAGCTTCTTTCGGCCAGTTTCTTGTAAATCCCTCTCTCTCTCTAATGTATGTATACAGTACTGTATGTATTCTCTCCATTTTATTAAATGTTTTTTTCAGTACAAACCAGTGTGTGTTAATTATACAAGCCTTAAACATACAAATGCATGTATATAAACCTTCAATATACTTATATAGGCCTTAAACATAAATTATAATACAAAATATAGCACTGAGCAACTTACGAACAAATTCAACTTATGAACAATCGCTCGGAACCTAACTCGTTCGTAAGTAGGAGCGCGTCTGTACTGTTTATAAAAAACTAAATGAAAGCACTGATGGATGACAGGGTTTAATGTGACGAAGACGAGCCGAAGACACATTTTACGGTGATTTTCAGCAATAATAAAGACGTATCATGCCCTCAAAGAGACCCAAGTGTGTGCAAAAATACATTTCGGACAACCTTCCACGGTCCAGAAAATTAAGTCAAACGTGACAATCATTTTAATCACTGGCTGCCATTAATGGTGATGTTGAGACCACTGCATCATTTTATTATATTTTTGTAGTCAATGAGGATCACAGCAATCACACTGGAGCATCAACTAATATCATATGCTATGCAACAATAAACACCAAAGCAAAACTAACAGCCTCATGCAGCCAAAACAACATTTTCGGCAGCACAAAAAACTAAGCTCCACAGCAGAATTAGTGGTTCCAAGCAAAACAGGTGCTTGGTGTGATGTCACTTTATGTTTAATAGCAGTCTCATAGACAACCGATCAAAACAGCACATGTTTTTGCTGAAGGCTGTACATGGTGCAGCAATATGTCAGTTACATGATACCTAAAATAAATACCTGAAGGAAAAGGTCTTAGTCTCGATAAAATGAACATTCCAAACAGTGTTATGAAAATGCTGCCTGCCCTGGGCTACGCAATAACTAAATCTTTGTATAGATAATATCAGGAGTAACATGATACTGTAACACTGAATTTTCTTTTCTTGATTGCTTTTATTTCAGCCTCTACTGGGAATCATATTCTTTCGGAGTAACACAATTTTTTTACATAGGCAAAAATCATGTAGCGTACCTTCTCACAAGTACGATAAGATCTTCGAAAAATATTAACATGAAACATTTCTGATTATTTATTGGTTATTGTGCAAAGGATTTAGCATACACAGCAGATATCTAGCCATTCAGACATAATTATTATATACGCATCTTGAAAGATCCTAACTGTAACTGTCTTAACTCACTGTTATTCTGTTGGACTTCTCAAATGTTCTTTTGACTGGGTTTAGCCTCGAGGAAATCCTACTCGTGCTGCCAAGCCTGGCTGTCTACAAAAACCAATATCTTGGAAAATAATTAGAATAAAATTAAGAATTAAGAATTATTTATGTATATGTGTTTTTTATTCTTGTGTTGCTAATAGTTTTATGACACATTCGCCTAAATTCAGTTCAGGCAGCATGGGATCAACTCCCACTCATAGGTGTGATTCTATCTGCGAATGGTTGTCTGTCTCTGTGTGCTCTAGGACTGATTGGCTGCATTTGCTCGCACTCAGCTGGGATAGGCTCCTGGACCTTGATAAGTATGCACGGTGTTAAAAATCAATAAATGAACATTCCTTCATTCATTGTACATACTGTTTATCCTCACAGGGGGTTGCGGTTCTGGAGCCTATCCCAGCCAATTGTGGGCAGTATGCGGGGGACACCCTGAATTGGTTGCCAGCCCATCGTAGGGCACAATAGAACGAAAAACCATTCACGCTTACAGTCATACCTAGGGACTATTTGGCATGATCAATTAGATGCTATGGATGTTTTTTGGGAGTACCAGGGATTGAACCCTCGATATATATACATACAGTCATACCTCTACTTACGAATGCCTCTCTGTACGAAATGTTCAGGTTGCAATTTTTTTATATGCAAATGAGTGACTCGAGATACGACAAAGATCCAAGTTACGAAATCCCCCAAAAAGAAAATGCATTTCCTTATCCGTTATTTTATTTTGAAAATATTGTCGCGGATGCATTGATTCTCACTTTAGAACATCGCTACCCTCTACTGGGCTCTCATTTCATCGCTCTCATTCTATCTCATATAATGACAATAAAAGCATTCAATTCAATTCAATTGGCTGTCTCACAAAAACCACTATCCATGTTTCATGATTCTCTCTTACATACCTGTCCACCTTGACTAAATGCCCCGCTTATTAATGATTGCAATTCCCCTTATTAAGCGATTAAAAAACTTGCAAATGCAAGGCAGCACATATTTTCACACACACACGCACGCACGCACACACACACACACACACACACACACACACACACACACACACACACACACACACACACACACACACACATATTAGCTCACATTTATATTTTTATTTTTTTTATGAATTTGGGAGTTTACATGTTCTCCCGGGGCTGCGTGGGTTTTCTCCGGGTACTAGAGTTTCCTCCCACATTCCAAAAACACGCATGGTAGGCTGGTTGGCACTCTAAATTGCCCCTAGATGAGTGTGAGCATGAATGGTTGTCCGTCTCCTCGTGCCCTGCGATTGGCTGGCCGCCAATTCAGGATGTCCTGGTGTCCGCTGGAATAGGCTCCAGCATCCCCACAACCCTTGTGAGGGTAAAGCGGTTCAGAAAATGAATGAATGAATTTGGGATACTCTTACAAGTGACTTTTGGGAACAAATCTTTTTGTAATCTGCTAACCATGTTTAGGCCACTGTTGGAGTAGATTCCATCAAGATTGTTTGCCGGAAGCCGGAATCGAACTCAAAACTATAGTACGCAGTCTAAATATAGTAGGTGCAGAGGGACTTTCTAACTGTCCCAAAGCCAAGACCAGAGGTTTCACAGTAGTAGTCTGACATATGTGCAAAATGCTAGCTAAGACAGTTGGCAGACATGATAATAAAACGGTGTCAGGACATGCCTCTAAAATATTTAGGCAGACATCTCAACCAATGATCATGTACTAAGAGAGCAAAGAATTATTTCTGACATTACGGTTTAGTGAAGGCTCTGGAATGTTTTGGTTGTGTGATTTTTGGATGCACACCAGCCGCATTACCAGGTAGGGACCTGGAATTAATAAGAAGCAGATATTTCCCAATATAAGGTTTAAGATCTCAAGCTGAATTGCTGCAATTTTCCTCTCACACAACCCCCCCCCCCTTTTTCAACAGAAGGTGCAAATTTCTCCATTAAGCACTCTAGTATCAAACAATAAAGTTTTCCATATAATGTTTATAGGCCACACCATACAAATGTTGCCTAACAAGGCACGAGGCAATTTCAAATAGGCTTTGGGGGGAAAACAAACATGTTCAGCTAGCCAGCAGACACAGCGGTTATGCGACAAACACCTGGCTAAATTTCCAAGCTTAGTTACAAACCACATAAGAAAAAAGAAATTGAGTTGTGCCTAAGAGTCGGCTGCCGTTCCCTTGAGGTGCAACAGAAAAAGCAAACGCCAATTCCTGTGTGCTACATCCACATAGGTAATTTATGTGATAAAGTCAAATGCTAATTCTCCTAAAACTCCTAATGTTTCGATTTTCACAGACAGAAATAGCTGAAACTAGGACATAATATCCAGAAATAAACCAGACTAGTTGTATAATGTTATTTTTGTTGATTAAACCGATCAAAACATAATAAACCAGACTTCAATGGTGAAAATACATTGTTCATGTGGATCCAGTGGTAACAACTTTGGTTGTCTTTATTCCTACCTTGGGCATCCTCCCAATGCGACATATTTAAAACATGATTTTCGTTGATCTGTCAAGTTTTAACCAAATTGAGTTGAATGAGGTGGCTCATGTTGGGTGAATATGCTGACTTAAAAAGTGTCATGCTAATTGGATTTAATTGCCCTTTTACACTGCAATTATTTTTTGTGCCTATTTACCCTTGTTTGCATCACATTTCAAATGGTGCTGCAAGCGCTCCTGCTGTATTTGTGAGCTGCCAACCTCCGTCGACCCCATTTCAGGAGTACCCTTGTCCCATTTCCGGAGTATTTCCGGAGTGAATGCGATTCACGCCAAATGGATATAAAATGTAAAAATAAATAAATAAGCATAGGACAATTTAAGTCAAACTGTTATCATGTTTTTAAATTAATTAAAATATTGTATTTTTTCAAACTATTGAAAAAGTACAGCATAATGAAAATAAGTTTACCTTTGTGTTTGGATTCTTCTACGTGTGCTTTGCAGGCAGTAATTTCACCATGTGTCATGCTGCAGTCGGACATGCATGTTGTGCAATGTGCAAATGTTGATCCTTTTAGAGACGGCGTCAACATAGGATATTTCTTCGAACAAGAAGCAATAAGGTTCTGCGAGTGTCTGGATTTCTTAAACGTTTCATCCAAATTGCGATCCATTTTGCGCTTATGCCGAGGGGGCATATTGATAAGACTTACCAGTGCTGTATAGGCCTACTTCCTTTAGAACAACCCCGGAATGATAGGATTTGTTTCAAAACAAAAAACTCGTGGTTTAGTCAGCCTTAATAATACTTACTTCCCTGATTCTTGTGAGGATAAGCATGCAGAATGGATGTATGAATGTTGGAAGATTTCTATATGTGACTATTGTCTACATGTGACTAACAATCTACTGGAAAACTAAGAGTGAACATCGACTCTCGCACAGTTCGCTGGCATAGAATCAAGTTTTCCTGTTAATTAAATAAGTAAGTAAATAAAAGGATTCCTATCAAACGAATCCTTTTGGAACCATTTGTGGTAATTTTCGCGGGCTGCCATCAGAACTGTGATCTCTACCCTTCTATTTTGACCACTAAAATGTCAAACTCTCAAGGGCAGGCGTAGGCAAACCGGTCCTCGAGGGCCGCTGTGGGTGCAGGTTTTTGTTCCAACCGACCCAGCACAGACAGCTTAACCAATGAGATTTCTGCAGAACACAAGAAGCACCTGACTGCAATCCCCTGATTGCACCTGTAGGACACCAGATTGGTGAAAAGGTGCCCTCTCTATGGGTTGGAATGAAAACCCGGAGCCACTGTGGCCCTTTGTGGAATAGTTTGCACACCCCTGCTCAAGGGGATTCAGAAAAAAAAGAGGCTTGTGGAGTTATTATTTACAATATATTTTAATCTCAGAGAAAGGGGCTGCTTTAATAAAGGCTTGTGTGTGCAAAAAAGGACATAAATTGATACTAATTGTAAATAGAAACTGGTAAGTACACCAATGCTGTATGTGTGGATTTTAATTAGGATTGTGTCCAACAAATCTGCTAAACTGCCAGAGTTGATGCAATATATGAATTTAGCATGTACAATAATCTTTAATGAAATGGACAATGAAATTGCAGGGAATTTATTTAGCGATTTATTAATGTTCCATTTTCCGTAAAGTAGATGGAAAGTAAACTATATTTTCTGAGAGTCCCATTAGTGCAACAACTTGAGTTGCCTGCAACACATAAATCTGTTTGCCACTCCTTTTCTCTTTTATATCTGCAGCATACAGTGACAAAATGCCTTATATTGTGTTTTTTCTTCTTCAAATTGTTATAGTTGTTGTTGAAGGACTCTGTAGACAAAGTTAAATTAAGGGCTAAGGATAAAGTTTAATGCTGTCACTCACTGTGTGTTGGCCTAGCAACCAGACATAGCATGCATCCATACTCTTAATGTGGAAGCATGCAAGAATAGAGTCAAATCACGCCTACTAGTCAGGTTGACGACATTAAACTACAAATTTTCCCTGTTCATGTAATGCTACAAATGGCTGAACTTCTTCAAACACTTTTCCTCCCAATTTTGTTTCAGTGCCAATCACGGACTCATTATTGGCTCCCTCACAAAGCTAATAAGCTGTGCTAATGGTATTCGGGGAACACAGAGTTTGAAACACTGCAAGCTTCATTTCACTCAGATCACTAAGATCGAAATAAAGAAATGTCTTAAACGGCACCGCAGTAACACTTGTGGCTTCTTTGTGCTTGCCACATTGCCTTTTGTGCACAAACAAATGAAGGTGGCAACAACAGGCTCTTCACTATTTTTTAATAAAATTCCTGCTGCTTTTTGGAAGAACCGCATTTGCAGCTGTGTTTTGAAAAGGTGTGGTTTGACACAGGCAACAGTTGTTACTGAGAGGGCATTCACAGAAGAAAGAGGAAGATGGAAAGATGCTCCCTGTGGGTGTGAAAGAGCCTGATAGGTGTCTGTGAGGTTAGCTTCCTCTACTCCCGTATACCGCTAGAGAGAGGAGTCAGAGGAACACATATTTACCATTAGGGAACAGCTGTGGGGCTGCCTGGGACTGGACACTCCTCTCCCCTGCATGCACACGCACACCCACGCCCACACACACATTGCAAAAACACCACTTTAGTCCTACAATACACTTAACCTTGCAAAATTCTTGTTTGTTATAAATTTCACAGCACGTAACATGATGATAGATATTATGTCTCCTGAGATGTCCATAAATACAAAAGGTGAAAATAAGATTAGGCAATTTGCAAATCTAGACTCACACTAGCATTGACAGCACAAAGAACTAAAATAGCTTTTTTAAACCTGGATAATTAACAGTGAACTGAACAACCGAAACTGAATTAAAGAGAAAAGTGAAGGTGACATCTCAAGGCAAAAGTGTGATCTAACAGCATGCGTGTCATGTAAATATAAAATCCACACACTGCAGGAAAAGTGCAGTGTAGTTGTGGTTTTGTGTGCAAGTAGAGCCCTTTGCTGGGAAGCGTGAGAGTTGTGACCGTGGTCAGACAGAGCGAGGAATGGTTAGTGCTGCAAGCTGAAAGACTGGATCTGTCAAATTGTATTTATTTAGTTTTTTTTACCTTCATGTTGTGAATGTTCTCAATACTGTCCTACATTCACTAAAAACATGCTTTTAGTGAGATCAACTCGACATATGTCTGAAAAGTCAACTGTGGGCTCAATTGGTTTCAAACATAGAGGAAACTAAATAGTTTCTCACTTGTACTAACATTGCACATGCCGTTTAACATGTTTTTGAAAGTATAACACTGAAGATATTCATCAGTAGTGAAGTTCTTTGTTAACTGCTTCACTCCCCTTCGTTGAAAGTGATCAATCCCTGCCATTCCCTCACAGTTCAATGGATTTGACGTCTATTGTCATCCATTGGAAAAATCTTCCAATGGCAATTAACAATGTAACATTTTCTAGTCATATTTATCATCTAGTATATTTTACAGGTTTAGTTATGGAAGCTTCATTTTCAGAATGGTTCAAAAGATCAATCGCTTTGTTCGTGTTCTTGTTGGTGAGGAGTCTAAATAAAAATGGCCACTCCTCCATTATTAACGGGCATATTTAAATTTGGTAGGTATATTCTAGGGATGTACTGTATAGGCTATGGTCCTCAGAGCCTGATGTTATATATTTTTTTCCAATGCTGATGATTTATGGTATTTCAAATTTATTTTTTAAAGTTCTGTTGTAGGGGGCATCTGCCCTATTTGGGTGAGCTTCTTTTTTCTTTGTGCGGTCGTAGTTTGTTTGAACTGGTTTCATGGAGCAATGTTTCTGTTGCTTATCATATGGCAGTGGATCTGGCATTGAAATCCCCAGTCTATCAAACAAATTAACGGACCTCAAATTTGACAAAGGCGTTTAAAGCAAAAAAAAAGGCCTGCAAGGTGTGTGTTTCGTGTGAGCATCATATAAATTGGTTGCAGCGTATTTTAAAGGGTTGAAAATATTAATTCCATACCATGCATCCTCGTGAGGTTTGCGGAGACTATCCCTGCTGACTTTTGGCGAAAAGCAGAGTAGTACACCCTGGACTGGTCGCCAGTCAGTCGTAGGGAGAGAGTCAAACGACAATTCGACCTCACAGTCATACCGCAACCAGTGGGGATCGAGCCCACGAATGCTCACAAGTCAGGTGAGTGAACATCTAGACCAGGGCGAGGGCGCTAGGGTTGAAATTATTCATTCATTATTCATTTCCGTACCGCTAATCCTTGCAAGAGTTGTGGGGGAGTGGGGAGGCTGGAGCCTATCACAGCCTACTGTAAGCACCAGGCAGGGTTACACCCTGAATTTGTGGCCAGCCAATTATATATATATATATAAGACTGTTGCTTCAACCAATCAAAATTCGATTTGGTGACACCGAGGCCATTTCACTGGCATAGGGATACGCCATCGCTTTCACCAACTATGATTGGCTAGTAAGCGGACCAAAACCAAAGTGAGCCAGCCAGAGATCGCAAACTCATAATGGCCGACGGAGGAAAACAAATGGATTTGGTTGCAGATTTGCTCACAAAGCTATTTTCCAGATAGACTTTTCCAGAAAAAAATGGACATCATTAAGAAAGGGCGGTCAACTCCGAAGATAGCAAGCCTGTTACAGCCGAGAAAAGAGTGTGTCCGCCACTTTCAGTGCGCTAACTACAAAGAGCTACCAAACTGTATTTGGAGCTAGCTGCACAAGCAAATATATTGTTGTGTTGATTTAAAGCCATTTTCAAGACGGACTATGCCGGAAATATGACAGGACAGGCTCGACTTTCATCATTAGCTTCGATGGCGATAGAAAAGAAGGAAGAAAGAAAGGAGGATGGATATTATGTACAGTTAAAAAGGGTTTATGGTGAGTAAAATATGGCTATACAGTGGTACCTCGTCATACGACCGCTCGTCATACAATATTCTCGTTTTACGACAGAAATTTCGATCGAATAATTCGCCCGTAATGCGGTCAAAATTTCGTGATGCGACCAAGCCAGGTGGCCATGGCACTGTCTTTTTTGCATCTCTTTCGTGTATAACAATATCTACGAGGACCGAATGAGTTATTCAGACCAGGAAACGCACAACGCGCATGCGCGGGGTAAAGAGGGCTTTCTGGGTAATGAAGTATACTCGTGCACACAACGCCGACAGGCAATGGCACTCTTTCTCAGAATAAAACTTTACCCACAATCAATACGTGGGTAAGCTCAGCTGATGCATTTCCTGCTATTATTATCTAATACGAGGAGTATTATATTACTTCTCGTTCGCTGCTCATAAGAACATCAGGGGCACTGGCTCGCAACTCCCCGCAATAGCATCCCCGGTAGCAACTCTATCATAGGTGCCGTTCAAAGCGACCACAGATGCTACAAGCTAAAAGGGAGTTGCGAGCCAGTGCCCCTTATGTTCTTATGAGCAGCGGAGCGATCGCTGATAAAAGACTGCTTCTCGTTGGCAAGTGGTCGTGCGTTATCCGATTGTGAGGACATTTGTGTGCATCATTTTCGGAATATTTTGAAGGGAATAGTACGACAGCAAACAGCCCATCGATAGCGAACGTGAGGGTGGAGTGTTTGTTCCGTTTACGAGTGAGAGAGGCCTGTAATTGGCAACATGGGCAAACCTCAACCATGAGAGACAGAATGTGGAAACAAAAACTGAAAATCACATTGTTTGATTTTTAAAGAATTTATTTTGCAAATCATGGTGGAAAATAAGTATTTGGTCAATACCAAAAGTTCATCTCAATACTTTGTTATGTACCCTTTGTTGGCAATAACGGAGGCCAAACATTTTTTGTAACTCTTCACAAGCTTTTCACACACTTTTGCTGGTATTTTGGTCCATTCCTCCATGCAGATCTCCTCTAGAGCAGTGATGTTTTGGGGCTGTCATTGGGCAACATGGACTTTCAACTCACTCCACAGATTTTCTATGGGGTTGAGATCTGGAGACTGGGGGGGACACGTCTGGCAGAGCAGGATTTGAGCCCCTGGTGGCGCATTTTGTTATTGATAGTAGCCTTTGTTACTGTGGCCCCAGCTCTCTGTAGGTCATTCACTAGGTCCCCACGTGTCGTTCTGGGATTTTTGCTCACCGTTCTTGTTATCAATTTGATGCCACTAGGTGAGATCTTGCATGGAGCTCCAGATCAAGGGGGATTATCAGTGGTCTTGTATGTCTTCCATTTTCTAATAATTGCTCCCACAGTTGATTTCTTTACACCAAGCGTTATACCTGTTGCAGATTCAGTCTTCCCAGCCTGGTGCAGGTCTACAATTTTGTCTCTGGTGTCCTTCGACAGCTCTTTGGTCTTGGCCATAGTGGAGTTTGGAGTCTGAGAGACTGAGCATGTGGACAGGTGTCTTATTTACCGATAGAGTTAAAACAGATGCTATTAATACAGGTAACGAGTGGAGACCTTGGTAGACCTCGTTAGAAGACGTTAGACCTCTATGACAGCCAGAAATCTTGCTTGTTTGTAGGTGACCAAATACTCATTTTCCACTCTAATTTGGAAATGAATTCTTCAAAAATCGAACAATTGGTTTTCTGTTTTTTTTCCAAATTCGTCTCTCATGGTTAAGGTTTACCCATGTTGACAATTACGGGCCTCTAATCTTTTCAAGTAGAAGAACTTGTACAATTAGTGGTTGACTAAATACTTATTTGCCCCACTGAACCTAGGGGCAATTTAGAGTGTCCAATCAGCCTACCCCGCATGTCTTTGGAATATGGGAGGAAACCAGAGTACCCGGAGAAAATCCACGCAGGCGGGGAGATTATGCAAACTCCACACAGAAAGGTCCGAACCTGGATTTTAACCCAGGTCCCCCCACTGTGAGGCTGGCGTGCTAACCACTCAGCGCCAATATATATATATATATATATATATATATATATATATATATATATATATATATATATATATATATATATATATATATATATATATACACACACACACATGCCGGGATGTAGTAACTTTTCAGTGGAAACACAGTAGCAGTGGAGGCGTTCATCAATCAGTAGCTCATCGCTCATTGCTTTGGAAAATGGCCTGGATATAGTTGTGATCAACTTTGTGGTATCTCATTCATACCTGTCAACCTCTGTCGATAACTGCCCTTATAAATGATTATGATTCCCCTTACAAACCCCCAAAAACCTTACAAACACCGTACGAGTCGTACGGTGTTTGTAAGGTTTTTTGGGGTTTGTAAGGGGAATCATAATCATTTATAAGGGCAGTTATCGGCAGAGATTGACAGGTATGCTCATTGCTCTTGCAATAATGAAAGTTTAGTTGACCAGACCTTAATAAAGGTCTGGCAATAATGGGATTTGTATTAGTAACGAGGATTAGGTACTTGCCAAACCGAGCTCTCACATTAGACTAAAGCACAACAGACTTATCTTAACTAAAACTGTGCAATCAAATTCTCACATTATGTTTGTCCATCTGACGAGGAAACAATGTCCAACCCAACAAAACCACTGCAAATGAGCATTTACATAATAGTAGTGCCTAGTGTAAGTAGGTGGACCTATTAAATTCAAAAGCCTAGAACAAACATATGTATAAAGTCTCTTGATCAACACCGAGCTTCCAAATAAATGTTTGGTTGATTTACACTGACTGTCATTTAAATTCCTGTACAAATTCCGAAAAGCCAAAGGGAATGGACCCACTAAGACCTGTGCTTTGACTGATGGAAAACTGTCATTCAGCACGGTTCAACATGTCCTGGCAGCTGAATGATTTTTACTCAACTTAAGTCAAGTGATAAATGCCATTGGAAGGTTAGGTCAGGTGTGTGAGTTAATCCCCAACAGGCAGCAGCGAAGAATTGACCCAGGAAGCTAATGGAAGGTGTGTGTCTGTCTGCATAGCTGCAGAAATGGAGCGCTACACGTAGAGCTGTTGCACAAAAACAAGTAAAAAAGATAAGAAGGAGACAAAGAAAAAGAAGCCAAAGCAGATGCAGAAAGTGAGAGGTTACTAGAGCAGAAGCAGGGGAGACAGAAAGTACAGTCGGTGGTAGCTTTTTGCCCTTACTATATGTCACACAGCAAGAGAAAAGGCTCACTGCTACTGGAACTAAGGCTGTATTACCAAATATATTTTCAGTACAATACACTCAATTACAAACAAATGTTATTTACAGTAATAACAGGAGAGTGACTTAATATTTGGGGTCCTACATCTTCTCAGTTAAAAGCTGTTATTCATTTACCTATTAGAATTATTTGTGTGTTAAAACTCACCAACACAAGTCTTCCCATCTGTGTGCAGGATAAACTTCATGTGGCACCCACATTTGGGGCCATGGTCTGTTTCTTCACATATATGCTGGCAACCACCATTCCCATAGTTACATGTCACTAAAACAGATCGCAACATTTTAAATATTCAAAATATACACTTTTAGTTATTTTTATTCTTTGTGACAAATACATATTTTGGACATTAATTCACATCAGGCTAAAATGCACATTGAGGAGGAAATTAAAAAACATTTCAGTCGTACTGGAGCATAAGCTGCATTTTAGAGGGATTTTTTTTATAGGCCGAACATACATATTACATTTTACTTTATCGTAATATCAAGAAAATGGAGAACAACTGGGTAAATAGGCGTCTGTTAAAACAACACATTTTTAGCCCAAGTAACACACTCTCAGCGGGGTCCTCGGGGGGGTCATGGGAGTTCGCCCAACCAGTCTTTGTGTGCTTTGTGGACTTGGAGAAGGCATTCGACCGTGTCCCCCGGCAAACTTGTGGGAGGTACTCCGGGAGTATGGGGGTTCCGGATCCCCTGTTACACGGGGTCCGGTCCCTTTATGACCGGTGTCAGAGTCTGGTCCGCGTAGCCGGTAGTAAGTCGGATCCGTTTCCAGTGGGCCAGGGCTGCCCTATGTCACCGATTCTGTTCATCACTTTTATGGACACAATAGCTAGGCGCAGCCGTGGCCTTGAGGGGGTCTGGTTTGGTGGCCTCAGTATTGCATCCCTGCTTTTTGCAGATGATGTGGTTCTGTTGGCTTCATCAGGCCGTGATCTCCAACTCTTGCTGGAATGATTCGCAACCGAGTGTGAAGCGGTCGGGATGAGAATCAGCACCTCCAAATCTGAGACCATGGTCCTCAGTCGGAAAAAGGTGGCATGCCCTCTCCGGGTCAGGGACCAGGTTCTTCCCCAGGTGGAGGAGTTTAAGTATCTTGGGGTCTTGTTCACGAGTGAGGGAAGAATGGAGCGGGAGATCGACAGGCAGATCGGTGTGGTGTCTGCAGTGATGCAGACTCTGCACCGGTCCGTCGTAGTGAAGAAGGAGCTGAGCCAAAAGGCGAACCTCTCTATTTACCGTCCGGTCTACGTTCCCACCCTCATCAATGATCACGAGCTGTGGGCCGTGACCGAAAGAACAATAACCCGGATACAAGCGGCTGAAATGAGTTTCCTCCGTAGGATGTCCGGACTCTCCCTTAGAGATAAGGTGAGAAGCTCGGTCATCCGGGAGGGGCTCGGAGTAGAGCCGCAGCTCCTCCGGATCGAGAGGAGCCAGATAAGTTGGCTCAGGCATCATCAGGATGCCCCCTGGACGCCTCCTTCGGGAGGTGTTCTGGGCACGTTCCCACCCTCATCAATGGTCACGAGCTGTGGGCCGTGACTGAAAGAACAATATCCCGGATACAAGCGGCTGAAATGAGTTTCCTCCGCAGGATGTCCAGACTCTCCCTTAGAGATAAGGTGAGCTTGGCTCAGGCATCTGATCAGGATGCCCCCTGGACGCCTCCCTCGGGAGGTGTTCCGGGCACGTCCCACCGGGAAGAGGACACAGGGCCGACCTCTGACACGGTGGGGAGACTATGTCTCCTAGCTGCCCCGGGAACATCTTGGGATACTCCCGGAAGAGATGAATGAAGTGGCTGGGGAGAGGGAAGTCTGGGCTTCCCTGCTGAAGCTGCTGCCCCTACGACCCGACTTTGGATAAAGCGGAAGAAAATGAGAAACTGACCATATCTTATACATACATACATGACCAAACTCTCAATCTCACTCCAAATCACTACCAAATAAATTACATTAGTTAGTGCTTGTTTGCATGTTTTTGCCCTAGGCCTTGTCCATACGTAGGAGGGTATTTTGCAAAAAGGACTTTTTATACGGTTTTGCTGATCATTCATACACCAGGTTGTTATCTTTGACATACCATGTCTGAGGCAGGTCTCCAACGTCATATTAGCTGTCTCTGTAGAATCTACAGTGTAAATTCATCAATGCTTTACAGCAGGGGTCACCAAACTACGGCCCGCGGGCCGGATACGGCCCGCCGGCACATTTGGACCGGCCCTCTGAACAATACCAGAGACGCTATCGGAATTTTTTTTTTTTTTTTTTTGAATTTTTTTTTTTTTTTTTTTTTGGATGCGGCCCGCTGGCACATTTGGACCGGCCCTCTGAACAATACCAGAGACGCTATCGGATTTTTTTTCCTATTTGGCCTTGAAGACTGGGACATTTTAATCTTGTGTTTGGTTCATTGCACCCCTGCTGAGCCCACAAATCATCCCAGTGAAGCGGGGCTTCGCATTGCTTCTTTGGTGACACGCGCGGGGAGAGTGTTTCCCTTTGATGCATGCGGGCACGTCCACCGTTGCATGCACGAGCAGTGTTACCGAGACATCTGGACGATCGCAGGTGAGGGCGGAGCCCTGGGACCATCGCGGACTATTCAAGCATATTAAAACTGCAACCTATTTGAGAACGGAATAATGGCGAAAAAGTTAGGTGAGAGAAAAATTGATTCAGAATGCAGGATATTTAACCTGGAGTGGACAAACGATTATTTTTTTGTTCAATGCAAAGAAAAGGCTGTTTGTCTCATTTGTCAAGAGACGGTGGCGGTATTCAAAGAATACAATCTTTGCCGACACTACGAATCCCGTCACAAAGACAAGTACGATAGATTGCAAGGCCAAATACGAGCAGACAAACTCTCAAAGCGAAAAAGTGGACTACTATCTCAGCAGAACCAGGCATCCGTTCGGGCCAGCTTTTGGGTTGCTAAATTGATAGCAAGCAGCGGTAAGCCTTTCACTGACGGAGAGTTTGTTAAGAAATGTATGGATACTGTCGCGGAGGAGGTGTGTCCCGAGAAGAAAGATGCATTTAATGCCGTAAGTCTGTCGGTGAGTACAATGACCAGACGCGTTGAAGAAATCGGGAGTAATGTATATGCCCAGCTGCAGCAGAAGACGAAATAATTTGACTTTTTTTCATTAGCACTGGATGAAAGCACGGACGTGCAAGACACAGCGCAACTGCTCATTTTTATTCGTGGAGTTAGCGCAAACTTTGAGATTTGCGAGGATCTGGCAGCCCTCCAAAGTCTCAAAGGGACTACAACGGGAGAGGATATTTTTGACAAAGTGTGCCAAACCATGGAGAAGTTGGACCTGGACTGGTCAAAGCTAGCTAGCATCACGACTGACGGGGCTCCTAGCATGGTGGCCGAAACTCGCTGTCTAATAATGGGACGCATGAACCGGGAGTTGGAAAAAAGGGGTCTCACCGCCCCGCTACGAGTCCACTGCCAAATTCACCACCAAGCACTGTGCTGCAAAATGTTGACGTGGGATTCTGTAATGACGGTTGTGGTGTCGTGCATAAACTTCAGAGCAAAGGGAGAAGATTGTGCATGGCACAACAGAAAGTTAATGTTCCATGGCTTTTTCTGTTACAAACTGACACCGGCCCCCCATCAGAGAAGGGAAAAGTTATGTGGCCCTCACAAGAAAAAGTTTGGGGACCCCTGCTTTACAGCATGGGATAGATCGCGATCCACCGGTAGATTAACAAGGAACTATCGGTAGATTGCCAAAGAACTATTGGTAGATCGCCAAGGTACTATTGGTAGATCGCACAACAATTACATTTTGTTCCCTCCCCTCTGTTCGCATTAAGCTTTAGCACGAGAGTGAATTTGTACCCCCGTTCCCTACTGCTCCCATACATGTTGATAGAGGCTAACGCGAGGTATATCAACGTAAATAACTGCTGAGCTTTGTCGGTGGCCTGTAAAAAAAGGTAGACAAGGTTAACTCCCTGAAAAGTAGATCTTGGAGCAAAAAAGTTTGATCACCCCTGCTTTCCAGTGTTCCACTGTTTGTTGAAGTTTAAAAAAATGATATATTCTTACCACTAGGTGGTATATATACACACATATATATATATATATATATATATATATATATATATATATATATATATATATGTGTATATATATACCACCTAGTGGTAAGAATATATCATTTTTATCATTTATATATACACACATATATATATATATACATATACATACATACATATATATACATACACACACACACACACACACATACACACATACACACATACACACATACACACATACACACATACACACATACACACATACACACATACACACATACACACATACACACATACACACATACACACATACACACATACACACATACATACACACACACACACAACCCTGGCTGTGAGTTTCCATGATCGTCTGGCCAACGATTCAGGGTGTGCCCCGCCTCTGGCCCGGAGTTGGCTGGGATAGGCTCCATAGGCTGCATACCATACTACATGTTTTCGCACCTATACAAAAACCTATGTACACAAGTACAATTATCAAGAAGTGTATTTATTAAATATCAGTTACAGGCATATGAAAAGACTGTAAAGTATTAATATCCAAAATATATGTACAAATAAAAAAAAATGTAAATACTTTAAGTACTGTACTCACAGTGAAAATAGTTCCTCACCGCTTGATTTAAATAATAAACAAACAGGTTAGTGGAGCTTTAGTCCAAGTCTTCTTCGTCATATTCTATTGCTGTTGTTGTTGTCTTGACACTGTCAAGACGATTGCCAAATTGAATGGCTCCGACCATGTTGTCATCAGTCTCCTTCTGAGTGCCCCCATGCAGTTTGTTGCCATCCTATCGTCATGCCAGCTTCACGACCGTATCTATGGCGCAAATCCCTCATAATGTTGGTTCACTTTTTTATTCCCCGGAGTCAGAGGTGGGGTGTGTTAGTTCACACGAGAATTTGCCGTTCCCTATCTTTCGAAGATGCGAGCTTCGGGCGGTGAACAGCGGCACGCTGTTGGCCAAGCGAAAGTGGCAGCACTTTGTGGAGAAGAACGGTCGCGGCAACGTGCAGAACGGCAACCTGGGCAGAGAGATTAGCCGCTACATCTTGGACCTCTTCACCACGCTGGCGCTGAGTGACAACCATTTCAGCACCGAAGAAGACACGGTGCCCTGACGTCCGCCATTTTCACCGCTCTTTTTTTATCTGTCTTCCACTTGCGAGTTTCATCGTGGATTTTGACATTTTTTATGAACTTTTTTTATACTTCAGAAAAAAATCGGTGATGTAGTGAACCCGCGAAAGTTGTAGTCACGAAGAAGCTAAGGATTACAGTTACGTATTTTCACACCTATAGGGCGCACTTAAAAGTCTAAAATTTTCTCTTAAATGGTCGATGCGCCCAATCGGTCAGTGCGTTTTGTCTGTGCACTAAACTCAATTTTTGTATGGCCCTGACCGCTTGAGTGACTGGTTTTATTTCTTGCCGGCACGCTACTTATTGCGATCAACCGAGCGGACGTTCACTCTAAAAATAGCCTCCCTGCGCATTCCAAGTATTACGGTAAATCCATTCAAAACATCCCAGGGGAGTGGCAAGGCATTTGACTTCAGTGTGCTTTTAACCCTCAAAAACACTCAATACTTAAAGAAACAGCATAACCTGAACTATACAGAGGAAATGCCTGGAGTGAATGCCAACACAATGCAGGTGTGAACGCTTGGAAAATGGACTGAAGCCATGGGTCGAACACAATTTAACAGCTTTGCTAACGTATTGCTAACAGATTGCTAACGGATTGCTAACGGATTGCTAACGGATTGCCCAACTTTGTAGTTCGGGCAGGCAGCGTCGCACGAGTTACGAAATGATTTGGAATGAATTGTCGATGCCGATATAACAGCGAGGAGAAACAAAGGCTTGGGACTGATGCATGTCGCGAGTTACAATGGATTGTGGATGACTGGGCTCAAGTATCGGCCTGCACTGTTGTTCGAGCTTTCGCCAAAGCTGCATTCATGTTCCCGGAATACAAAACTCTGACTGACAGTGGAGCCTAGCATGTTAAACGCCGAACTCTTTATATCAGAGTGTACCTTTAACCTCAATAAAGCATTATCAAATTTAGTTTTGCTCGTGCTGTCTTTAAAAAAACACACTTGTGCCAAGCCTAACATACGCTAGCAGCTAGCATAACAGATGCTAGTGGCCAGCATAACATAGGTACGCTAGTGGTTAGCATAACATAGGTACGCTAGCGACTAGCATAACATAGGTAGCCTAGTGTCATGCCTGCAAATGAGACTGCGCCCAGCCAAACTTCGAAAAAAAAAGATTTATAGTCTAGACACTATGATAAATTGTTAAGGCCAGAGAAAAGGGGTGTTTTGGTTACTCAAAGTAACTGGGGAATTCAAGTTCACTGACACTAGCAGTAATTGCCAAATCAGTGGCCCATTGCTTGAATATTGCACATCGTCAGTTAGCTCAGTGTTAGTTGTTGTATGCATGTGTATACTTTCACAACTTAGCAATTTTTTTAAGTGGCCATTTCTGTGTTGGCTGCTGAAGGAAGCGTTAGCCTTGCTCAGTTTGACACACCTATGATGACAGACTGAAAAAGTTCACTCGGGAGCCAAGACTTCCATTGCCATCCTGTCTACACCTGAGCATCCCAATCCCTTTTGCCCTTTTCCCGGGCTGTCACAGAAGAAAAAAAAACATAGAATAACACTTCTCCAATCCTTATGCAAACACAGACAAATCCCCAATCAGACATGGACCCAGCTCTGACAGGATGATCTTGGTTGCACAGCAACAGGAAGTATGCTCTGTCCATCAAAGCGGTCCCCTTCGCATAACCTCTACACTTGCCCCGCTTGTATAAATGATCATCCCCTATTTGATAAAGGTGCTTTTTTTATGAGGATCATTCTGAAGATGAGTTCCTGCCTAGTAATGTAATGTAAATGTCTTGGTTGAATCTGCCCTGAAGGTATTTGTAAAATGGCTGCAATTATCTATCATCGGCAAGTTTCCAACCTCTATAACCTTCTCCGGAGGACCCTATAAATCCTTACCCTTCTGTATTGTGTGCATTTGTGCGTGCACCTCCCAAGGATGTGAACTATGAGTTATGCCTTACATTTGCAGTCCTTGCTGTTACGGGTGAGCTGGAATCCAGGTCGACATTCGCAGGAGATGCCACCCTTCTGTGTCTCCCTACAGATGTGTGCACAGCCATGATTCTTGTCCATGCAGGTGGGTCCCTCCTTTGTTCCCTCCGCTCGTACTGTGAAGGAAAGAAAGGTAGAGTACTTTTACTCTTTGCATATCATTCAGATTTCACACTGTTTTTCGTGGATGACGACTAGGTAGGTTTCAAATGATCAGGGCTGGTGAGTGGGATAGAACTGTTCACATAGCTACAGGTAGCTATGTGAAGATTTCTATGCCCTAAAATCAGATCTTTACCTACTGTTGGTGAATGACACTCACAACACCCCTTTGCACAGCTCCAAGCACATGTTAGAACATGCTCACTTGTTTCACGCTAAAAAAAGGTGTTTTGTAAAGAAAAAGGAAAAAGGAAAAAGCTCTCAGCAGGAGCTGATCCTGTACACTTGTAATTATAATTGTGGTTATTGCCATAAAGGCGTAAAAAAGACCTCACAGTAGTAACATCGTTCAAAAGAAACCAAATAAGCATCCCAAAGTATACATTAATGAGTTGTCAAGTTTAAAGTGATCCAAACCTGTTTGAAATTACGAAACTTCATTTCTTACTGTTTTTCTAGATAGGGCATACATGAGACAGAACAGCTAATATATCTGTTACCAAGTGGTGCACTGAACTCAAAAATATACGCCGTATATATTTACTACCTGGGCCCTGAAAGCGTTATATAAAAGTTTTTCTCCCACTGCTTCCCTCTCTGCTGTAATCAAGGAAACCCTTGGCTGAAGACAACTGATACTTGATGAATTCGTTGTGAAACCTCAACTGCCACCACCGATGAAATGACATGCCCAAGCTCCCTGGCTCATTAAGAACCAAACACATTTTGTCTCGTTTTCTTTCTCTTGTGGTGCTCAAGAGAGGCTGAGAAAACCAAGACACCTCCATTAATCTCATTAAATCTGCCGCCACTCTGAAGGGTATTTTGGGGGTCAGACTACCACAACAAACCTAAATATTCCATAAATTTTATTAATTTACACCAGCATTGTAGATTTTAAATCTTGTTTAAATCTTTCTTTGTGAATTATTAATCTTGAGAAAAATCTCAGCACGCCAGAAATAGGCCATTGTGCCTCATCTCATCTCATCTAATTTTCTGAACTGCTTTATCCTCATGAGGGTCATTGGGGGGTGCTGGAGCCTATCTCAGCTGACTCCGGGCCAGAGGCGGGGGACACCCTGAATGTGGCCAGATCATCACAGGGCACAAGGAGATCATGCACACTCACACCCATACCTTGGGGCAATTTAAAGTGTCCAATCATGTTTTTGGAATGTGGGAGGAAACTGGAGTACCCGGAGGAAACCCACGCAAACTCCACACAGGTGGGGCGTGACCTGGATTTGAACCCAGGACCCCAGAGCTGTGAGGCCGACGCGCTAACCACTTGCACTATAGATTTTAACACAAGTTAGCATGATGCATGTTGTTCCCCTGCTTTTAAGAAGCGCTTCAGTTTGATTGTGTAGATCAGGGGTAAAATTTTGAGCCCGAACCCGAATCCGACCCAACCCGACCCGAAAAAAAGTGTTATTTTTTAGCATGTAGGTTGTTTTTTGTTGATGTACTTCCTGTTGGTATTGTTTATTTTTGTGTTTGGAGTACAGAATATTTGTCAAATCCATTCACACATGGAATCTTTTTGTTGCATAATTAACCTTAATGTGCTAAAGGGTAAAAAAACAAAAGCATCTGATGTAGTGGCAGTGTTGTTAATGTGAACATTAAATAAAAACATGGTTGCTTAAAACAGTTGAGTATATCTACAAAATTTGTGCGCAAGTTATTAACCAGTTCTTGTTAATCTGAGTTTTTTTTTTGATGGCTTAATGACTCCATTAATTACCATTCTTTGCTCGTCCAGGGGACTAGACCTCCCCTGTCCTCAGAACCTACTGAGACCCCTGGTTGCATCATTAACATTTGAATTTCCATCCAAATAACCCCACTGGACTGAAATTAATTATTGATGTTATACTATGCATCGCAAAACTCACAACACCCCTGGTTGCATCATTAGCATTAACATTTTAGTTTTCCCGAAGCTACTGTTGACTATTGTCCAGTTGACTATCGTCTACAAATACATTGTTCCGAACCTAGAAAGTCTAAGGTATCAAACAATTCTGGGGCTACATTTATAAAATAGAAAAGCAGTCCAAAAGACAGAAAAAAATGAATGAATACTCTAATTCATGTCGAGGACTTCAAAAAGGACAAGGTACTCAGCATCACCTAATCTGCGTGCCTTTTCTAAGGCAGAGTTAAAAACCTAAAAGAGAAAAGTGTGATAAATCCTGAACTTAATATTGGGTTGAATTTCCATCCAAATAAGCCCACTGGACTGAAATTAGTTATTGATGTTATATTATGCATCGCAAAACTCACACCACCCCTCATCATTTTTATGCAGCAGCCTGGAACCCAATTGTGACAGACCTATCCATCAATAACATGCCGATCTGGGGCCAGAACCTGGGCCTTCATCTCTCCGAGGACCAATAAAAGTCACAGTGTTGACACAATGGACCTTTTCTCTGAGCCAAGCACAGTAAACATCCAAACTCTGCTGTTCTCTCAAACTGGCTCCAGCTTTTTTATCATTACTAGATGATGGGAAGCAGAAAGAAAAACAACTTTAATATGAATACGGATGGGAATGTGAAAGGGAAAAATAACTCAAGATATGGAGCACATTCCACCAGAGCAACATGATTGGCCCATATACATACAGCTGATATGGGGAAAGTTATATAACTCAGACAACAGAAGTGGGCACAACCTTCAAATCCGAGCAAAATGCCTCCCTTGCAGAGCTGATTTTTCCAATATAGATTTTGATGTCATTTCAATTCAAAATGAGTCAAGGGAGTTGGATGAATTATTTTAATCTGCCATCAAACTTCATGTCTAATGTTCTTATTGAATAAAGGGTAGGCATACTTGATTGTCGTGTAAAGCTTGTTTTGTATTTTCATTCACTGCACTTCAATTATCCCTATTACAGTGGTTGCAAGGCCAGATATTCTGAATGGTTTGGACACGGGATTTGTTTTTTAATCTCAGTTTAATATTTTTTTACTCAGTTGTGCGATTTACAAACATATGTATAGTACAGTGGAAGTCAGAGAATAAAATTACCTATATTGTTCTACACCATTTTCTTACAAACACAATTAATACTAAGCCAGGGAGTGCATTTAACATCTAAAAGGAAAAGTACTTGTGTTATTCCCGCTCAAAATTTGCTTTGACCGAGCACTGAACAAAAGACCCAAGGAGACCAAACGTTTTTGAAGTCACCATTGTAAGCTCTGTTCAAACCTGAGAACACCATAGTAGAAAGTCTGAAACAATAGCTCTGAAGTACTACGAGGCATGCCAAGAGTCTCTAGTGAGCTCTGAGTGCTTGAAGTAGTGAAAACAGGGCTCATGGGCCACACTGAGTTAGTGTCATATGTCTCAGACGGGAGACGGTCCACAGAGGCGAATGGTAAGCAGCCAGCGAGTGCTGGTCAGTTGTATACTGAAAAGAAGGGGCCTGCTTATGGAACTACCACACTATTAAAGCAACATTCCTTTCCCTTAGATAATGGGCCCTTAAAAGTTTTAATAGGAGAATAAAAATGTCAGCATTTAGAAAGGAGAATGGCCAAATGAACTGGATTTGCTCAGGCTGAGCTGCAACACAGATGGTCACACTAACGGATGAGCCAGAGGGAGGTTAAGAGAGGAGAGTATCCATCAATGTGCTACTGTTCAATATGCGGGCCGAAAATGCTCTGAGGACCGGGTAAAAGAAATCATGTCTTCTCATTGAAACAATAGCAAGCAGACAGACACATTGAGCTATCACAGACAGACATCACCAAAGTGCTGAATAAACCCATTTTAAAATGTCATCTCTGCAAACTTCACAGTAAGTAAATTGAAGCTCCTCATGTTTATATAATACAATCAAATCTCATGACTATGCCACCCGTCGGGACCGTGCAAAAGTGGCATTGTAACGAAGGTTTTTTAAAACGGTTTTATGGAGAAAAAAAATTAAAATGGCTTTATTTTCTCATGTTATCCATCAGATCAGTCCAAATTGATTTCACTCACCCACAATGGGATCACAAAAAGGAAAAAGGAATGGAATGTACTGTATGACAGAAAGTGAGCAATATTTAATCTATAAAGCTGGTTTTCACTTGATCTATGCTTGACACCAGATCACCGGTGCCTGTTGTGCTAGGTCAGTCCGCACAAGAATGTAGTGCTGACTTTGGACTCCTATGCAGATTAGGTATGATGTTTTTAACTAGGCTGATTAGAATAAATAGCTGACAATAATTGCATTCTTCTTGCTGAGAATCCCCTTCACAGTGGTTCTCTTAAATTCTACGCCCCATTTCTTGCTTTTCTCCCTGGCTAGGTTCGACTGATTTGACTCCTTCGCACCATCGATTATCTACTTCTCCTGCAGTGTAAAGTCGGTTCTCTTGCGTTTCTCAGCTGACATATTGGGCTAAATTTCAAAAATAGATGAATTAGAAAATTCCACACACACAATAGTGGCATAGTAGCGAGATTAGGGGGTGGTATAGCAAATTTATTTTGTATTGAATTTTGTTGGGACCGAGCAAAAGTGGCATTATAGCGAGAGTGGCATAGAAACAAGGGGGCATAGTAACGAGATTTCACTAACTCTGTCATCCCCAAAGATTTGCTCTACTGTACAGTGACTATGGATCGCTGATTTCAGAATTCGCAAATTCCACAAATAACAGAAAGTTACAGCAGTAAATGATCTCTCATTTCTGTAAATGAAATGATATTAAAATGGCTTGGGGTTTAAAAGTTATAATAATGGAGAGCAATTCTAAACCTATGCTTGTATGTTGTGTATAGGTCCAGTTTGAAACTGGCAAATTTGCATAATGAATGCATTATGCATCTACGTTCTTTTGTCCATCAGTATCGCAGAGAGTAGCACAACACGTAGTCCCTTTAGTCTTTACTATCATATTCTATCAGGGTCACTTTGTTGTGCAGTCCCAAAGGAATCCCCCATACAATTTTGCATCTTTTCACAAAAAATGTGGGCCAGGTTAGTGATACAATATGCTCTCATGCAAGCACAGTCCCTCTTAAACAAAAAAAAGTGACAGACAGATGAATATGTCCCAGCAGGGGTCAGTCTGGCCAGTTGGTTAGTCATAACAGCCAAGTGTCAGTGGAAAAAACCCAATGGCACAGATTCAGTCCACAGTAGTGTGGTGGGCTGATCAGCCTTCAAGAAAGCCACAAGCAAAAGGGATGGTCGCCTAAACTAAGGTCTAGCAAACTCACTGGCAAGGCAGTCAATGTTCGCTAAAAACTCAAGCCGCAGAAGGTATATTTGTTCAAAGGTGGAGCTGACGGCAGTGAGGGCAAGGAGCATGTGAAAGTGAACAAAGTGAAAGAGTGATGGTAAGAGAGAGAAAGATATATTGAGATAGATAGATAGATAGAGATAGATAGAGATAGATAGAGATAGATAGAGATAGACAGAGATAGACAGAGATAGACAGAGACAGAGATAGACAGAGACAGAGATAGACAGAGATAGACAGAGATAGACAGAGATAGACAGAGATAGACAGAGATAGACAGAGATAGACAGAGATAGACAGAGATAGACAGAGACAGACAGAGATAGACAGAGACAGAGGTAGACAGAGGTAGACAGAGGTAGACAGAGGTAGACAGAGGTAGGCAGAGGTAGGCAGCGGTAGGCAGCGGTAGGCAGAGGTAGGCAGAGGTAGGGAGAGGTAGGCAGAGGTAGGCAGAGGTAGGCAGAGGAAGGCAGAGGTAGGCAGAGGTAGGCAGAGGAAGTCAGTCAGTTAGTCAGTCAGGAAGTGATGTAACGGAAGGTAGGCTGCTTCACGCGCAGCACCCTCATCTGTTTAGTTTCATTGCTGTGGCGGTCAGCATTTTCGTTGTTTTTTCCAAGAAATTTAAACATTAAACCAATTATTTTGTTTCTTTAATTAATATGCAGAAAATAAAATATGGTGGAGGCTTGAGAAATTTAGTTGGAAGGGGCCAATTCTGAAATGCCCCGATTTGAAGGGTTGTGCTCGTGGCGACAGTGAACATTTTGTGGCAAACTGAGGGTGTCTAATAGAGGAGGTGCTGGAGAGGTGATGACATGCTGTATGTATATTACTGTTTTTTTGGCACAATACCAAAGCAATATCCTCCAGATTGAGACAGAAGGGTTCATTTGTAGCGAAAGTAAAACTACAGCCACCACAGAAAAACGCAAGCTAGAAACCACTTGACCTCTATTTTAGATGTGAACAGCGGAGCGTTGTGGACAGTAATGCGATTGTACTGCTGGTTAATTTATCTTTTATATACTATTTGTTGAGTATTTTTCAAGTATGAGGCCAAATATGAGTATTACTGTTAGGTTTTCAAATTACCTAAATGTGATGCTCCAAAGTTGATATGGTACACACGGTGACAGACTCTAGCTAGACTTGGTCAATTACATGTTCTTATTTACAGTAGCAAATATTTATGATTGCGTGAGACATTAGGGTTACTGTTTGTGATGGGGATTCTGACGACCTCCTGAGCTGCTCCCTAGACTTGTTAAAAACGTATGTATACAACAATCATAGGGTTCGGATACTCCAGTGTAGGGTGTCCGATTACAAAATGCAAAATGTAAAATATATATATTTATTTTTCCGTTCCACCCAAAAGAAGAATTAAATATTACCGCAATCCACCGAGTGAATGTGCAATCACATTTTATCCTAGTCTGACAAAAAGTACGTTTCTTAATTCACAAGCTGCCAGGTTTTCCTAAAATCCCTAATTGCACGTACATTTTCAATGAACATACCTTTCATAAATAAAACAATTCATGTGTCCAATCTTCATGGATTTAAAGTAGTCTGTTTCACTTTACAGGCACAAGCCATATACAGTAATCCCTCGAATATCACGGTTAATGTAGACCAGACATGCTCGCGATGAATGAAAAAACGCGATGTAGGATCACCCCCATTTTTACTACCACAATACTACAGTACATGTTTTTGCGCCTGTACAGAAATACAATTTTTAAATGGTACAGTTGTATAGGCATATGAAAAGACTAATGTATTAATATCTAAATATAATCTATTTATAAAAAATTGTAAAGATTTTAAATACTGTACTCACAGTGAAAATATTTATTCGCTTGATATAAATAAATAAAAAACAGGTTAATGGGAGTTTTAGTCCAAGTCCTTTCAGCGAGGTACAGCTTCGCGTTCGGGATGAAACAGGCCGGCCGACGCGATGCACATGCGCCGCCGGATGGCCGGTCAATGCAGCCAGCATCCGCCGCTGGACCGCCCGTAAATGGTTCTCACACCAGCTGCCCTATCTTTGATCAGAGTGACAGGACATTTTGTCTATAATCTTTCAGTCAAACCTTGCATCTCTCCTTCAGCATCAAACCCATTACCCTCAACTTTATTTTTATTACTTAACTTTCAAACCATTTCCAAATGTGAATACATTACTTGCTTAATGATTTAGGTAGCAGTCCATCAATACATACTTTGAGTACTTATCGTTCATTGTGTTCAAATATGCAAAGAACAGTGCGTTAGAATCCTGCTCTAATGCACACTCATATGCAGAGTACATATGTTTAAAAAGGTTCTGTTGTCCTTCTTAAAACATAACCATGAAATTAATCAAAGCAGTGATCATTTCTTGAACTAGATGTGATTCCTTTCAACCGCTAAGCACCTTAACTGGCCTTTCAAAGATTTCACCTCTTCATGAGGAAAAAAAGAACAAATCAACTGTAACATTTTGAATGTTTCATTTTGCTGAAGTTATTCCTGTTCTTGCGGTCTGAAAAGGGAAAATGGTGCAGCAAATCTAATAAAAGACCGACCAGTACCAACCCTGTCGTTAGCTGAGAGCCCAGCAGACCCCTGCTGCCTGATTGCTAATAAGGGCTAACTTAAGTTCAACACTGTCTGCAAAAGATTAGACTATAGCCACAATACTGTACGTGTTCACGAAAGAAATGGAAAGGTGGGTAATTTTGATAGGAAAAATGAACATTATGAGAAAAATGCACCCTCAGGGTTAAGAAGAAATCCTCTAGAATAGAAGGAGAGTTCCATTTAAATCTACTTGGCTGGGAGATCATATTACTTTTCATTTTCTTGAGGATTTATGGTCCTGAGCCCCATGTGAATAAGACTGAGCATGCAACTATTCTTCTTGTTCAAGACAAAGGCAAAAACACACAATCTTCATCTTCTTCCGCTTATCCGAGGTTGGGTCGTGGGGGCAGCAGCTTCAGCAGGGAAGCCCAGACTTCTTTCTCCCCACCCACTTCATCCAGCGCTTATGGAAGGATCCCAAGGCATTCCCGAGACGGCCAGGAGAAAGTCTTCCTAGTGTGTCCTGGGTTGGCCCCATGGCCTCCTACCGGAACACCTCACCAGCAAGGCATCCAGGAGGCATTCTAATCAGATGCCTGAGCCAAGTTGTCTGTCTCCTCTTGATCCGGAAGAGCAGTGGCTCTACTCCGAGCTCCTCCCTTATTTCTAAGGGAGACACCCTGTAGAGGAAACTCATTTCACTCGCTTGTATCCAGGATCTTGTTCTTTTTGTTACGACCCACAGCTCGTGACCATAGATGAGGTTAGGAACTGAAGGGAAATAATATGTAAAAACCAGTACTAATATTGAAAAAGGAAACATTGAAATATATCGAGTTAAAAGAGTGCTGAGTCTGTTTGTTGTGAGAAGGCCTAAAACAGATGGAGATAAAGGAACACAATGGGCCCCTGTTTAGAGAGTACCCCAAAGCAAGAGGGATAAAGGAGGCTCCCTTATCTTATCAGAAGAATGCACATCTGGAAAACCAAAATCCCTCACACCTCGTGGACGACAGATAAAAGTTAATGGCCTGCTGACCCATCAGAGATCGATGACTCTTCCCTTTGTTTTTAACTTAATAATAATCCTTACAAGGCAGAGAGTCTTGGTCATTCTATTACACCTCTGCTAAGGCTAAGATAGTAGTGGACTGAGCCAGTGCACAGCTTGTAAATGCTCTGTCAGGGTAATACATTCTTTGGCTCAGAACAAGTGGCTTTTGCTGGATTTTTTTCGTGACTGGACGTTTCGTCGACGGACACTTGGTCGACGGACACTTCGTCCCCGGACGTTTGGTCGAACGGACGTTTGGTCGAACGGACGTTTGGTTGAACGGACGTTTGGTCGAACGGACGTTTGGTCACCGGACAGTTCGTCGAACAGACATTTCAGCGACGGACAATTCGTTGCCTGATTCATCGACGGACATTTCGTCGAGCGGACAATTCGTCGGCAGATTCGCTCGCTCTCAAAATTATAATCATGAGAGAGAGAGAGAGAGTTTACTGTTAAAAGCGATCAACAAGGTAATCTCTCACTCTCAAAATTATAATCATGAGAGAGAGAGTTTGTGATTGCATTGACAATGTCAGAGCATTAATATCTAAATATCTAATTTATACTATTATTGTCCCAAATTATACACATTATCAATAAGTTGCGTATTATTGGCGTTGTGTGTACATGTTTTTCAATTCATCCTATAGACAAACTTGCCGCTTTTATACTAGTATTGTCCCAAATTAAAAACATTATTGATAAGTTGCGTATTATTGGCGTTGTGTGTACATGTTTTTCAATTCATCCTATAGACAAACTTGCCTGTTTTATACTATTATAGTCCCAAATTAAACACATTATCAATAAGTTGTGTATTATTGGCGTTGTGTGTACATGTTTTTCAATTCGTCCTATAGACAAACTGGCCTCTTTTATACTATTATTGTCCCAAATTAAACAAATTATCAATAAGCTGCCATTGACGGCGGTAGACGTCCGATTCATGTTGACTGAGGTGCAGATGCTATTTTTGTTATTAGAGCTCTATCTAGTGGATATATAAAGCAACAGTCAACATGAATCGGACGTCTACCGATTATAGAGCACTCATACACTTTATTGGCAGTCATCAACTATGCAGGTTATCCCTCTAAAGTAGTCTGTAATTCTATTACAAGTACAACTGTGGGAAACGGAATTGTCTCTCTTATTTTTATAGAAGAAAACAAAAATAAAAAAAACAATACAGGAAGTCATTCATTGTGACTTTTAACCAAGTTATTCAATTTATTCAGTGTTTAGCAATTTTATATGAGCAAACTTGAGTTTCTTCCAGAGATTAATCTGAGTTAAATAAGGCTCAATGAACACCACTTCAAAATAGTACAATGTTTTTCTCTCCTGGTCATCCTTGGATTTTTCTTTTTGCTATAAAAAAGCTCATTATTCCATAGCAAGATTGGTACCCGGACGTCCGGCTGCCATTGATGGTTTATTCCATTTATTCAGTGTTTAGCAATTTTATATGAGCAAACTTGAGTTTCTTCCAGAGATTAATCTGAGTTAAATAAGGCTCAATGAACACCACTTCAAAATAGTACAATGTTTTTCTCTCCTGGTCATCCTTGGATTTTTCTTTTTGCTATAAAAAGCTCATTATCCCATAGTAAGATCGGTACCCGGACGTCCGGCTGCCATTGACGGCGGCAGACGTCCGATTCATGTTGACTGTTGCGTTAGATATCCACTAGATGGAGCTCTAATAACAGAAATAGCATCTGCATCTCAGTCAACATGAATCGGACGTCTACCGCCGTCAATGGCAGCTTATTGGTAATGTGTTTAATTTGGGACAATAATAGTATAAAAGAGGCAAGTTTGTCTGTAAGACAAATTGAAAAAACACGTACACACAACGCCAATAATACACAACTTATTGATAATGTGTTTAATTTAGGACAATAATAGTATAAAAGAGGCAAGTTTGTCTAAAGGATGAATTGAAAAACATGTACACACCGCCAATAATACGCAAGTTATTGATAATTTTGATATTAGATATTTAGATATTAATGCTCTGACATGGTCAATGCAATTACAAACTCTCTCTCATGATTATAATTTTGAGAACGAGAGATTACCTGGTTGATCGCTTTCAACAGTAAACTCTCTCTCTCTCTCATGATTATAATTTTGAGAACGAGAGATTACCTGGTTGATCGCTTTCAACAGTAAACTCTCTCTCTCTCATTATTATAATTTTGAGAGCGAGCGAATCTGGCGACGAATTGTCAGTTCGACGAATTGTCCGATCGACGAAATGTCCGTTTGACGAAATGTCCGGCGACGAATCCGGCGCCGAATTGTCCGTTGATGAAATGTCTGTTCGACGAAATGTCTGTTCGACGAAATGTCTGTTCGACGAACTGTCCGGCGACCAAACGTCCGTTCGACCAAGTGTCCGTCGACCAAGTGTCCGTCGACCAAGTGTCCGTCGACCAAGTGTCCGTCGACCAAGTGTCCGTCGACCAAGTGTCCGTCGACCAAGTGTCCGTCGACCAAGTGTCCGTCGACCAAGTGTCCGTCGACCAAGTGTCCGTCGACCAAGTGTCCGTCGACCAAGTGTCCGTCGACCAAGTGTCCGTCGACCAAGTGTCCGTCGACCAAGTGTCCGTCCACCAAGTGTCCGTCCACCAAGTGTCCGTCGACCAAGTGTCCGTCGACGAAACGTCCGGGTAGCAATTTTTTTTATACGGGAATGAACATAAACGGAACCTTGAGAAATAAGGAGTTAACAAGTGATTTAAAATTCAGGGTTCCTAGAGAACAAATGTTGACTGGTTCATAGAGAGGTTTTCCCTTCGACTCAGCTTCTGTTTCACCATGACAAACTAATGCAGAGTAGGCATCACTGTAGATCCAGGCTCTTCATTCCGAGATACTTAAACTCCTCCACATGGAGAAGGACCTCATCCTTGATCTGGAGAGGGCATGCCACCTTTTTCTGACTGGGTACCATGGTCTTGGATTTGGAGGCGCTGATTCACATCCCCGCCACTTCAAACTTGGTTGTGAATTTTTCCAGTGAGAGTTGGAGATTGTGGGCTGATGAAGCCAACAGAACTACATCATCTGCAAAAAGCAGGGTGCAATACTGAGGCCACCAAACCGGGCCCCTCCAATGCAATGGCTGCATCTAGATATTCTGTCCGTAAAAGTTAACAGAATCGGTGACAAAGCGCAGCCTTGGCAGAGTCCAACTCTCATTGGAAACGGATTTGACTTACTGCCGGCGGTATAGAGCTGATTACCTGTTCCATGGCCAGGACAAACACCACACTGGTGCTTTTTAGAGTCCTTGGAAGAGGTGCATGTGAGTGCTTCTTCTGGGGATTCCCTCAATTTGGTGACTTCAATGCTCACATGGGCAATGACAGTAAACCACATAATTACCAGTTCCAATTTGCTTCATAATGCAGATTCAAGAAAATAAAATAACAATAAAAACACAACTCATATATAAACCTGAGAAGGTGTCGGTTGTCAACCGATAATGCATGAATTTTGTCATGATGGTAGGTGGGTGTTGGATGGTGCTACCCTCCTTGTCTCGGAAGACAAGCATCACACTTCGTTACACTGCAACAAAAATGGACATCTTGAAATCAGGGATAAATAGTTCTAGGGTTGGGGCATAAATCTCCAATTTTCTTCACCTGAAATTTTACTTAAACTTTTTAAAATTTGTTTTCCTCACTAGACAGGGACATCTTTTGCCCATGGAATAATGTACTGAATAACTGGTTGATAGATTCCATTTTGGAGGGAAAAACTAACATTTTTGTAATCATTCTTAATTATAAAAAATCTTGTTTATTCATAATATCAATTTATCTCTCCCAGACCTAATTATTTATTTTCAAGGCCATTTCCAGCAATATCAAAAGGTCTCACTGTAACTGAGGGGGAAAAGTTCACATAAGCCAGAGGAAGTAATAACTTCAGCCAAAGTCGCAATATATTTAACTCTAACCAGGTGTTTTTTGTGCATAAACCTAACCAGACCCCAATTCGAGCATTCACACATCATGTAACATAATGACTTCCAAGGAGTCTTTTAATAAATGTACGGGTACTATGGTTAGCTGCACTTCATGTTTTAAAATAAACATCCAAAACCGCCTGTTAAAAGAGTCCCGGAAACTAATAAAATCCACTTGTATTTTACTGATATAATGATCATTTTGGAAGCGCTGGGCAGGAGAAAGGAGTAGATAATAAGCAGGAAAGACATCTTTCAAATTAATGGAACAGTGACAGAAATACTTTTTTTTACATTACCATTATCATCACCTGATCTAAATTGTATCTGGAAGCAATAAAGTTCAAATTAACATAAAAGTAATATGCAAATTGTTGAAGTATTTATTTATGAAGTTAGTAGGAATTTGAGGAGGACAACCTGGTGCACTAGAAGGTGGTGCTTTGAAAAAGAGGTTGCTGTTTTTTATTTCACTCAAATAACACTGTTTTCATGAAATATAAACATTGACAGTTCAGTGGGCCATTCTGGTCACATAAACCAGACTTCCAAAATGCACAGTTTACAATCCAGGGTAATTTGGAACATCAGAAACCAATGAAACCTATGCCCGGAGAGCTGCCTCGTGGTGTAGAGGTTCACTCGCCTGACTTTGGTGCGGGCTCAATTCCCGCAGGTGGCGGTATGACTGGGAGTGCAGATGGTCGTTTGTCTCTCTGTGTGCCCTACGACTGACTGGTGACCAGTCTAGGCTGTAGTCTGCCTACCACCCGACGACAGCTGGGTTAGGCTCCAGCAACCCCCGCAACCCTTTCGAGGATGGGCAGTATGGAGGATGAATGAATGAATGAATGAAAGAAAGAAACCAATGACTGACACTGCAATCTAAGGTATAACTTGCTGCGCTTTGGAATCTGATGAGTAATAACTCTATGCAAAAATAGTTTCAGGGTTGATACAACAAATGACGTTTTGAAGTCAAATTCAGCAATTATAATTAAGGTGGATGTCCGCCTCAAAGCTCTAAGATCGAGGGTTCCTTCCGACCTTCCTGTATGGAGATTTTGTGTTCTTCCCGGGTCTGCCTCACTAATGAATAACAGTGCTGCTCTTAGTGCTAACGTAAGCACTCTTCAGCTTGGCAAACTACTATATTGCAGCATTTGAGCTAAACAATCTCCACATTGTTTTCACACAGCCTTTTATATACAATTCTGGCTAATGTTCAGCTCACCACCGGTTCCATTAGCTCAGCCTAGTTTAGCTGTAGTGGCTTACCATTCTCCGCATTAGCTCCTGGCTTCAGTTAGTAGTTACCATTGACCAAGATGTTTTCCAGCTAGCCTCCAAAACATACCATGTAGGTACAAACGATTGAATTGAACTTGAATTGAATTGAATGCTTTTATTGTCATTATACAGGTATAATGAGATTTAAAGCTTTTACCATGTGGTGTCCAAATAACAACAACAAACAGACAAATAAATAATTAATAAATAATAAATAAATAAATAATTATTCCAAATTAGGTCAGCAAAGCGAGAGCACACCACTCGCTGAGTCTATGGACGCAACAACAAACAAACACAGATATTCAATATATAGCAATGATAAATAAATAATCACTAAATAGTAATAGGTAAGTTGTCAACATAAGAAATAAGTAGTGGTAATAAGACTCGATTCGGTCCTAGGTGCAGAACTCGAGTTGAGTATGGTGACAGGTACCTTTTGGCCTTTGGATGCAGGTATGCTGATTGTCACTCAGGAGAAATCCTTCCCTGCAGCGACATTCGTAGCTGCCCATCATGTTGACACAGATCTGCTGGCATCCGCCGTTCCCTTCTGAACACTCATCTACATCTGCAAAGGGAGCATTTAGCAAGACATTTAATTAAACCATTTCAGGACAAAAAAAGGTGGTCATAGTACTTCTAGAACAGACTGGAAAACTACATGTAAACCACAATCATAATGAAGCCTTTCAACAGAATTGAAAAACTTTAAGGTAAATGGAAATATTAACTTAGCATAAGTACATGTGAGATCTTGAGCCCAGGCCCGAAACCCAACCCGATCCGACCCGAAATTCCTAAAAAAGTATACTAAAACGATGTGTGGTCTCTCTCGCTGCCTTTAAAAAAAAAATTAAAAAAAAATGTTTGTAAAAATGTATACTAAAACGATGTGTGGATCCTACACTAAGAATGACTTGTTATAAAATAAATAATTTGGGTAAAACGGGAAGGCGCTGTAATGTCATTGCAATTGGAGGCGGAGCCGCAGAGCCATAGCATGCTCTGCGCACCTCACGGGAACGCCGCAAGACGTTAAGGATAAATAAACAGGAGAACTGAGCAGAGAAACACGCACCGGTACCGGTAAGTGTGAATTTTGGAAAAGCTACAAATTGATTGTTGAATATGCTAAATAAACTTGCGTTGGCTTAGCTGAATCTAGTCAATGTGGCGCTTTGCTCTCATACGAGAGCAAAAAGACTGGCACCTCGACGCTGAGCAGGCATTTACACAGTTGGAATCGTCAAAACATCTATATTATCATATAAAAGATTTTAATGTTTATACAGTCTTGTTACAAAAGACAGGCTTTAATCTGTTATCATAAATCACCACTCCTCCCAACTTGGGTCGGGAGACCCGAGTCCTCTCACAAATAAAATATGAAATTTCGGGTTTGCTTCGGACTTGGGTCTGCAAAACAAGTTAATTTGGTGGGTTCGGGTCAGGTCGGGTTCTTAAACCTTCGGCACGTGTCGGGTCGGGCTGGAATTTTTTAGGCCCGATTTTAGCTGTACAAGCCATAAAAGGTTAATCACACACTTATCTACGCTTGTGCTAACATTACCGTATCTTAGCATAACTTGAAAGTCCTAAGATTAGTAGGTCATTAGGTCCTCCAGACTAAACTCATATCAAAACACCTTTTATGTTTTTCCCTTGTTCCTTTGTGTTTCTGGGATATGCTCCAGCACCCCCGTGAGCCTAATGAGGATAAAGCGGTTCAGAAAATGAGATGAGATTATCATAACTAACGACCTAATTAGAATGTGAAAAATGCTTTCTTAAAGTCTCACCAGAGGCCACAACTTCAGTAATAGGTATCTGACATGACAGCAGACCAGTGTTGCACAGGAAGTGCCATTTGAACCGTGACTAACTTATAAAATTGCGCACACAGTGCAAACCCCTGGCAAACGAGAAACTCAATCCACCTGGGTCAGAGTAAGTGCTGATGATGAGTGCCTGTCAGCCCCATAGCAGAGAAATGCAGTTAGAGTAGGGGGAAGCAGGAGTAGATGAGGAGGGTGACTGGGTGCAAGGGGGTGACTTGAAGGGCGGTGTGGTTGCAGAAGTATGACAGGCTACAACGTTAATGCACTTCAAATGCACACAGCAGCAGGGCTTTTTCAAAGGCATTGCTTGAGGCTTGGCTCTCCCTCAGGACAAGAAAAGGCGACAAGCACAATTGAGACTTACACTGATAATAAATCAGACTCCTAGCTGCTCGGCCAAAATGGAACAAAAACATGTCTCTCAATATCTAAAATCTTGCTGTGTTTTTCCCCCCTTTTGCTTTTCTTGGTCCAAAGAACTGTGCGTGTATGCACTGTGGTTCTGGAGGTAACACTCCATTTTCTCTCTTGCCTGGGAGAGCAAAGCTCTATCACTACCGACCACACTGGAACCTTATCGACCCCGCTGCTCGATGCATTAATAATCTGCTGTGTATACAAGGCTGCTTTTTTAAAATAAACTGTCATGCGAAACTAAATTTTCGTCTATTTGTCCAGTCTGAAATGGCCTCTAGGTTAAGTTTTCTTTCTAGGGAATTCTCAGCTCAGCAGAGTTACAAATTAAAACTGACTGTCTTTTTTCTTACCCACGGAGACTGATGCACAGACATCTGTGTGCACTAAATAGCACCTGATGAGACGCCCCTTAACCCAAGAAATACACCGTAAGCGGCTGCGTTGCATCTGTATCACGACTACGAAAACTACACAGGCCAAATTCCATTGGTTAAGAATGTCTGTGGCAATCAGACAGAGGAAATCACGAGGGTTAAGACGAGAATGCGAGAATTAAGGCGCAATGTGTATATGTTTATCTATAATCCTTATAAAGCATGATTTATGGGTGTGTGAGTGTGTGTGTGTGTATGTTAAGATTCTCTTGCTACGTTTGTCTATACCGTGCAACGTAGAGAGTTGAATTTTTTTATGGTGGCCAGAAAGGGCTGTCGGATCCTAATAGACAATGATTGAATTTATTCACCTTTTCTAAGTGTGTAAACTCAACTTTTATTTATTAAAGCTGAAAGCAGAGTTGATGTATGAATCGTTGTTTTTACATGATGTGCCCTAAACGCACCAAGTGGCTGATTGGTTGTAACGTCGGATGTCTTTTCACGTCATTTACAAACGTCATTTTCGGAAGAATTTCCCCCAGCGAGTTTCTAGGTGCTCCCCGGAACACTTTTTTTCTGTCGTGACGGGAGTTATAAAACATCCACCCATCCATAAATCACGCTTTATCTATTCTATAATCCTTATAAAGCGTGATTTATGGATGGATGTGTGTGTGCACATGGAAACGACATTGGAGTGCTTCTTAGTCATTTCCGCTTGAAGTTAGTTGCATGAACTACGCAACAGCACCGCTATTGTGTGTTTTTATTTTCGTCATATTTTCACTTTGGTTTACAAAGTTTTACCAAAAATAACACCCAAACATTGCTTAAATAGGTAAAATATGTCAGCCTTTCTTTTGAAATCGACCGTTAGTTTTTCTTACTTTTTCCTAAAAGGCATTCTGTGCTTCTGTATACATTATCTATTAGCATGTCATCTCATTTTCTGAACCACTTTATCCTCATCAGGGTCGCGGTGCGTGCTGGAGCCCATCCCAGCTGACCAGAGGTAGGGGACACCCTGAATTGGTGGCCAGCCGATCGCAGGGCACAAGGAGACAGACAACCATGCACTCTCACACCTATACTTAGGGGCAATTTAGGAAACCGGAGTACCCAGAGGAAAACCCACGCAGGCCCAGGGAGAACATGCAAACTCCACACAGCTGGACGTGATCTGGATTTGAACCCAGGATCCCAGAGCGGTAAGGCCGACACGCTAACCACTCACGCCACCAGGCCGCTCTATGTTTTGATGTAAAACTAAAAAATAGAAAACAAGTGGACTGTTAATATGTTTAATTTTAAGTAAACTTGACTTCAGTTAAGTAGTTTGAGTAGTTGACATTTTATTTAAGTAAACTGTACTTGAGTATAAGTACATATATAGTATATAATAAATTGCTCCAGATGGGGATTGAACATTGACAGCCAAACACAGCAGAGCGCGCAGACAACTGAGCTAAACACCCTGGCTGACTGCTTGTTGTCAGCACACTCTTTTGAAGACATAGGGAGTGGGGCAAAGGCTGAATTCACATTAGTATACAGCAGGTGTGACCAACTCTGGTCCTCGAGGGCACCTATCCAGCCTGTTTTCCACATCTCCCTCCTTTAAGACACTTGAATCAAATGATCAACTCATCAGCAAGCTGTCCAGAAGCTTGAGAACGATCCTGATTATTTGAGGTTGGAGGGAGACATGGAAAACAGACTGGGTATGGGCCCTCGAGGATTGGAGTGGGGCACCCCTGAGATATAGTATGTCAAGTTTCCACATAAATTTAAGTATGACCAACAGCCTTCATCGTGCAAGTTCAATCTACACATTTAATCAAGTTCACAAAATTAACTAAATAAATGAGTGTTGGAGTTATTTTGGGTACTATTATAAATGTGCTTGAAATATTAATCATAATATGTATATGTGAAATATTAATCATTATATGTATGTGCTTGCAACGAAGACAAACGCTTATTTTAATGCTCAGCGAAACAAACTCGAAGGTCACTCCCCTCTGCAGCTGGCTCCGAGGACTGTCGATTGTTTTTTAACCCCAACCTCTCACATGGATCCGAGGACTTATCAAAATTGTTTTGAAGAAGATCCAGGAAGGACTCTTAATTATTTTGACTTGGATCCCGCATCAGGTGGCGATATCGAATCGACCTTCGAAAATACTCGCAATTGTTTTAAAATAGAGGCTCGCTTGGTTTACCTCTTATGCAATTGTTTTTTTATTTCTGACCTTAATTGCAATTGTTTTGAATAGATAACCTTATTTGTTTTGACTCTAATACAATTAAATGGGCAGGACAGGATTCGGTTCTTTAGAATGATTTGGGACGAAGGCGAGTCAGGATCGATTCTCTCTTGCAAGATAAAGCTGGATATGCGTTCCGATGTCTCCCTTATCTTAAAGCGTATCTATTGGTGAACCTATCAATGAGTTAGGAAAATTCAAAATCCACAGGAGAACTTATCAATTTGAGTTACATCTTAAAATATTAAGTTATCAATAGGAATAAGAAATTTTATTTCTTACAGTTAAGATGTTTTGAGTGGCCCAGTGAGCGAGTGGTTAGCACGTCTGCCTCACAGTTCTGAGACTGAGGATTCAACACGCAAAATTGCCCCTAGGTGTGAGTGTGAGCGGTGATGGTTGTCCATCTCTTTGTGCCCTGCGATTGGCTGGCCACCAATTCAGGGTCTCCCCCGCCTGGCACCCGTAATTGGCTGAGATAGGTTAAGCCCACGACCCTGGTGAGGATAAGCGGTATGGAAAATGAATGAATGATTGTTTTGAGGGCGGCCTGGTGGGAAAATGATTGGTGTGCCCCCCTCAAAGTGTAAGATCAAGTGTTCAATCCCAGTAGGTTTCGATCTTCCTGTATGTTGTTTGCATATTCTTCAGGGTTTTCTCCGGGTACTCCAGTTTCCTCTCACATCACAAAAACGTGGTTGTGGGGTTGGCTGGCCACTATTGACCTCATGAAATTGTCAACAACAAACAGAAAAGTTGTTCTCATGGATTCACAAATCCAAATGTCCCCATTAAATGCAAAACATGGCTGTGAAATATGCAAACACCCTTCGAATGCCACCGGGAATTTCTTTTCCATACTCTCAGTGCATCAATGAAGTTTTCATTTCCCCATTCCTTCATCCCTTCAAATGAGGCGTTGGCTGCCAGTAGATCTCTCCTGTTTAAAATAGCTCCCATAATTGCCTGTGTTGTGTGCTGGGCAAGGATAGCCTCCAAAGCAAATATTTCCAAGCGAGTTTCTGGCTCATGTTATTTGGTCTTAAAACATTTTTTTAAATCTCCTGAGGACTGAAAAAATGTCTTAGTCAATTTAATAAGCCGGCCCTAATTTTGAAATATGAGAAACGTTGTCACTTCATGCCTGCTTGAGTCGAGGATACAAAAGGAAAATGAAGGTTCAAACATGGTGAGATTAAGAGATTGGTTGTGTTCGTGAAGGCCATGTCCACAGGTTTCTCAGATAGCCTTGACTGTATATATAACATTTGGCCTTGTGCGGAGATTTAGAGCCATCTAAACATGACGGTTGATTTACTGAATATCCTGAATTTGTCGTTGGCTTTTAATTTCTTGGGTTTGAGCACAATTACGGACTGATTTTTTTAAATAGTTTTTTAAAAATAGTTTAAGCAAGTTTAAGCAAGCAACAAAGCTGTCCTACACATGGGATCAGCTGTTAGCGCTATGCAACAGAAAGAGCAAAGAGCAACACCTGGATAAAGCTGCTGCAAAAAAGTGATTTTCCCAAGTACGGGATGAATAAAATTTAATCTAATCTATTCTGATCTAATCTAATCTAATAAAAAAAACAAATGCGGTCTGTCACCTGGGCTCTCTCCGTATGTATATTCTTGCTTGGCTGTTGTATGGGGCAGACAAAACTGTCTCTGCTCTAGACAGACTAGATACATGGAGGTGATTGGATGGACACTGGCCTCTTTTGGTATTTCGTTTATAGGAGGCAAACACCTTCTAATAAGGAAGCAAGTCAGACCCAAGTAAGTAGGAGGAAAGATGAGGGGCGGAGGTAAAACTGTGTAGGGCTGCTTGGGCCAATTGCCCAGTTGGTTTGTGAATAGACTATTTTGCTTAAACATTGGTGCATAAAGGATGGCAAGTACAAAACGTGCCGTCTTTTCAACAGGCTATAAAAATGCCTCCCCCTTTTTCTGTCCCTTTTCAAGTTCAGTGACACAGCACATTTCCTCACTCACTTGACTAAGCACCCACAGCACCAGGACAGGATGGCGAGGACACCCCAATTCAAATAAAATCAATCTTGACTTGTGGATACTAAGCCTAAAAATACTATTGGGGTAGTATCAGATACATTCATTCAGTTATTCATACATACTATGGGTGTAAAAGTACACTAAAATGTAATTTTTGTTCAGTTTTCAATTTGAAATGCTTGGATTGGTTCATTTTTGGTTTTAAAAGTAGAAAGAAAACACATGAAGTACTATTATTTTTTTTAATGAAAACAATAGGACTTAGAAAAACAACACAATAATTTTGGGTGATATTCAAGGCCGCTCCACTCTGCTGATCTCACTTGGACTATTTATTTATTGATTATTTATGTATTATTTATTGATTATTTATTTGTCTGTTTGTTTGTTGATGTATTTTTGCACTTCATGGTGAAGCTTTAAATATCATTATACTTCGATATTGACAATAAAAAGCATTCAATTCAATTCAATTCAAATACAGTGGTACCTCTACATATGAGCTTAATTCATTCCGGGACTGAGCTCGTATGTCGATATTCTCGTAACTCGAATGAACGTTTCCCATTGAAATGAACTAAAAACAAATTAATTCGTTCCAACCCTCTGAAAAAACACCAAAAACAGGATATTGGATTGGAAAAAATGTTTTATTTCTTCTAATTCGCCATCTATCAACAAAGTAACACATAACTACTGGTTTAATAGTAATAAAATGTGTTTAATAGAACTAAAATTAGACGGATTTCGCGGAGGGTAGAGAGAGAGGGACAGAGAGAGGAGGACTTTCCACGGCAACGCACTCGTAACAGAACAAACTAATTTAAATTAATTTGGATTAATATATACAGACACTCAAACATACGTTTAATGTAACTTTACACAAAACTGAATTCTAATTTTGTTTTAATTTTTTTTACCTTTGTTCTCCGGGTTGACTCCACCTGGACGTTCAGCTGGAGTTTTTAAAAGGAACGCATCAAGGGTTGTTTGTTTTGCCTTTCCTTCAAAATATTTCGAAAATGACGCGCACAAATGTCCTCACAATACGATAACGCGCGAACACTTGCCAGCTTTTCAGGCTGCCTCTTTTCTACAAAATCAGAAAACTCTTGCCACTTCGCTAGCGTGTCTTTGATATCCTTTGTAGCCAGGAGGCCCCCCTCTTCCACCTACTCCTAGCTACTGAGTTCCAGTGGCGGGCGGTGCATTTTCTGGTAGCGCCTTGAACGTATCAATCCAACCCTCAAAAACTATTTTATGGCTATAAAACCTCTACTGCAGCTACAGCTGCGACACATAAAAAATAATCAATAAATTAATGCACAAAAATGGGGTAAAATCCACTTCCAAGCAGCATTTCATGATTAAATACAAATACTGGAGCTTTTCAGACATTAAAACCAGGCCAGGGGGTGATTTTCCCGGGAAAAGACAGCGATGAACGTCAATGGCATACGAGCAAACATTGATTTATTGATTAAATACAAATACTGGAGCTTTTTAGACATCAGAACCGGGCCCGGAGTATCATTTCCCCGGTAAAAAGACAGCGATGAACGTCGATACGTCCATACGTGAAATGACAAAAAATGCACTAAAATTAGGTAAAATCCACTTCCTAGCATCATTTATTGATTGAATACAAATACTGGAGCTTTTGAGACATTACAACCAGGCCAAGGGGGTGATTTTTCCCGGGAAAAGACAGCGATGGACGTCAATGGTGAAACGCCAAAAATTAAACCGGGGTGAAATCCACTTCCTAGCAGCATTTTGTGATTAAATACAAACACTGGAGCTTAAATACAAACACTGGAGCTTAAATACAAACACTGGAGCTTTTCAGATATCAGAACTTGGCCCACAATTGAAATATTATTTAGGAATATAGCCATATTTTACTCACCAAAAATCCTTTTTACACAATATCCATCCTCCTTTCTTTCTTCCTTCTTTCCTATCGCCATCGAAGCTAATGATGAAAGTCGAGCCTGTCCTGTCATATTTCCGGCATAGTCCGTTTTGAAAATAGCATTAAATCAACACAACAATATACTATTTGCTTGTGGAGCTAAGTTAGCGCGCTGAAAGAGTTGACCGCCCTTTCTTAATGATGTCCATTTTTTTCTGGAAAAGTCCGTCTGGAAAATAGCTTTGTGAGCAAACAGAATCCATTTGTTTTTGCTTCTGTCGGCCATAGTGGGTGGAGTTTGCGATCTCGGCTGCCTCGGGTACTGCTTTGGCCCGCCTACTAGCCAATCATAGTTTGTGAAAGCAATGACATGTCCCAGCCAGCAAAATGCTAACGCCTATGAAAAATCATTGTGGGGTTGCCAACTCGAAATCTGATTGGTTAAAAGCAACAGTCTAGTTTAATGCAGCTGAGCCCGCAAGAACTGATTGTGAAGGCTTTGAGGCAGATCTGATCTGGCAACAAATAATGGCTGAAATGTGATTGGTTAAATGCTTCAATATGAAAACACACATCTGGAAGCAGTGCAGCCAGGGGGAAAAGCAAAGAAAGGAAGCTAACAGACCATTTGGAATAATAAGTATTGATGGACAAAATATAATATGATTCAGATATTTCTTAGGCCAGCAGAGAAGGCCTTGAAGGCCCTGACGCCCGCCACTGCTGAGTTCCCGCAACACCTCCAAATGTTCACTCTCCTGGAGCCCGATAAAATCATGTGTCATCAGTTCTTCGTGGTGCTCGGCGATTAGATCATTCACTGCCTCGTTAACCTCCAGCCCCAAGGAATTTCCAAGTGACACGATATCATCCATGACAACGAGCAAACTCTGTGACACGGGAAAATGCAAGCTCCGCCCAGTGCTCGTAGATATCTGTTATATACGAAAGAGATGCGGCAAAAATGACGCTACAATGATAAACAGCCTCTCATGTCTTGGCCACCTGGCTTTCTCGCATCTCAAAATTTTTCTCGTATCTAGAGATAATTATTTGCTCGAAATTTTCCTCGTATCTCGAAATGCTCGTATGTAGAGGTACCACTGTATTTACTGTATGTAATTACTTTGAGTACACAAAATTAAAACATAGTAAATAAACAATTAACCTTTCGTAATCGCTCCGCCCAACTTAGATACTGTTGGTAGTCCGTCAAGCAGTGAGACTGATGGCAGGGAAGCGTATACAGGAGTATGTTAGTGATTTGTGTTGGAGCAAAACCAAAGCAATATCCTCCAGATCGAGGATAAAGGGTTTGTGGTATGCAGTGGAGAGATTCATTAACAATATAAACATTTTTATCGAAGAGGAAACTACCAACAAACCAAAAGCATAGAGGTCGCCTACAAAATTTGAGAAGTCACATGACCTCTATTTTAGATGTGACCACTGCAGCATTGTGGACCTGTCAGACTGTTATACTGCCGGGTAAATTTTCTTTTATATATTTGTCAATTATGAGGATTAGTGTTAGGTTAGCAAGCTAGGATAACGTCATGCTCCAAGGATAATAAACTACTCATTGTGATAAAATCTAGCTGTTACAACATTTTCTTATAGTAGTAAACTACTTCCCGTTGGCAAGTGGTTGTGTGTTATCCTTTTGTGAGCACATTTGTGTGCATCATTTTCAGAATATTTGAAGGGAAGACAAAAGGAAACAACCCTCAATAGGTTCCTTTTAATAACTGCAGCTGAAAGTCAGGGTGGAAATGGGGCAAATAGAGCCAACCCAGGAGAAGATAGGTATAAAAATTTAAAACAAAATTAGAATTAAGTTTAGTGTAAGATTAGATTAAACATATTTTTGAGTGTGTCTGTATCATAATCCAAGTTCATTTCCATTTGTTTATGTTATGTTACGAGCGCGTTGCCGTGCAAATAGTCTCTCTGTCTCTCTCTCTGTGCCTCTCTCTCTCCCCTCCGCGAAATCCGTCTAATTTTAGTACTGTTAAACATCATAACCACTAGTTATTTGTTACTCTGTTAATAGACAGCGAATTAGAACAAATAAAAATGTTTATTCCATTCCAATAGCTTGTTTTTTGGTGTTTTTTTGGAGGGTTGGAACGAATGAATGTGTTTTTAGTTCATTTCTATGGGAAACTTTGATTTGAGATACAAGTAAATCAACATACGAGCTCAGTCCCGGAACGCATTAAACTCTATCAAAAGGTACCACTATAGTTGGGATACTTCGATGTACAGTGTCCATTCAAAAAATGTTAAATCAAGTATTTATGTTGAAGATCCTTACTAGAACACTTTGAGTACAGAAAACTAGCATCATTTTAATGTTCGTAAATCGCTTTAATGCCACTGCACTTATAAAACGGACTATGAACAAAGATTTGACGTTAGATAACTTTAGCTAACTGTGTGGAGTTTGTATGTTCTCCGCTAGTTTGCGTGGGTTTTCTCTGCTCTCTTTTTCCGGTTTCCTTCCACATCCCATGCATGGTAGACTGGTTGAACACTCTAAATTGCCCTGTCGTAAGAGTGTGAGCATGAATGGTTGGGATAAAATATTTGATGACAGTAAATACAACTTTATCCAGTTTTATTAATATTATTGCCTCTACATGCAAAGTAGGCAAGACAGCTTGCTAGTTAGCCTCTGGTGTGAGCTTAATCTTACTTTAAGACAGGGGTCAGCAACCCACAGCTCTAGAGCCGCATTTCGCATTGCCCCAGTGGCTCTCGAGTTTAAAAAAAGGTCATGGAAAATATTGGGGAGGGAAATATATTTTATGTTTTAACATGATTTCAATAGGCGGGCAAACATGACACAAACATTCGTTTTCCAATGCTCTTTAAATGTTAAAAAAAAATTAAGACTCTGCACACATAGGGCATATGTGTTGCAGTTATGTGTCAGCAGCAGGGCAGGAGCTCCTCTTCTAATTCGGAACTCGGCCGTTTGGTCGCCGGACGTTTGGGCGCCTGGAAGGTTATTGATAATTACCATTTAAAATTGTTGCTCAAATTCCGTAAATACAAACTGCAAATTATTATTTAGTCATACTTAATGCCCTATTAATTATTAGGCTAAAGAAAAGCTCCAAATTTCCCGTACTTTTGTGTTTTGTTGAGAACTTGTTAAGACCCTGACTGACGTCCCTTCCTAAGGGGACAACTCATGTACATACAAACTCTTATACACTCACATGTTCGTTCAGTGAAACTGCTCAGGGCCATTGTTGGCTTTTATTGATGCGTAGACCGTGTTGTTTTACCTTGTTTTGTCGCCGGACTTTTGGTCGCCGGACGTTTGGTCGCCGGTTGTTTGGGTCCGGGCGACCAAAAGTCCGGCGACCAAACGTCCGGTCACGTCTAATTCAGTGTTTTCCAACCACTGTGCCACAGCACACTGGTGTGCCATGACCGATGTTCAGGTGTGCCACAGGAAATTATCTACCAAGAAGTCATGGAGGGATGCTGGAGCCTATCCCAGCTGACTCCGGGCCACAGGCGGGGGACACCCGGAATTGGTGGCCAGCCGATCGCAGGGCACAAGGAGACGGACAACCATGCACACTCACACCCATACCTAGGGGCAATTTAGAGTGTCCAATCAGCCTACCATGCACATCTTTGGAATGTGGGAGGAAACCGGAGTGCCCGGAGGAAACCCACGCAGACCCGGGGAGAACATGAAAACTCCACAGATGGACATGACCTGGATTTGAACCCAGGACCCCAGAGCTGTGATGCCAACACGCTAACCAATCGCACCACCGGGCCACCTGTGACAGTAAATATTTAGGAAACAGCTTTTGAAAACAGCAATTTTGTACTCCCTTGGATAATTTTCTCTTATTGGCTCGAGAGATTACATGAGTGTTACTTTTCTGTATATATATTTTCCTTCTTATCAAGTTTAAGATAACACATGTTGAAGGTGGACCTATATGTATTTATAAAAATATTCCATGTTAAAGATGGTGGTGATATGATGATATTCAACACACATCTTTTCTAATATGGAATGGGCTACAATCGTGCAAGAGTATTCATTCATTCATTTTCTGAACCGCTTTTCCTCACTGGGGTGGCGGGGGGTGCTGGAGTCACAGGACACGAGGAGACGGAAAACCATTCATACTTACACTGATACCTCGGGGTAATTTAGAGTGTCCAATCAGCCTACCCTGCATGTTTTTGGGATGTGGGAGGAAACCGGAGTACCTGGAGAAAACTCATACAGGCCCGAGGAGAACATGCAAACTACACAGAAGGTGGACCGACCTGGATTCGAACACAGAGCTGTGAGGATAACGCCGCTGCTAGAGTATCTCTGAAATCTCAATAAAAGCCTGCAAGGTTGATGGACAAACTTCCACCTTGGAAACTAGACTCTGACTGACATCTGATGATTATCAGGTTGTTTGATGTTTACATCGTTTAACCCAGTCTTGGGCTTGAGTTTCAACTAAAACCTCTTCTGCTAATAGGCTGGGCTGGAATTATTCATTTCATGGTGGATTTGAATGAACAACACCAAGGAAAGAGAATGTTTATGTGTGTTGATGTAATCCTCGGGTCAGCGAAAGAAAAAAAACAATCTCAAATGTGTCCTTTGACTCGTAACCGCGCCTCCGCTCATATAATTTCTGGGGACTTTTTTTCTCAAACAGATCAGAGCGACTGCTCTCTGAGAATGTCATATGCTTGTCTGGCTCTTGTGTCATTTCCTCTTTTCCAGCACCTCGGTTGGCTGAGTGGGCCGGCCAGGGCGGCACACCTGCTGTGCATTAGGAGTAGTCAGTTATTTAAGGACTCAGGTCAAAGGCAACGTCTGCCGGACTATTGCATTTTGCCTACCACCATGTGTGCCCGACATTCCTCCCGAGGTCTCCTCCCTTCAGATGGTTGTATTTCTTTTTATACTTAGATGGCACGCTGCTTTTCTTAGTTTACTCACCGACTAGGCCGTGCTGTTTTTGGTTGGGAATAAAGTTGCTCGCTCATTTGCCTTCCTACATCTGAGTTTGGGGTTTTCCCAAAAGAATGTCCAGCTCCATAGCAACCGTTATGCTGCTCAATTGAAGTTGTGTCTTTAACTACTGTGATTAATACGATGGGTGTAGTGGGCAAACATTGTACAGTGGTACCTCGACATACGAGCACCCCGACATACGAGCATTTTGAGAAACGAGTAAAATTTCATTGTAGCACACTGTCTTTTTTGCCGCATCTCTTTCGTGTATAACAGATATCTATGAGCATTGGGCGGAGCGTTGCATTTTTTTCTGTGTTTTTTTCCATCACTCAGCGCGAATGCCGGAGCAATCGCTAATACGAGGAGTATATATTACATCTCATTGGCTGCTCATAAGAACATCAGGGGCGATCGCTAATTCAAGACTACTTCTCGTTGGCAAGTGGTCGTGCGTTATCCTATTGTGAGGACATTTGTGTACATCATTTTTGGAATATTTTTTTATTATTTTGAGGGGAATACAACAGCAAACAGCCCATCGATAGTGAAAGCGAGGGTGGAGGCGGGGCAAACAACCAACCCGACCAGGAGAAGGTATAAAAATGTAAAACAAAATTAGAATTAAGTTTAGTGTAAGGTTAGATTAAACTTATTTTTGAGTGTGTCTGCATCGTAATCCAAGTTCATTTCAATTTGTTTATGTTATATTACGATTCACCGGTGCAAAAAGTGCGAAAAGGGCGAAAGGCAGAAAACACCTTATACTGGCCGCCAGTCAGCCGTAGGGCACACAGAGACAAACAACCATTCACACTCATAATAATACCACCACCAGGGGGAATCGAGCCTGTACCTATGAATCTCTCAGAGGTCCATTAAGCACTATTTAAACAAATCCATAAACGAGTCTCTTCCCTGTACCCTGGAAGTACTCAATTATCACACCAGTCCTAAATTCAGGAAACCCCACAATAAAAAAACAACTACAGACTAAATTTAATTTCTCACCTAGCACGCTAAATTGGATTGAATCATAGTTATCTGTAGGATCACAGTGCGTCAGGATACAAAACACAAAATCTACTTAACAGTCTTGGGGTACCGCAGGGGTCAGTGCTTGCTTCACTGCTCTTCAGTCTTTACATAAATGATCTGCTAAGCTGTTATCCTTCAAATGTCACCTGCCAAATGTATGCCAATGATGCCATTCTATATGTCCACGGCTCCACCCGAAAGACAAAAAATATGATGCACAAGAACTCACAGATGCAATGACCAGCATGAATAACTAGTTTGAAAAATCCCAACTACACTTAAACATATCAAAGACTGTATGCATGTACTTTGCAAAAAGAGTGACAAACAGTGTACCCCAATGTTTTTGCCCAAAGAAAAACAATCAATGTAGTCCAAGAATTTAAATACCAAGGATTCACTCTTGACAATCAACTTTTCTTTAAACGACAGATAAACACATGCTGAATAAAATTAAATTCAATTTGTCCAATTTTAGGTTCATTAGAAACAATCTAGCGCCTGACTCAGCAAAATTATATTTTGACCCAATAATCATCACACATGACTTACTGCCTAACAAGTTTGTCATCGGCCTGCAAAACAACACTAAAACCAATTTAAACCCTTTATAAGCAAGCTCTAAAAGTATTGGACAGAAATCCAAAAACTCACCACCACTGTCAGATATTAAAAAACACAAACACCTGAACTGGGACAATACTGTTAAATATGCAGATGCTACCTCAGTTTACAAAATCTTCAAACACATGGGGTGGATGAGATCCCCCCCCAGAGTTTCTAAAGGCTCTGGATGTTGTGGGCCTGTCTTGGTTGACACGCCTCTGCAACATCGCGTGGACATCGGGGATAGTACCTTTGGTTTGGCAGACTCTTTTTAGAAGGGGTACCGGAGGATGCGTTCAAATTACAGGGAATCACATTCCTCAGCCTCCCCGAGAAGGTCTATTCCGGTTCTGGAGAAGAGGGTCCGACGGGAGGTCGAGTCTCGGATTCAGGAGGAGCAGTGTGGTTTTTGTCCTGGCCGGGGAACAGTGGATCAGCTCTACACCCTTATCAGGGTTCTCGGGGGGCATGAGAGTTTGCCCAACCAGTCTACATGTGCTTTGTGGACCTGTAGAAGGCGTTCGACTGTGTCCCCCAGGGAATCTTGTGAGGGATAATCTGGGAGTATGGGGTTCTGGAACCCCTGATACGTGGGGTCCGGTCCCTCTATGACCAGTGTCAGAGTCTGGTCTGCGTAGCCGGCAGTAAGTCGGACCCGTTTCCAGGGGGATTGGACTCCAGCAGGGCTGCCCTATGTCACCGATTCTCTTAACTTTATGGACAGAATATCTAGGCTCAGCCATGGCATTGAGGGGGTTCAGTTTGGTGGCCTGAGTATTGCATCCCTGCTTTTTGCAGATGATGGGCTCTGTTGGCTTCATCAAGCCATGATCTCCAACTCTTGATGGAAACGATTTGTAACCGAGTGTGAAGCAGTGGGGATGAGTATAAGCACCTCGAAATCTGAGACCATGGCCCTCAGTCGGAAAAAGTTGGCATACCCTCTCCGGGTCAGGGATAAAGTACTTGCCCTGGTGGAGGAGTTTAAGTATCTTGGGGTCTTGTTCAGTGAGAGAAGAATGGAGTGGGAGATCGACAGGCCGATTGGTGCGGCGTCTGCAGTGATGCGGACTCTGCATTGGTCCGTCGTGGTGAAGAAGGAGCTGAGCCAAAAGGCGAGGCTCTCTATTTACCGGTCGATCTACATTCCCACCCTCATCTATTATCACGCCCTTTTGGTCGTGACCTAAAGAACGAGATCCTGGGTACAAGTGGCTGAACTGAGTTTCCTCCGCAGGATGTCCGGACTCTCCCTTAGAGTTAGGGTGAGAAGTTCGGTCATCCGGGAGGGGCTCGGAGTGCAGCTGCTGCTCCTCAGTCTCGAGATGAGCCAAATGAGTTGGCCCCGGCATTTGATCAGTATGCCCTCTGGACACCATTCTCGGGAGGTGTTGCGGCCACGTCCCACTGGGAAGAGGCCATGGGGCCGACCTCGGCTGGCCCGGTAACGCCTAGGGTTCCTCGCTTAAGAGCTGGATGAAAGGGCTGGGGAGAGGGAAGTCTGGGCTTCCCCGCTGATGCTGCTGCCCCCGCGACCCGACTTCGGATGAAGCAGAAGAAGATGAGATGAGACAAAGCTCCTCCTCTACTGCAAGATTTTGTACAAAAAAAATTCCAACACATCATCAAGGGCTGGCTCTAGAGGTGACTTTGTAGTTCCCTTCAAAAAGAGTGCATTCAGCCAAAGCACCTACTCCGACCGTGTCGCACATACCTGGAACTCAATACCAATTAACATACGTGAACTCCCGTCTCTGAACCTCTTCGGCAATCATCTTAAAGCCTGGCTTTAAAAACTGTGCTACGTGTGTGCATGTCTAGTATGTCTTTTTTTATCTTCAACCTACACAAGGGACTAAAGATGGAAATTAGCCCTCGGCTACAGTCTTACATATATATGTTCATTAACATGAATATAAATATTTCATTAATATGTGCTGTCCCTTATTAAATAAATCAAACTCAAACTCAAAATAAAGTCAGCATTATGATGGAGAATGCCCTATCAGTCTGGATCTCAAACTGTAGGGAGAAAATACATCTGAATACCAACATGATTAGAACCAAGGCCAAGACCTTTTACCTTGCCTTGCTCCTTAGCGCCTCAGCCTCGTACCGGCGCCACAAGTGAGGCTTGCTGTTTTATTGCAAGCAAGGGGTGGTTTGAAAAGTTTAAGAAAAGGTGTGTTTCACTGTATGGGGAAGCCTCCTCGGCAGACCAAAAGGCAACGAAACGGTACGTTGAGGAAGAGTACCCTCACATTATTCAAGAGAATGGTTGGTTATCTTCCAGAGCAAGTTTTTAACATGGACGAGACTGGCCTTTTTTTGAAGAGGGTGCCTTCACGGACATTCTTATTCAAAGATAAACTGAACGTGCAGCGCATCATAATGTTTGGGAATGCTGTTGGCTGCCTTTATGGTAAAGACAGCCTTAATCCACAATATCGATCGCCATCATGCTTTAAAAAACAAGAACAAAGCCTTGCTGCCTGTCTACTGGATGAGCAACCGGAAAGCCTGGATCACGAAAGCCTTCACAAAGGACTGGTTTTTAGACTTTCATCCCGAACGTGAAGTTGTACCTCGCTGTAAGGGGGATTCCCTTCAAGGTCTGGACTGTGCAGGAGGATTACAACTCCCATTAACCATTTTGATATAAACTATATATAAAAAATATTTTTATATATAGTTTATATTTAGATATTAATACATTAGTCTTTTCGTATGCTTATAGCTGTAATATTTAATAAATACAATTCTTGATAATTGTACTTGTGCACTTGTATTCCTGTAAAGCTGTGTTTCCCAACCAGTGTGCCGTGAGCAATGCTCAGGTGTGCCGTTGGAAATTACAAGAAGTCATACATCATCATAATCCAAGAGAGAAATCTCAATAATATTATGAGATTAAAGTCATTTTGTTGCTTATTTTTGTTAAGTAAACCGGAAGCTCTATGATTTTCCGAGCTTCAACTTTTGTCGACGTTAAATCTGTGTGAGCACAAAATGGCTCTTCTCGTAATGTTAGGTGGTTGAAGTAATATTGGGATGAAAAAAAGTCTGAATATTACGAGATTTAAATCATTTTCCTGTATTTACGTGAACCGGAAGTTTTTTTGTTTCAAGTATCATCGTCTCCACCCTCAGCCTTCAGGTTTTCGCCTTCGTCGGCCTCCACGCATCCACCGCCGTCGTCGTCCACGGTCTCCATGCAAGCGCCGCCGTCGTCGTCCACGGCCTCCAAGCATGCACCGCCGCCGCCATCCACAGCCTCCAAGCATGCGCTGCCGTCCACGGCCTCCAAGCATGCGCCGCCGTCGTCATCCACAGCCTCCAAGCATGCGCCGCCGTCCACGGCCTTCAAGCAAGCGCCGCCGTCCACGGCCTCCAAGCATGCGCCGCCGTCCACGGCCTCCAAGCATGCGCCGCCGTCCACGGCCTCCAAGCATGCGCCGCAGTCCACGGCCTCCAAGCAAGCGCCACCGTCCACGGCCTCCAAGCATGCGCCGCCGTCCACGGCCTCCAATGATGCGCCACCGTTGTCGTCCACGGCCGGCAAACATACGCTGTCATTCACAGCTCCCAAGTATACTCCGTCGTCCACGACCTCCTAAGTCCTGTTTTGGCCGATACTCGGACGTTTGGTCCCCGGACGTTTGGTCCCCGGACATTTGGTCGACCGGACATATGGTCGACCGGACGTTTGGTCGACAGGACTTACTCGTACGACACACGAGGTAAAAGAAGTAATAATCCCACACCGGCATTACCAAACATTCTCCTTATATACCTCCCAGGGTTAATCAACTTTACACAAAGCAGCTGGCTAAGAGGGAAGGTGAAAACACGCACACACATACACACACACCTCCATCAGAATGTGATAGCTTTACTGCCACTCAATAAACACAGTGAATGCACAAAAAAGTAAAAAATTCTGGACCTATGCTCCCAGTATCAGAAGAATTAAATAAGTGGGGAGGATGGTGCAATGGTGGAGAACTAATAAGACTTCTTACAAATGGTTTTCATTGTAAAGGGGATGTGTGCTTTGGATTAAATTGACATTGATTCCTCTGCTTTCTCTAAAACTCTAAAATCCTTTAGAGGTTGGCCATGTGGTGATTAACTACCACCCATCCCTCACCTCCACGAGCAAATAGCCATGATGGTTACAAAAGGTGTAATCAGGCTCTTGAATTATGTTGCCTCTTTTTTCACGGCGAGGTTTGAGTGTGTACAAAAGCTTACTGTGGGCTAAATTATACTGTGAGTGACATTTGGCTCCTCATAGACAAAAGCAATATGCTGTGTTACACTATTGCTTCCACCTTACTGACTTCCTGACATCTTTGTGAATCTTAGGGCAGATTGCGGACACCTCAGAAACCACAGTGTCCTTGTAGAGGCACACAAGGCAGCGTTCAGCGTCATGCTCCACCGCCTTCTGCCACCGCCCAAAGCATTATGCTGCCAACAGATGCAATTAAAAGGAGTCATGTGGCACGTGCCACGGTATGAAAAAAAATGCAGTGAAGGGGATGCAAAGGGAAACTGGTCTTGGGACCCATAAGAGAGGAAGTTACAGACATGAGGGACATGGGGTCGACCTGAACTTTTAAGGATCAGTAGAATTTTGTTCTAATTCGCCATCTATTAACAGAGTAACAAATAACTAGTGGTAATGATGTTTAATAGTACTAAAAGTAGACGGATTTCACGGAGGAGAGAGAGAGGGCCTCTGCAGCGTCTGGCACATCTGTTCTTTAGGGGCTCCAAGTGTCTGACCTTGTCTGGGATCCAGCTGTTTAGATTCTCCACTCCAAGGCCAAGAGAAACCTAGCAAACCTTGAAACCTTAGTTCCACCTTTCTTTCCTTCTATTCTTGAGTTTGCACTGATGGTTATTAGAATTCTTTAGAAAACACCATCTTAAAAAGCAGTTCATGTGACATATTTTATGCTGCCAAAAATGAAACTGCCAGTCATTGTCAATGAAATCTACTTGAGTTGAAACTATGGATAAATGACTAGTTGCCTTGGAATTGTCATGTTTCTGCTACCTACGATGACTTGTTTTTCTTTCAGCAGCTGATTAAGCCAACAAGGCAGGATGGTATCAACAAACCTGCTGGAGATTGGTACATCCACTATTTAAGAACACCTGTCACAACCAGTGGATTGTCACAGTACAGTGGTAACTTGAGATACGAGCTTAATGCGTTCCGGCACTGTGCTCGTATGTGGATTCACTCGTATCGCAAATCAACGTTTCCCATAGAAAGGAAAGTTTGGTAAGAATGACTTTATATTGATAATTTTAATTAAGAAAATTTTTAGATGGTGGTGTGCCTTGAGATTTTTTCAAATTAAAAAGTGCGCTACAGCTCTAAAAAGGTTGGGAAACACGGTTTTACAGGATTGGGCATCCGTGTCTTATATGCATCCCTCGGTCAACCACAGTGGTGGGCCCCGGCTGCCACATACAATCCGCTGCGCGAACCTCAGTACCAGCAAAAGGACGGTGCACAAGTCTACAAACGTCGTGAAGAGACAAGACTCTAGGTAAAGAGGGGTTCATTAGCTGAGCCCACGGTTATCATTGGACATTAAATGGAAGTACCACAACAACAGCCGCAAGGAAACCTTCTTTAAAGAGGGAAAGCCATTTCAGTGTGAGACAAAAATCCAAATGGCACATTGAGTCCTTTGCAGGATGTGGTTAAATATGACTAATGCTGTTCCATTCTGCTTCATCACTGAACCAAGAAGATGCAGGTGCTTTTCATTATCAAACAACTTTATTCCTGGCAGAACTGTACTTCAACTGAATGACTGTTTAGATGTGATCATGCAACATTGAGTGCCTCCATTAAAAACGCCTGATTGGTTTTGCATAAATATGAACTGTCGAGTAGCGAGCGACTAGTAAGTGGTGAGTATAGCGCATTTATGTAGTATATATTTTTGCCACAGCCAAAGCACTTTATATTAGGACCCATTCACCTACACATTCACACATGCCATGTCATTTGTTAACTTCATGACAAGAGATGAGATTTCGTATTGTCATTGACATTCTTATGTGCTCTTTGGTCCGAAAGCAGGCGAGGCAAATTGAACATTATTTTCCACCTACATAATAATAAGGAAGAAAGCGGATCCCTTGTAAGCTCAGTAAAGAACGTGTACTTTTGTTTCTGAATACAGGAAAATTCACTTTTTAACAGACGCTTGCCAACCATAGGTGTTGCTGCTATCCAAGTGGCTGCCAACCCACTGGGGGCAAATTAGGGATAATTTCATTGGCTAACGGAACTTTAACAGTGAGCAGTATTAGCCTGGATTTGAAGTACTGACCCTTCCGTTTCAGGACAACTCGGGATACTAATTGCTCCTACTACCACCCCACTACTGTAGGCTAAAGCTAAACGCATGAATGAGCTACAGCTCTCAAATTACGTGGCTGTAATGAAAGGTTTTAGGTCAGTTAGAAAGGCCAAGGTAGGGCTAATGTCTATGGCAAGCAAGAAAAGACGCATATTATTTATTCTTTTTTTTCATTTTCTGAACCGCTTGTACTCACAAGGGTTGCAAGGGGTGCTGGAGCCTATCCCAGATAACTAAAGGCTTCAGGTGGGAGATTGATTATTGCAGCGATGTCTGGTCCACATTATCTGCGAAACTGGACGGAAGACAGTCTAAATTGCCCCTAGATATGAGTGTGAGAGTGAATGGTTGTCGGTCATGGTATGCTGATTGGACACTCTAAATTCCCCCTAGGTATGGGTGTGAGTGTGGAGTTTTCCGGAGTGAATGCGATTCACTCAAAATCAATATAAAATGTAAAAAAAATAACATGGGACAATTTAAATCAAACTGTTATTATCTCATCTCAACCGCTTTAACCTCATTAGGGAAGCAGGGGGTGCTGGAGCCTATCCCAGCTGACTCCGGGCCAGAGGCAGAGGACACCCTGAATCGGTGGCCAGCCGATCGCAGGGCACAAGGAGACGGACAACCATGCACACTCACACCCATACCTACGGACAATTTAGAGTGTCCAATCAATCAGCCTACCATGCATGTCTTTGCAATGTGGGAGGAAACCGGGGTACTAGGAGGAAACCCACACAGGCCCGGGGAGAACATGCAAACTCCACACAGATGGACATGACCAGGACCCCAGAGCTGTGAGGCCGAGGCGCTAGCCACTCGCGCCACCGAGCCGCCCAGTGTTATTATCATGTTTTTACATTAATTGAAATATTGTGGTTTTTGCAAACTATTGAAAAAGTACAGTATAATGAAAATAAGTTTATCTTTGTGTTTGAGTCTTTCTATGTGCATTTTACAATCAGTAATTCCACCCCGTGTCACGCTGAAGTTGCACTTGTGCAATGTGCAAATTTCGGTCCTTTTGGAGACGGCTTCAACATGGGATATTTCGTCGAATGCGAACCAATAGAAGTTTCATCCAAATTGCCATCCATTTTGCTCTTACCCCAAGCAGGCATATTGATAAGACTTACCAGTGCTGTGTACGCCTACTTCCTTTAGAACAACCCCGGAAATAATAGGATTTGTTTCAAAACAACAGACTAGTGGTTTAGTCAGCCTTAATAATACTTCATTCCAGTGGCGGTCCGTGCATTTTCTAGCAGCGCCTTCAGCGAATCAATCCAACCCTCAAAAACTTTTATGGCTATAAAACTTCTACAGCTGTGACACATAAAATCAATAATAACCTCATATTATTGAAATATTATTTAGGAATATAGCCATATTTTACTCACCAAAAATCCTTTTTAACTGTACACAATATCCATCCTCCTTTCTTTCTTCCTTCTTTTCTATCTCCATCGAAGCTAATGCTGAAAGTCGAGCCTGTCCTGTCGTATTTCTGGCATACGTTTTTATTCGATTTAGTGCTGAAAATGTTCGTTCCCGATTGCGACAGGCTTGCTTGTTTGGAGGTGTCCGACCTTTCTTAACCCGTTAGGATTTTTAATCCGGCCCGCCGCCGGCGTTGTCCAAATTATAGTAAAAATCAATGATTCATTTCCCTTTGCCGCTCATCACTCTCAATTTATTAGTCTACCGTCAATGGCAGCCCGGGAATAAGCACTCTTGGGCGGCCATGTCAGCCCGGGAATAAGCACTCTTGGGCGGGCAGATGTAGCAGAACCGAGCCGTGAAATGATAGCAATCAGGTTAAATACATCCTAAAACAGCATTTAATGATCAAATACAAATACTGGAGCTCTTTGGACATTAGAACCGAGCCCAGGGAAGTGAATTCCTCGGTAAAATGTCGCGATGATGTCGCGATAAGGCAAAAAAACGTCTATATACGACCATTTGCCAAACGGGTCAAAATGCTCTCAAATTCGGTCAAATCCAGCCGAAAACAGCGTTTAATGATTAAATACAAATACTAGTATTTGTATATACAATACTAGTATTGTATTTTATACTAGTATTTTATTTAAAAGAACACAAAGGAAATTCACATATTCTTCGTCGTTTTCCTTTTTTTTTGCTTGGTATTCCCATAGGTATCGTGTCTACAGACTAGATATCCGATGCGCGTTATGAGGCAACGGAGCTAGACGTCGTCGCTTGTCGGCCTTTTAAGAACAGGGCCATTCGCCAAACGGCTCAAAATGCTCTCAAATTCGGTCAAATCCAGCCGAAAACAGCGTTTAATGATTAAATACAAATACTAGTATTTGTATATACAATACTAGTATTTGTATTTAATCATTAAACGCATTTTGAGCCGTTTGGCGAATGGTCGTATATAGACGTTTTTTTTTGCCTTATCGCGACATCATCCTAACGGGCCGAGGTTGAAAAACTTGTACACACACGATCCGGGGGCGGGGCGAGCGCGCAAATCCCGTTTCGCGAAACCTCCGTTCGGCCGAACCTCTGTTCGGCCGAATGACCGTTCGGTGGAACTAAACTTGTTTGACTTTTGCCACCATAAAGTGAGACTCACTTTAAACTTACTTCCACTCTGATAAATTCATAAGGTTTTCTCACAAGACTACCAAAGGCAAAATTCCCCCAGTAAAAGGAACTAATGCAAAAATTCTGAAACACGCATATACGCACGTACACCGCTATGCACGCACTCACACCAAATTCACACACTCACCTAAACAATTGTGCCCATCATGTGCCAAGCGGAAGCCATCATAGCATGTGCACCTGTAATTGCCTGGGATGTTGATGCACTCATGGACACAGCCACCGTTGTATTCGGTCGCACACTCATCGACATCTGCAAAAAAAAAGGGAGTAAGAAAGCAGGCACTTTAACTTTTCCGAACTATGATGGTCCAATCAGTAACTGGCTAATTTTGGTAAAGCACTGATGGCTAGAGTATAGAGGAATTCTTCAAGTTCCGTTCCTCTGCTGGCTGCTTGAATTTCCATGTAAGCCGGATGTCATAGTTGAAGTCTGAATTTATGTCAAAATACTTCATATAAAGAAAGTAAAACATATCAAAAATTTTAAAAAACGAAGACACTGTGCTTAACATTACTGCCGGAGGGTTTTCAATAGTTTGTTTGCAACTGAAAGCACGGACAAAACACAACCGTGAGGCCAACCAAATCAAACCAACTTGCGATCTCGTCCACCACTCCTTCTCTCACACCAGTCACATGTTCAGGGACAGCACACAAAACACATCAACATTGCAACATGAAACCTGATTTGTTACATTACTCTACTTACTTTTAGGTTGCATGAATCAAAAATTGTTTAAAATTGACTATCAGTGACACCTAAGCAACACGCTTATTTATTTATATATTTATTCATGTATTTATTTCTTGACCTACTTATTACCTATCTATTTATGTCTAAAATGCCTTTCCTATTCCTGCATCCTCACCCTCTTGCTACTGTGACAACGGAATTTCCCGAATACGGGATGAATAAAGTTATCCAATCCAATCCAATAAGGTCTGTGTGGCCATGAAAGTGCATTTGACGACGAGTGAGGCTTTTACTGCAATGGTTAGCCAATGTGTGACGATGGGATAATCCTAGCTAGTCATATTTGATTCATTCATTTTCTGAACCGCTTTATTCTCACTTGGGTCGCACAGGGGGGCTGGAGCCTATCCCACTTGACTTCGGGCCAGAGGCGGGGAGCACCCTGAATCGGTGGCCACCCGATCGCAGAGCACAAGGAGACGGACAACCATTCACACTCCCACTCATACCTGGGGGCAATTAAGAGTGTTCCAATCGGCCTACCTTGCATGTTTTTGGAATGTGGGTGGAGGAAACTGGAGTACCAGGAGAAAACCCACGCAGGCTTGGTGAGAACATGCAAACTCCACACAGGTGGACCGACTTGGATTTAAACCCAGGACCCCAGGGCTGTGAGGCTGACATGCTAACCACTCAAGCCGCCGAGCCACCCTCATATTCTCATTTTATCTCATTTTCTGAATGGCTTATCTATCCTCACGAGGGTCGCTAGGGGTGCTGCAGCATATGCCTAACTATGGGCACCAGGCATGAGACACCCTGAATCGGTGGCCAGCCAGTCGCAAGGTTTAAGGAGACGGATAACTCTCATTCCTAGGGGAAATTTAAAGTTTTCAACCAGCCCTATACTGCACGTTTTTGGGACGTGGGGGAATCCGGAGTACCCAGGTCTACATGCAAACTACACATCGTCAAGACAGACCTGAGATCGAACTCACGACCCAAAACTTATTCATTTATTTTTTTACTATATTTAACAAGATTCCGTTGGGATGTACAAGATCGACGTGTTTTATATCACTTTAACATCCACAAATGAATACAAGACATTGATTAGCATTTTTACTTTTATATATGATCTGAAGTTGAACCTAATTGTTTGTCATTTTTATTAATTAGCTGATCACTCCTTTACAGAGACAGTGACAATACTTGTAAAATAATATATACTATACATGTGAAAGTTTTGAAATTCTTCACAAATTCTTAATGCAAAAAATATAGTAAACACTGAAAAGAATGTTTAATACAGAATTGACAGCTCTTTTCCATTAGATTAAATAATGTGTATTCATTTTCATGTTGTCACGTCGGGTGCGGGTGTGGAGCGTAGACCCAAAACGCAGGGAAGAATCCAGGACGTGAAATGGAGTGCTCTAACAAAAACTTTAATAACTAAGGCAGGATCTAAAATAACAAGGACTTAGAATTAAATAATAAAATCAAATCTGACATGGAAAGACATGGGGAAACGAGGAACTTGGAACATAGCGTAGTTATGAGGGGACACAATTGGCGAAACGCACACAATAATCATACGGACAGCACACACAAGGGTAACGCACAGACATACACCTCAAAACCCCAACTAAACCAAACACATGTAAGAGGCGCCACGGTGAAAGAGTGGTTAGCATGTCTGCGTCACAGTTCAAAAATCAAGAGTTCAATCCATTATTAATCATCGCAGTGTATCGTTGATGTCTTAGGTATCCATTGGGATAACAGCATCTAGTCCAGGGGTTTAGGCAAAAAGAGAAAACAATGTCAACTCTGAGAGTCCAAGAGCCACACCACGCAGTGAGACACACACACACATGCACACACACACACACACACACACACACACACACACACACACACACACACACACAAAACACACAATTAAATCCATATAATTGACCACATTCATCCCCTTACAAAACATATAATATATAATTTCTTATTCCATTTTAATGGGCCCTTATGATTTTGAGCGTGTTTTAAGAGAGAATAGAAATAAGAGAAACACAACACGAGGCAAAGAGCCGCATTCCTTTTGGCCGGCAGCCTCACGCGGCTCGAGAGCCACGTGTTGACCACCCCTGATCCAGTCCTACACAACAGGTCTGATTATATTTATTTAAAATCTAATTAAAGTTAATATGGAATAGTAGAGTTCATACATTCATTTTCTGAACCGCTTTATCCTCAGAAGAGTCGCTGGGGGTGCTGAAACCTTGCTCAGCTGAGGACATCCTGACTCGGTGGCCCGTCGATCGCAGGAGACGAGGAGATAGACAACCATTCATGCTCACTCTAATACCGAGGACCAATTTGAAGTTTCCTACCAACCTACCATGCATGTCTTTGAAATGTGGGAGGAAAGAATAGTACCCTGAGGAAACCCACGCAGTCCCAGGGAGAACATCCAAACTCCACACAGGTGGACCGACCTGGATTTGAACCCAGGACCCCAGAAGTGTGACCACTCAGCCACCGGACCGCCTATTGTAAAGTTAGTATAATTAAATCATTAAGAAATAAAATTCTAATTGTGGCAGCACGCTGGAATGAATGAATTAAATGAATAAAATCATAAATTGTTGAAAAAATAATAATTAAAATGAATTAAACAGATATACTTTCTGGATATGACAAGCAATGACAATTTATTTTTAAAACATTCCATAGTATTTAACTCATTTCTTTCTATTCAACGACAGCAATCCAATTCATTTAGGATAAGAGTGGCTGTGACTCAGCATCTTTCATTGCTGCTGACGGGAGGATGATTTTTCACCTGTAGCCTCTCCCAGTCAAAATGGATGAGGCGCGATTATTCAAAACTGCTTGCAATATGATGTTAAAAGTCATTTATTTCATGATTTTGATTTATAATCCGATCAAATTCATTTTCCATATGGCTTATCCTCACAAGAGCTGCGGGGGCTGCTGGAGCCTATTCCAGGCAACTATGGGCACCCGTGACCGGACGTTTCGTCGACCCGACAATTTGTCGCTGGACAGTTCGCCTAACCTTAACCACTATTAAAGAAGACAAAGGAAATTCACATATTCTTTATTAAAGAAAATAAAACAGCAAAAACTCGACAACACAAATACATTAACATTTGGGCGTGTGCGTACTAAATGGGCTCGTCTCTAAACACACTACGCACGTTAAACGGTTCCTACGTTGAGCGCTCCATTTTAAAAATAAAAGGCAATAAATAAAATTATTTTATTAAAAAAATATATTAAAAAGAAGACAAAGGAAATTCACATATTCTTCGTCGTCTTCTTTTTTTTTGCTTGGTATTCCCATAGGGCTTCCTGTAAAATAAATCTCCATTTTTGGGGCTATTAATGGCATCTTCTTTTTATCTCCTTATTTTTCTGTAGTTACATAATATCACCATGTGTTTTAGTGCATTGTTGAATCTAGGGAATGTGGCTATTGTCATGTGGGTCCTGCTTAAAATGCAAATCTGACTGACTTATCAGGAACACCCAGTGGTGGCGCAAGTGTAATCATATAGTGGTAGGGGTGTGCCAGAAAGCAGTCACCTGAATCATTATGAGACGCACCTAAAACGTCTAACAACAACTAAAAATGCAAACAAAAAAGCGTTTCTGGCTGTAACTCAGAGATTTAAATTGTTCTGAGCTTGTATCCTTGTTTTAAGGTCAGAGATATTTATGGAAAATCAAATCCAGGTCACGCCCACCTGTCCCCGGGCCTGCGTGGATTTCCTCCGGGTATTCCGGTTTCCTCCCTCATTCCAAAAACATGCATGGTAGGCTGATTGGACACTCTAATTTGCCCCTGGGTATGGGTGTGAGTGTGCATGATTTTCTGTCTCCTTGTGCCCTGCGATCTGCTGGCAACCGATTCTATGTGTCCCCCGCCTCTGGCCCGGAGTCAGCTGGGATAGGCTGCAGCTCCCCCCGCGACCCTAATGAGGATTTTTGGATTTATTATGGGATGTTTCTATATGTTTTGTAAGCATTTTTAATAAGTAATAAGGCTATAAATTAATTCATGATTTATGTTGGGACCACGCTTGAGGACACTTTCCCCCACAGCTGCGCTCAAGGCCAGTTAATTGTTTTCAGGACTATTGACGGCAACAAACCCCGTGTTCCTGCTGATAGGCAAGAAACTTGTACCTTGTTTGGACTGGACTCTGGCAGATGTTTAAAAATACGGCTGCTTTTTTTCCCTTATAATGAAAATATTATGCTTATTATGCAATTTCTTACACCGTTGTTTTCGGCAACACAGTTGTTTGACCTTCCAGGGTGTTATTCTCCTAGAAATGTTTTCCGTTTGTCGCGACTAAATACGATGAAGAATAGACTGCACGTCAGAATGCTCAGGAACGAAGGCGCGTTATGAGTATCCTCCTTGCAAGTTGTAATCAGTTATGTTGAAAGATGTCTTCCAATTTTAATTAAATATTACTAATAATGATTAAATGGTAGAAATCATTATTCCGACATTATAAAGCGGTTCAGAAAATGAGATGAGATGAGACAATCATCAAAATAATTGGACAGTGACTTTAACCAATGAGGTTTCTGCAAAAACAACAAGCATCAGAAAATCCCTATCCACTTTGGCCCTTTGTGCAATTGTTGCCCAGCCCTGCTCTAAAGCATGCAATTTAGCTGTTACTAGTACTACTACTACTACAGTTTCAGCTTATCCCAAAGGGCAGGGTTTGGCAACCCAGAATGTTGAAAGACACATATAGGATGAGAAAAACAAAAAACAAATTTATCTGGAGCCGCAAAAAAAAGTTGAAAGCCTTGGAAAAGCCTTATAATGAAGGCAACACATGCTGTATGTATCTATACTAGCCTACTATCAAAATGACTAAGTTGGCTACAAATACATCATGAGCATTCATGATTAAATGTCTATTTTCCCTCAGTGCATTCTGTAGACTACAACATGACTGCAGTTGTCATGTTTTGTTGGGGTTTTGGTTGGCTGGGTGTGTTTTTCCTTGTGTATCCTGTCCGATTGTGTCATTGTATGCATTTCACCTGCTGTGTCTTTTTTTGGCTCTGCATCCCTTGTACGACACAGTTGTTTGTGAATATCATCAACCCCTGTCTGTGTATTTAAACCCGGCGTTTTTGTGCGTCCGAGTATTTTCCTGTCTTGGCTATGTCGCAATTTTTTGTTCCCAGAAATTTGGAAATGTAATGTTCATTCTACACATTCTTTTAACATTGGAAAAGGTTAAGAATGTTTGTGTTATGTTTTTCTTCCTACAGAAACCATATTAAAACAAAAAAATGTATTTTTCTCCCCGATTTTCAAACATTTTTTGAAAAAGCTCCAGGTGCCACTAGGACAGCCTTCAAGACCTGTATGCGGCTCCAGAACCTATGGTTGCCAACCCCCACATTATGGGGTCACCAAAATGTATCAACTTTTTCCATTTCACCCTGTCCTTTGCATCCCCTCCCTTAAACCAGCCTCTTCTATGTCATCCCTCACTACATCCATGTTCCTTCTTCTAGGTCGACCGCTTGCCCTGTTTCCTGACAGTTCCATCCTCAAGATCCTTGTACCGATACAGTCCCTATTTCTCTTCTGGACATGCCTAATCCATCGAAGTCTGGTCTCACACCTTGTCTCCAAAAGGCCTATGTAAACTTCACTTGTCCCTCTAAAGTCTCAGTTCTCATCCTATCAAACCTTCCCATTCCTAAGGAGAACCTCAGCATCTTAATCTCTGCTACTTCTAGCTCCACTGTCTTTTCCTCAGAGCTAATGTATTCAAGCCACACATCATGGCTGCCCTTACCTCTGTCCTTTAGAACCTTCCCTTCATCGTCGCTAACACTCGCCTATTGCATATAACATCTGATACTTTCTTCCAGCTGTTCCACCCTGCCTGTGCATGGTTCTTCTCTTCATTTCCACATTCTCCATCAGCCTTGCCTGTTGACCCTATGTGCAGTGGCACCTCTACTTACGAAATAAATTTGTTTGAAAAGTGCGAAAGAAAGTGACGGAGCGGCCATGATCCCTGGAAAAGATGAACAAGTGCCCTGAAAGGGGTTTTTAATCAGACGATCGCTCTCATACTCCGCCGGTGAAGATGCAACTCTCTTATAGCCAATGGAAGGACAGGAGAGTGTTGGAAGAGGAACCCTATTGCGACAATTTCAAAATAACATACCGGATGCTATAAAAGGATGTTCGAATTTTTTGAATTTCAGGTTTTGTAATTTGGAATGTTTTTCATACGTAACCTAAATATTTGGTATGGAGAGACATTCATAAGTAGAGGTATCATTATACTTGAAGTGCTCTACATACTTCACTTCACATCTACTTGTAACTTCACTGTTCCAAATGGGATCTTCTCATTTACCCTCATTCTCCTGTCTTCCGCTTGCCACTAGGAAAATGGTGGAAGACAGAGGAGTGTCACTCAACTGAGGAGCTCGTGTGAGGGTGGATTTTTATCAGAAATGGGAGCACCGTGCAACGGCACTTATTTCAAAATATAACTTGCTCGACGAATTGGGCCCCAACGAAGGGGATTATTTTGGGGAGAAATGCGAGTCCCGGGCAACGTTACGGTGGATGGCATCGGCCTCGTCCGAAAATAGAGCACTCTGGCCGGCAAGGATGGCGGGACGTTGAGGCGGAGCAACGTGGAAGTTTAATTTCCCCACCGTTCGGCCGGTGGCGCATGCCGGGGGCGTCGGCCGAGCATCCGCTGACACGTGCCGGCGACATCGGCCGGCGATCTGGCGGTGCATGCCAGTTGTAATGATGGGAGTGATCCTACTTCGCGCTTATTTGTTTATCGCGGCCATGTCTAGTCTACATTAACCACGGTATCCGAGGGATACTGGACCAAGGAACTGTTTGCTAACATTAATCCTGTCATTGATGAAGGATGAATTCTGCAAATAATTGACCAAAGGTTCACAAATTAATCTTGAATAGCCCACAGGCAAGAAGCTGTGGATGCCAGAGAGCCAATAATAAAAACAGAAAACATTGTGATTATCGCTTTGTAATAACACTATTATATTTTATGGAATATATTGATCCAAAGTGTTAGGGTTTGGGAGGTCAAAAAGACTTGAAACTCCCTGATGGAAATCCCCCTGACTACTTGCCAGTTCATCTGACTGGCATTTCAGCTACAGTCTTAATTCTCTCCAACATGTGTATATAGGAAATTTACTGCTTCATTTCATTTTGTCCTAAAGGAGCACTGGGCTTTTCTCATCTTCTGTCGACATATCACTCCCTCACTTTGCTCTCATGGCTAATTTTGACGAAGGCTATATCGGGTGTGGGCTCTTTGCAATACCAGTTATCGCCACGATAGCACCGGGACTTATGGAATGTTGCACTAATAAAGTACGTGTAGAGGGGTTAAAAAAATTGAAAGGTTTACCTTCACAATGTTTCCCATCCCCTTTGTAACCCGACTTGCAGATACATTTGTAGGATTTCAGTGTGTTCTGGCAAATGGCATCAATGCTGCAATTGTCAAGTGCCTCTGCACATTCGTCCACATCTAGAAAGAAAAGAAAGTTGTTCAATAAATTCTGCCCAAAAAAGAAAAATCACAGTCTCAAAGTGTATTTATTGATGAGATTCGACTTGCACGGCTTTCAAATGTTAGTTTTTCTGACAAAAAAGAAACAAAGATTAATCTTATGAAAACGTCTTATACGAATAATGTAATTTAGAACCTTTAAAATTCAATTTCCTCCAGCAAACAGGTCACCAATCTTTTTGAACTTGAACTTCTTGTGTGCTTCTTTTGGACAACTTCTCACACAAAAAATAAAAAATAAATTCTTCTTTTGATCGTGGCGACCTCCCCTTGCAGTTATATGGATTTGACATCTATCGAGTGACAAAGTCATTTAATGCATAAGGATAAAAAGGACCACATGCAGCACTGGTGCCACAGTTTGCAGTATTATAGTAACAAAATGGCATTAAAAGACTTAATAATTAATTGTACAGTAATCCCTCGAATATCACGGTTAATGTAGACCAGGCATGGTCGCGATAATTGAAAAATCACGAAGTAGGGTCACCGCTATTATAACTACCGTATTTTCACGACTATAAGGCGCGCATAAAAGTCAAAAATTTTCTCCAAAATAGGCAGGGCGCCTTATAATGCGGAGCACCCTGTGTGAGCGGCGCCGAGCGAGAGCGCTCACGGCGGCGCCGCCGAGCGAGAGCGCTCGCCACCGCCGAGCGAGAGTGCCGGGCGGGAGCGCTCGCGGCGGCGGCGCCGAGCGGGAGCGCTCGCGGCGGCGGCGCCGAGCGGGAGCGCTCGCGGCGGTGGCGCCGAGCGGGAGCGCTCGCGGCGGTGGCGGCGCCGCCGGCGGCAATCGTAGCCGAGCGCCAAGAGAGCTCCGGGGCCTGACTGAGCACTACCTGCGAAGACGCTCTTTATATAGAGAGAAGGCGGGTGGGGCAAGGCTTAGGAGGGGGGGGGGGGGGGGGGGGGGAAGACGCTAAAGCCACGCCCCTACAAGGTTCCTATATATACTGCTAGTGTGGGCACAGTGATGCATGTGCTCAATTGCAAAACAAAGAATGAATACTTCCACAAAGAGGCACGCTTACGAAGCACAGCTCAAGCTTCTAACCATCGATCATGCAGTGGATCACGGTAACAGAGCAGCGGCGAGGAAATTCAACATCAATGAATCCATGGTTCGTAAATGGAGAAAGCAGGAGAAGGAGCTTTGTCAAGTTAACAAGAGGAAGCTGAGTGTCCGTGGGAACAAGGCAAGGTGGCCCGACTTGGAAGATCAACTTGCTGGCAGACGCTATAGGTCCCACAAAGCACGGACAAATAGGCTTAAGGACAGTTTTTTCCCCACATCCATCAGAAATCTAAACTTGCGGTAACATAACACACATTCCCTTCTGCGGTAATATGAAAAGATGTTTGGGTGGTGATCTGCCTCCTACTAGCTGACTGAAGTAAGGTAAGTGAAAGACAGTGAGAGGTAAGCGAGAGGTAAGTGACCTGTATCCACAACAGCAGAATGCCAAATTACAAGTCCGTCACTTGCACTTATTTAGGTCTTTTGCCGAGTAAACGCAGCTTATGGAGAAGCACCACCAATTTCGTCACACGCAGTTTCTGCGTGTGATGACAAGTAGGCTTTTTGTGTTGTTGATAATGACGACAGGGCCTATGTCCGATTATTATTATTATTGAGCGCTGGATTCTTGATCTAAGAGCAGCTGGGAGAAACGTCTCCACAGTCACCATTTGACTGAAGGCAAAAGCGCTCGCGGAAGAATTGAAAATTGAACATTTCGAAGGAGGACCGTCGTGGTGCTTTCGTTTTATGAAACGGCACCATCTGGCGATCAGAGTGAGGACAACCGTGGCACAGCAACTTCCGGCGGACTACATTGACAAGCTAGCCGTTTTCCGCACCTACTGCTCCAAGCTGATTGCCGACAAACTTATACAGCCAAACCACATAACCAACATGGACGAGGTGCCGCTGACTTTCGACATCCCGATGAACCACACTGTCGAGAGGAAGGGGACCAGCACGGTGGCGATACGAACAACGGGGCACGAGAAGTCGGCTTTTACTGTCATTCTCGCTTGCCATGCTAATGGGCAGAAGCTACCACCAATGGTGATCTTCAAGCGAAAGACTCTGCCTAAAGAAAAGTTTCCAGCCGACGTCATCGTGAAGGCGAATCCAAAGGGCTGGATGGATGAGGAGAAAATGAGAGACTGGCTACGTGACGTGTATGTCAAGTGACCAGATGGATTTTTTCACGGCTCGCCGTCTGTTTTGATTTGCGACTCCATGCGTGCTCATCTCACAGCAACGGTTAAAAACCAGGTCATGAAAATAATTTCTAAGGAGCCACATGGAAATGACGGTGACTCTGAGAACGAAGAGAGGGGACCCGGCTTTTTGGAAGGCTCGTTTGGGCAATTGTTTAATTCGGACACAGAAGATGAGGAGTTTGAGGGATTTGAAGGTGATGATGACTTGAGTAAGTTGTAAAATGTCCAAATAAAGCACTACCGAACTCAGTTTTGCTTCCGTTGCCTTTTTAAAGCTTGTTTTTAGCGTGTGGGTGTAGCGCGCAAGAACTATATTTCCCAGCAGTCACTGCGCACCGGAACCCGGAAATAAGCTGCTTCCGGTAGTCAGCGCTATTGCGTTTCAATGTTCATCCATATATAATATATATGCGTCTAATGAAATGGTGCGTGCTTTGTGTGTCTAAAATACAGAAATAGCACTTGTTACTGACACTGCGGCGTAAAATACGATGCGCCGAATAATCGTGAAAATACGGTACCTTTTTTTTCAGTGCTGAGTCCTAGTAGCAAGAGTGGGTTTCGCTTACGGGTTTCAGCGTGGATTACACATTTTTATGACCTTCAAAAAAATATATATAATAATTCTTCAGTGCTGAGTCCTAGTAGCAAGAGTGGCTTACACTTCCAAGTTTCAGCGGGGATTTTCACATTTCTATGATCTTTAAAACCGGTCCTCGAGGGCCGCTGTGGGTACAGGTTTTTGTTCCAACCGATCCAGCACAGACACTTGAGATTTCTACAGAAAAAGAAGCAACTGACTGCAATCCATTGGTTGCACTTTTAGGAGACGAGATTGGCGAAAAGATGTCCTTTTATGGGTTGGTATGAAAACCCGCACCCACTGCGGCCCTTTGTGGAATAGCTTGCCCACCCCTGGATTAATGGGAGTTTTAGTCCAAATCCTCCTGCATAGTCCAGACCTTGAAGGCCAGCCCCCTTTCAATGAGGTACAGCTTCGCATTCAGGATGAAACAGAAACGTTCCTGTTGCTCATCCAGTAGACAGGCAGTCTTTGTTCTTGTTTTTCAAAGCATGCGGACGGTCGAACTTGTAGATTAAGGCTGTCTTTACCATCAAGCCAGCAACATTCCCACACATGATTATGATCCGCACGTTCAGTTCATCTTTGAATAAGAATGTCCATGAAGGGATCCAAAAAAGCCAGTCTCATCCGTGTTAAAAACTTGTTCTCTATAATCATGTGAGGGAACTTCCTCGACGTAGCATTTCACTGCCTTCCCGTCTGGAACGAGACTGAGGTTCATCTTCACTGTCTTCATTAGGAGCTAAGCTATCATAAAAGATCTTGGCTTTGGTTCTAATAATGTTGGCATGCAGAGGACTCATCTTCTCCCGATGGGGTATTCTCCATCTTAACGATGATTTTATTCCTCATGGTTACCGAATGTTCGTTTCTTCCTTCCTTCTTGATGTAACGCACGGTAGATTCATTTATGATGCATTATATAACGCAGGACGTTTAAGAGGCATTTTCAACGCGGATTCAAAATCCATACAATGCACACCGTGTGTGATGCTAAATGAATGTAATGTAATCCGACGAAAAGCCAGGACAGTGTTTGTATTATCGGCTCCTCGTTCTTCTTCTCCGGTGAAATTTTGCTTCTTCTGTCCTGAGTACCACCCATTTCAGCGCCAAAGAAGACCATTTTTAATCTCTTGTCTTCGCTTGAGAGTTTCAGTGTGGATTTAGACAGTTTTATGAAGTTTTTTTAAGATAAAAAAATGCGATTTACTGAAGCCGCAAAGTGGTGAAGGATCACAGTCATTCCTATGAATCTCTGCCATTTTACAATTTTAAATGATCAATTTCCTACAAAATCAAGTTTTTTGCCACAAATATTCTTTTAGGAAGGAAGGTATAAAGGGTTTCCCACCAGTTTATCGGTCCATAACACATTTTCTGTCTGTTTACACATCTGAAAAAGCCTGGCCTGCGAACACCATTTCATATCAACACTATCTACCACAAGGCTTAAATTCAGGAAACCAGATTATCATCCTTATCTGTATGTTACACATTTAGCCACTACAGAGAGATAGAGTCCTTAAATCAGGGAACCCCGCAATAACCAACAACAACAGACCTTTAAGCATCCTTCTAGCCGTTTCAAAGTTCTTGGAAAAGATAGTAGCAGAGGAAATTGTGGGTCACATTAACAACAGTCCGTACACCCTGAATATGCTGCAATTTGGCTTTAGAAAACATCATTCTACTGAGACTGCGGTTTGCTTCTTTCTAGAAAACATAAAATTAAAACCAGATAATTGTGGTTTGCAAACTTTTATAGGAGTTTTATAAGGAACTATAGCTGTGTCCCCGCCCCCCTCACAGCACTCACATCTACGAAACTCTGCTCCCGTCCTCGCCCACCCAGACCCTGAATTGCAGTTCCAGGTGGAGGTTGACGTCTCGGAGGTGGGGGTTGGCGCTGTCCTCTCTTAGCGCAAACAGGTGGATGGGAAGTTGCACCCCTGCGCCTTCTTTTACCATAGGCTGTCTACAGTGGAACGCCACTACCAGAACTGGACCAGAACTGCTCGCGGTGAAGATGGCCCTGGAGGAATGGCGGCACCACCTGGAAGGGGCTAGTCAGCCTTTCACGGTTCTTACGGACCACAAGAACCTTGAATACCTCAAGTCGGCCCGGAGGCTGAACCCTCGGCAGGCCAGGCGGACCATGTTTTTTAGTAGGTTTAATTTCACGTTAAATTATGTTCCAGGTTCCAGGAACGGGAAGCCTGATGCGTTATCCCGCGTTTTCCATCCCACGAACTCGGAGGAGGAGCCCCCAACCATCCTACCTCCCTCCTGCATTGTGGCTGGTATGAGGACTGGGCTGGAGGCCGAGGTACTGAGTGCCCAAGATTCGGAGCCGGACCCAAGACAAGGTACGCATAAGGACCTTTATGTTCTGACCCCAATGCGTTCCAAAATTGCTAGAATGGGCCGACATCGTCTCTGACCGGGGTCCACAATTCACCTCACGTCTGGTCTGCCTTCTGTTCAGCCCTTAATATTACAGCAAGCCTCTCCTCGGGTTATCATCCGCGGACTAACGGTCAGTGTGAGCGCACCAAGCGCTCCTCCTCCAACCTGTCCCCTTTCGAGTGTCCCTAGGCTATCAACCCCCCTTGTTTCCTTCCCTGGTCCAGGCACACCTGACCAGATGTGGCCGTATCTGGGAAAAGGCCCGGGCTGCACTTCAGCACGCTTCTACCTGTGCCCAAAGGCAGGCCAACCGCCGTCGTGCCCTCACACTAGCCTACGTTGTCGGTCAAAAGGTATGGCTGTCTACCCGAGATCTCCCCCTAAGGACCGAGTTCCGGAAGCTGTCCCCCCGCTTCATCGGCCCCTACGAGATCGAACGGGTAATAAACCCATGCGCCTCAAGCTCCCACCGCCCCTCCGCATCCACCCCACCTTCCACGTTTCCCAAATCAAGCCAGTCGAGACGAGCCTGCTGTCCCCCCTACCCCTCCACCGCCCCCGCTGCTGATGATCGATGGGGGCCCGGCATTCCTTGTGGAACGGCTTCTGGACCTTTGCCGCCGGGGCCGCGGCCTGCACTATCTGGTAGACTGTGAGGGGTGTGGCCTGAGGAGTACAGCTGGGTTCCTGCCCGCCACATGCTCTGCCCGTCCCTCATCCGGGACTTTCACCGGGACCACCCGGGGGCTCTTCGTTGTGGGCCAAATGGCCTGCGTAGAGGAGGGGGTACTGTCTGGACCCGGACCAGATTGGTGGCTGTTTGTGCCTGCCACCCAATCACAGGCCTAGCCCCTAATCACTCAAACGTTTCCAGGTGTGAGTCATCAGCCAGTGGGAAATATATAAAGCCAAGAAGAACATGACCAGGCTGCTGGATCGTCTTATCAGTTAACTGTTAGGTACCCTCTCGTATTTTCTCCTCGCCTGCATTTATTGATCTACGACCTCTTCTTTTTGCTCCCAGGAATCCCGACCACGCTCAGCCCCACGACCACGGACCACGAACCACGGACAACGACTTCGCTCTCGCCCTCTGTACCCCACACTCTGGACTTCACGACGGACTTCACGGTTCCTTCCACGACTAACTACTCACCAACGCTACCCCCTTCTGTGCCTTGCCCTTCTCTTGGACGACTCTAATAAAAGATTCGATATCCAGACCTGCTGCCATTGCCTGCTTTGGTGTCCTCTATCCCCGATCGTAACAATCACAAAGCTTCTACTCCACTGCAAGATTTTGTACAAAAAAATTCCAACAAGGGCTGGCTTTAGAGGTAACTGTGTAGTTCAGAGTGCATTCAGCCAAAGCACCTTCTGTCCGTGCCTCACATACCTGGAACTCAATATGTGACCTCTCATCTCTGAACCTCTTCGCCAGTCATCTTAAAGCCTGGCTGTGAGACGAACAAAATTGCAATCACAACGTTGTGCTATTTTTGTGTGCGTGTGTGTGTGCGCATGCATGTGTGTGTATGTGTCATCGTTTACCTTCAACCTGCACAAGGTACAATCTTACATATTTAAATATATATGTTCGTTAACATGAATATGAACATGTTCATTAATATGGGATGTCCCTTATTAAATAAATACAACTCAGGTTGAAGAGGATACTTGATGAATAAGTTTGTTGTATATGAACAGTATAGATAAAAGGAAAAAAACATCCAGCAATTGGGTAATATTCATCATTGCTTAGTGCCCATGTAATGTATACTTTTTTTTGTATTTTCTTCTCCCAAACTGAGGCTTGAGTTACTCTTTGGGTATCACATAATCATCATGCATTACGTTGTAACTGGGAGGGTATCCTCTCTGTTATCTTGTCTGGACGTAGTTCATAGCAAATGGACTGGTCACTCATTATTCATTGGTCATTGGAACACTCATCATAACTTGTAGCTAATTACTAGAAAAAAAACATTCTAAATGTTCGAGCCAAAACAACTGAAATGGTTCTTTAAAAAGTTTGAGTTATAAATGCTTACAATGATTCCTTTAGTTGAAAAATATTAGTGACAGTAATATTGAGTAAATTTCAAAACATTGCGATGTATATTCATACATTCATTTTCTGAACCGCTTTATCCTCATTAGGTCGGTCCGGGGGGAGGGTGGTGGGTCCTGGAACCTATCACAGCTGACTCCGGGCCAGAGGCGGGGGACACCGTGAATCGTTGGCCAGCCGATCGCAGGGCACAAGGAGACAGACAACCATGCACACTCACACGCATAGCTAGGGGGAATTTAGAGTATCATGCATGTTTCTGGAATGTGGGAGGAAACCAGAGTACCTGGAGGAAACCCACACAGGCCCAGGGTGAACATGCAAACTCCACACAGGTGGACTGACCTGGATTTGAACCCAGGAACCCAGAGCTGTGAGGCCGACACACTATTGTGATGTATAAATTAATGAATTCCTTGGCTGTATATGTTCAAAAGAAGTCATGAAAATATAAAAAAGTACAAAACAAGTATATATTTTAAAACGCCAAGTCTCTGACGTGACAAAAAGATTGTGGTGAAAGGCTGAAGTCATGAAGAAACCTAACCATAGAGAAAAAGCCAAGCTCACGTTGCAAGATGGCGGCGCGCACTGACGCTGCGGCTTTATGCTCTCCAGTTCGGTGTCGTTCGTTATCTTACAGTCGCCAGGATTTACTCACTATCCGAAGGATATGCGACATAGGATATTTCTCAACAAACTCTCCGGGCTCTCCGTGGCTAGCCAGCCCACCAAAAGCACGTCGAAGGCGGCGAAGGGACAGAAAACAGAAGCGTGGATGCCGGGCGGGCCTTGCTGCTAAGCTGAAACAACAACCACACCGAGCACCGCTTCCTAGTATCTTTTTGACCAACGCCCGATCCATCACCCACAAAATGGATGAGTTGGAACTTCGTATTGCTACCAACAGCTTTGTTAGAAACTGTAATATTATTATCATCACAGAAACGTGGCTACACCCGCATATCCCCGACGCTGCGGTATCGCTAGCTAGCCGAACGCTTTTTCGGAACGACCGTTCAAAAGTATTAACAGGCAAAAGCAAGGGAGGACTGTGCATGTATATACATAATGAATGGTGTTGTGATAGTAGGATCATTGACACTCACTGTTCCCCGGATTTAGAGTTATTGGCAATACGGTGTAGGCCCTATTATCTACCGAGAGAGCTAACTGTCATCATAGTAACGGCTATCTATATACCTCCGAATGCTAACGTTAACACAGCACTTAACCTCCTGCTAACGGCTGTAAACAAACAACAGCTTGACCACCCCGATGGCGTTTTTATTGTCGCTGGTGATTTCAACAAGGCGTGTTTAAAGACTGTTTTACCTAAGTTTATTCAATACGTAAATTGTAATACTAGAGGAGACAAAACTCTTGACCATGTCTATTCTAACATCAAACATGCTTATAAAGCCACTTCCCTCCCTCACCTAGCTGGATCAGATCACCTCTGCCTATCTCTCACCCCCGCTTACACTCCACTCCGGAGGCAAACAACGCCACAAATAAAGATAATAAAAACTTGGCCCGACGACGCACTCTCTCAGCTGCAGGACTGTTTTTCCCACACCAACTGGGAACTTTTTGTACACGACAACCTCCAGGACTACACGGACTCTGTACTTTCTTACATAAAAAACTGCATTGACAACGTCACTATAGATAAACGAATACGGGTTTTTCCTAACCAAAAACCCTGGATGACCAATGAGACACAGGCACTCATCAAATGTCGTAACTCCGCCTTTAGATCAGGGGACAAGATAAAATATAGAGCTGCCAGAGCTGAGCTGAAAAGAGGCATTAAAAAGGCCAAGGCAGCATATACCAAAAAAATTGAGGAGCACTTCACAGAAAATAACCCAAAGAAGATGTGGCAAGGAATACGACATATTACCAACTACAATAACAATAATATGTCTGTTAATGCAGATGCCTCACTAGCGGAGAAATTGAACAGTTTATTTTCCCGCTTTGAGACTGACAAATCAGACCCAGTCTCAACACCCCCACCACCACCCTGCAGCAATACACTGACGTTCCGGGAACAGGAAGTGAGACTGGTAATGCGGTCTGTGAACACCAGGAAGGCTGCTGGCCCAGACGGAGTACCTGGGAAGGTGCTCAAAGCCTGTGCTGACCAGCTGGCTGGAGTCTTCACAAACATTTTCAATTGTTCCCTGCAACAATCCATCATTCCATCTTGTCTGAAATCTGCCACCATCATCCCTGTCCCCAAAAAGCCAACCATTGGCAGCATGAATGATTATAGGCCTGTTGCCCTCACGCCTGTGATCATGAAGTGCTTTGAAAAGTTGGTAGCCCGCCATATCAGGAATACAATCTCTCCCTCAATTGACCCTCACCAGTTTGCTTATAGAGCAAACAGGTCCACTGATGATGCTATTGCCATTGCTCTTCATACAGCACTGAGCCACCTGGAACACCCTGGGAACTACGTGAGGATGCTCTTCATTGACTATAGCTCAGCCTTCAACACCATAAAACCGGACATTCTGACTGACAAACTCTCCCACCTTGGACTATCCTCTTCAATCTGCTGCTGGATAAAGAACTTCTTGACCAACCGACCACAGACTGTTAGACTTGGTCCCCACCTCTCTTCCTCCATTACACTAAGCACTGGCTCCCCTCAAGGCTGTGTACTGAGTCCTCTTCTGTACTCCCTGTACACATACGACTGTACACCCACCCACCAGTCTAACGCCATCATCAAATTCGCTGACGACACCACTGTGGTCGGACTCATCTCAGGAGGGGATGAGTCGGCTTACAGAGATGAGGTCAACAATTTGTCTTCGTGGTGCTCGGTGAACAATCTCACACTGAACACCACGAAAACTAAAGAAATAATCCTGGACTTTCGCAAACACGGCACAGATCTGGCCCCACTCCTCATAAATGGAGTATGTGTAGACAGGGTCCAGTCCTTTAAATTCCTGGGGGTCCACGTCACGGATAAGCTCTCAACGGTCTACAAACATCACGGCAGTGGTGAAGAAGGCTCAGAAACGACTCCATTTCCTCAGGGTACTTAGGAAGAACAACTTGGGCACCAAGCTTCTGATAACCTTCTATAGAACCACTGTAGAGAGCATCCTGGCGTACGGCATCACAGTGTGGTACGCTGGAAGCACGGCGGCAGACAAAAAGGTCATGCAGAAAGTGATTAACACTGCCCAGAGGATTGTTGGCTGCTCTCTGCCCTCACTGGAAGACATTCCCAGCCTTCGTTACCTCAGCAGAGCCAAGAACATCATAGGGGACCCTTACCTCCCTGGTCACAATCTGTTCCAGCTGCTGCCCTCTGGCAGACGCTATAGGTCCCACAAAGCACAGACAAATAGGCTTAAGGACAGTTTTTTCCCCACATCCATCAGAAATCTAAACTCGCGGTAACATAACACACATTCCCTTCTGCGGTAATATGAATAGATGTTTGGGTGGTGATCTGCCTCCTACTAGCTGACTGAAGTAAGGTAAGTGGAAGACAGTGAGAGGTAAGCGAGAGGTAAGCGACCTGTATCCACAACAGCAGAATGCCAAATTACAAGTCCGTAACTTACACTTATTTAGGTCTTTTGCCGACTAAACGTAGCTTATGGAGAAGCACCATCAATTTCGTCACGCACAGTTTCTGCGTGTGATGACAAGTAGGCTTTTTGTGTTGTGATAATGACGACAGGGCCTATGTCCGATTGTTGTACAATTAGTCATTCATTTCCAACACAGCTCATCCGTGGAGCCTACTCCAGCTGACCTCGGCCTAAAGGCGGACTACACCCGAACTGGTCGCCAGTCAGTTGTCGGGACACAGAGACAGTGAACCATTCACACTCACAATCACACCGCCTCAGAGTAGGAACCGATTCCACGCTGCCTGCGCCAAAGTTACGCGAAGGTACTGCTACAGCGTCAATGACCTCACTGAGAAACAATGAGAATCAATTGACCAAAAGAAGAGAGTCAAACTTGACCAACATTTTTTATGAATCTCAAACAAGTAGCAAACCCAACCAATAAAAAAATGAAATTGATTAATCCCAACAGATGCTCCTATTTCCAAAATCTAATGTAGTGCAAATGTTGCCTGTAGGAGAAGGTACTACAATTACTTGAGTTTACACTGCATTCTTAGTTCAATGCACCCCTAATTAACATGTACGTGTTTAGTTTTTTTAAAGACTGGACCAAAGACCACAATTTCATGAGTAAACTAAATTACACACATTCAAATAAGAATTTCATGACAACAGGGGTGCTTTAAAGAATTGACAAATCAAATGGGGACCTGTGTTGCTAATTTGAGCTTGAATTGAATTGTTCCTTTTTAATAGTTCCAGTAATTGCTGCAGTCTATAGAAAGCATGGAAATGGATTCAAGATGATGCATGGTCAGGTCCGCCTTTACGGAATCCCTAATCCAGCTATTTTAGCTAACTCGCCCAGGTGTTCAGGATTACCCTGATGCGCACAGGGGACGGACAGTTTAATAAGGTTTACATAGCTTCCAATATCCACTCTTATCACAAGCCCTCTGCAGGAGCCGGCCGATCCCACTGGGAAATGACCTAAAACCTAAACCCTCACGCTTTGCATTTTGCCTATTTCACGAGGACACACGGTCTGCTGGGAAGATGAGCACATTGACAATGAAGAATGCTTACACAATCTTTATCATGAACTCAGGTCCAGGATTATTTGCTCGCAACTGTAATGGAAGCCCCAGCAGCAAAGTTTATCCCATGAAATTTTATTGAACTTGGGTTTTACTTTGGCAACAACATCAAGCTCCAAGGTCAAACAATATAGTGAGACCAATGTCCTTAGGCATCCTGGTACATTTTATTTTTAGAACTTTAGATTTGTCACTAGATCATTTAAGTGATTTCATGATTGAGTGTTTAAAATCAGAAAGATTATCAAACCATGTTAACCTGTAAAATAATGGTATCTTTCATTTCAGAATTGGAGGACATTTTGGTTTTAAATGTCCTGAAAAGATACCACTTCTATGCATATTTAGCAACAATGGGCAATAAACAATCAAAGGCTTATTTGGATTATTTTTCAGATCATTGTTATGATGATTTACAATATTTGGCATAATCACAATAACACTTGCAAATATCCATGCTAGGTGTACAAATGCAGTCGTACCTCTACTTACGAAATTAATTGGTTCCAGAACTTTTTTGTAAGTAGTGCATTACTTTATATGTAAATTCTGTAATTCGTTCCACGGTCCTCACAAAACTATCTACTAAACCCTTAAAAATTGGTCAATGAGTCCCAATTTCGTAGGAAAGGTGTGACAACACACAAGAGAGAGAGAAAATGATCGTAAAATTATTTAATAAGCCTTTAGAATGAATAAGCATGCAAAATCTATTTGTCTTGAAGCGCATGTGCACAAATATCAGGAAGTTAACATTAGGTAACTGAGGCAGAGAGCACACGATCACATGAACACATCTAATAAACATAAAATTAAGAATTCAGAACAATATTACATTGAACATTTAGTCTTTTTCATTAACATTTTATGATTTCTTTGGCATCTAATTTTTCAACCATTTTATTTACCATCCCTGCTTCTTACCTGTTTGAATTTAAGTTTACCTTCGGCAGCGCTTGTTGACGGAATTTTTTTTTATAAAAAAAATTGATCCAAAGACAATTGCCTTTGACGACTTGTAATAATGTTTCTAAAATGCACAAGACAAACGTCGTCAAGGTGGGCAATCGCATCACTTGTGAACACTTTTTAGTATGTTTTTTCCACAAAGTCGGAGAGCTCGTAAAATTTCTGCCCCGGTTTTTGTTGGAATGGTGGTTGCTTTCTCCTCAGTCGCCTTCTCGTTGAATTCCTCGTGTATTGCCGAGGGTTGCATTAACTCCTGCTCCATTGAGAGTTTGTTTTGGTGCACCTCAACCAACTCGTCGCCCTATCGCCTGCCCCCACGAGACAATTTCGCCCACCGTAGGATATGGTTCAGGTTGAGGCTCGACTGCAAGTTCTTCGAAGGCACTCGGCGGCCACAGCTTCTTCCAAGCAAAAGTTCAAGCCCACAACTACGAACGGCCTTGAAATAAACATAGGAAGTTCTTGACACGTGAAGAATTGTTGTTGACTGCAAGTCTGTCGAAGGCACTCGGACACAGCTTCTTCCAAGCATAAGTTTAAGCACACAACGGCGGTCAAAGAAACATGGAGGGTTGTTGTGAGACAACCAATGAGAGCCCAGTGGAGTGTGGTGAAATTGCCAAGCAAGAAGCAGTGCATTCGCGCAAATTTCAAAATAAAATAAAGGATATAGGAAATGTATTGACGTTTTCATAACTTGGATCTTTTTTCGTATTTTGTGGCACTCATTTGCATCTCAAAAGGTCTTATAACCTGAAAATTTCGTACCTAGAGGCACTCATAAGAAGAGGTATGACTGCATTAGCTTTTTCTCAGGAGGAGAAGCTAGTTGTTCAGCTAGTTGCTACTAAAGATGAAGAGCAGAAACTTACAGAAATAAGTAAAGAAATTGAATTATTATCTTAGTCTGGGCATATTAAAAGAGCATCAAGAAGAGTGACACATTTACTCAAGGCGATCTATTTCATAAGAATAGAAGCCAGGATATAAATTTACTCAACCCTTTCTTTTGGGAAACTGATAGTGAAAGGTCTGGTGCATCCATGATTCACTGCTTTCTTCTTCTACTATGATAAAATGGTGGAGGTAACAGGATTTTGTGCATGTTGTGGGACACACATCACATGAATAATAAGGAATCTTTGAAATATCACATTTATTCGGACATATTTCATTCACAGTTACATGAGACAGAAGACAGTTAATGTTGCTGTTCTCAATATTTTAGTGACCAAAAAGTATTTCAGATTACAGAAATACCTTGACATACGAGTGCTCCAACATAAACATACGAGGAATTTGAGGTGCAGGTAAAATTCCAGGCAAATATTTGCCTTGAGATACGAGACAAATTTTGAGATACGAGCATACGAACCGGCCAGGTGGCCGAGACGCGAGAGGCTGCTCATGATTTCAGTGCACTGTCTTTCTCGCCGTGGCCGGATGATTCGCTGAAAGACGTTTCGCCGACGGACGTTTGACAGAGGGACAGGTCGCCGAATGGACGTTCCACCGAAAGGTTTATCGGCAGAACGGAGCTTCCGCCGAGCGGAGGTTTCGCCGGCGCGCTCGCCCCGCCCCCGGATCGTGTGTGTACAAGTTTTGCAACCTCGGCCCGCGGGCCATATAAAACCCGTTAGGATTATTAATCCGGAACGCCGAGTATGTAAATCATATCCCTACAGTCATCGGAGGGGTTTCTCCCCGGGAACAGTGCTTCGTGGGCGGATTTTAATGACACATGCTGAGTTTCATTATCGAGCTCCATATATTTCCCGAGTTTGAGCACTTTAAAAATCGGCGGGGGTTCCCCCAAGCCTATCCGAGAATAGTGCACCCTGAGCGGACTGGGTTGGACGACGCCCCGCTGAATTTCTGGAGCTCCAGAAATTTTTCAAATTTGAGCCCCACACACATTGGAGGGGGTTTTTCACCGAGCACAGTGCTCTGTGGGCGGACAGGGGTGACACATGCCCCGCTGGAATCCTGAGCACCATATTTTTTTCTAAGTGTGAGCACCACATACATCGGCGGGTTTTTTCCCCGAGCGTATCCGAAAAAACGTCTATATACGAACATTCGCCAAACGGCTCAAAATGCGTTTAATGATTAAATACAAATACTAGTATTTGTATTTAATCATTAAACGCTGTTTTCGGCTGGATTTGACCGAATTTGAGAGCATTCTGAGCCGTTTGGCGAATGGCTCTGTTCTTAAAATGGCCGACAAGCGACGACGTCAAGCTCCGTTGTCTCACAACGCGCATCGGACATCTAGTCTGTATACACGAAGAATATGTGAATTTCCTTTGTCTTCTTTTAAATAAAATACTAGTATAAAATACAATACTAGTATTGCATATACAAATACTAGTATTTGTATTTAATCATTAAACACATTTTGAGCCGTTTGGCGAATGGTCGTATATATATATATATATATATATATATATATATATATATATATATATATATATATATATATATATATATATATATATATATATATATATATATATATATGTTTTTTTGCCTTATCGCGACGTCATCGCGACATTTTACCGAGGAATTCACTTCCCTGGGCTAGGTTCTAATGTCCAAAGAGCTCCAGTATTTGTATTTGATCATTAAATGCTGTTTTAGGATGAAATTAACATGAGTGCTGTCATTATATGCCGTGTACAGACGCTCCCCTACTTACGAACATTCAACTTACGAACAACGGTACATACGAACATGTCTGCAAATTGCGTTTAAGTCCAAAAATGTTCGCAAGTCCAATTTTGTATTTCGCGCCTTTTTCGGAGTAGTACTTCTTTCCGCCGCTAATACCGACGCTTGGCGCTGTGAGAGCTCAGCTCACCCAGCATCTACCTTCTTCTTCGTTGCAATGCGGAAGTGCGTGAATGTATCTCCAGTGTGCAAAGAACCTTTTTCATTTGTATCATTAAATATCTCATGCATCCAATATTGAATATGGTTGGTAAAAAGCTAAAGGCTTCTATTGAGGGAGTTGCAAGGAAGAGGCAAGCCATTTCATTTGAAACGAGTGGCAATAATAACGAAGCTTGATGCGCGTGAGAGTGGTGAGCGTTTCACGGGCATTGAATCGTTCGACCGTCAGTACCATTTATAAACAGAAAGATCGAGCAGCAGGACCCAAATATTGAACGTTGCACAAAGTTTGCAAATCAATTGAATGATGCCATACAGTGCTACCGCATCATTTATGATGAAAAAAAGAAGAAAACTGTGCAATCGTCATTAGGTCGCTTCTTTTGGCCAGTTTCTAATACATAAATCTCTCTCTCTCTCTACAGTACTGTACATATTCTCTCCATTTTATTAAATGTTTTTTTTCAGTACAAACCAATGCGTGTTACTTATACAAGCCTTAAACATACAAATGCACTTATATAAACCTTCAATATACTTATATCGGCCTTAAACATAAATTATAATACAAAATATAGCACTGAATCAACTTACAAACAAATTCAACTTATGAACAATCGCTCGGAACCAATTGCGTTCGTAAGTAGGGGAGCGTCTGTACTTGTATTTAGAAATATGCCCAGCGGGGGGCAGTACATGCCCTTATTATTGCGGGGGGCAGGCAGTACATGTCCTTGTTATTCCTAAATGAATGTTATCTGTAACGGCCGTAAATGGCCCGCGGGCCGAGGTTGAAAAACTTGTACACACACGATCCGGGGGCGGGGCGAGCGCACCGGTGAAACTTCCGCTCCGCGGAAGCTCCGTTCGGCCGTCCGGCCGATTGACCGTTCGTTGGAACGTCCATTCGGCGAACTGTCCCTCTGTCAAACGTCCGTCGGCAAAACGTCTTTCAGCGAATCATCCGAGCACCCTTTCTCACCGCATCTCCCTCGTGCAAAGATCTTTACGAGCACTGGGCGGAGCATTGCATTTTTTCTGTGTTTTTTTTTGCGTTAGTCAGTGCAGAATTAAGGGAAACACAATGGGTCCAAAGCAAGCCGGGGCAATGAAGGGTAGTGCGAAGAAAAGGCGTATCATGACAATCGATATTAAGCACGAAATAATCGAAAAACATGAGTACTGTACACGTGACTGAGCTGGCTCGCAAATATGTCTGGAGAAGCAGGAAGTTCACCTCTTTTCCTTGGTTATTGCACAAGCAGGTTTAAATTTAGTGTAACGTAAGATTAAACGTTTTTTAAGTGTGTGTATAGGAATCTAAGTTCATTTCAGTTAAATTTAAAGCTAATGTTATGTTACGAGTCTTTCTCTCTCTTTCTCTTTCTCTCTCTCTCTCTCTCTCCCATCCACGATCTCTGCGTTGTACTGAATAAGATCTCATTTTAGTATTAAACATCAAAACAACTAGTTATTTGTTACTCTGTTAGTAGATGGTGAATTACAACCAATAAAAATATGTTTTTCCATTGTAATATCCTGTTTCCTATGTATGCAATCCCTGTGGTTCTGACGTTTAAAGCATGAAAACATTAAGATGCAAGACAAAATGTATTCTACGATATTGTGGCACTCCCTGTCATTTTACCTCTGCTGGCATATTATGTGATTTATGTAAAGGCATTTGTTTTTACTACATTTGACTACTTACTACCCAAACACGAAAGAATGTGGAAGTCAATGAACCCCCCTCTAATCAATAACAAATGGGAAAGTTCCATTACTGGGGGATGATTTCAAAATTTGTCACCAAAGGAAATGACAACCACCATCCAAAACATTTTTCTGCAATGACATGAATATTACCAAGATGAACTCGGCGGGAAGGCACGCAAACATGACTATACTGGTGCTGTTGGTGTGAATTGCACAAACGGATATAAGCACTGTTACAGCAGTAACACAAACTTTGAGCTGACTGTTGTATGTATGAGTTAATGAAAGAATTGCATTGGGCAACAAAAGTTATATCATTGTATAAATTGGTTTGGCAAGGAAATAAACATGTCAGGGTGAATAGAAACAAAACTGGCACATGTTCAGCAATGCCGCCCTGGTAATTGACTCATGCTCAAGATTAAACGATTGGGTTTTCCCAGTGAATTTCTTTCATTCTTTTGTGTTGATGTATCAGTTCTTGGGCCAGCAGTGGATGAAGCCAATGCATTGGGACAGAAATGAATAAACAAAGTCAATATACAACAAAATACCAAAGAAGAAAGACATGTTGGGAAAAATCTAATCATTCTCAGTTAAAATAGTTTCACCGGAAGAGGTATTACGTTCCATTTGACTTTTTATGTGTTTTAGCATATTGATGAAAAACTGGGTTTTGTTTGAATTAACTATCCATGATAAAAATCTGATTTTACTGAACCTAAATAGTATAGAGTTCTCAACAAATTGAACTGACCATCACAGAAAGACTTTAAATCACATGTACAGTACAGCTGGCCATGGATATTACCCAAATCTTTTTGTAATAAATATGCAATGTTTAAAGCACCAGTGTGTACAAAATATGACTGAAATGTGGGCATAAAACATGAAATCAGTTTGCATAAAAAATATGGTAAGCATTCCAAAGCACTTTGTGATACAGAATTGTCATCTCTTTTTTTCCGTCATATTATATAATGCATATTCATTTTCATGACAAGTGGAAGGGGCGGCGCGGTAAAAGAGTGGTTAGCATGTTCACCTCACTGTTCTCAAATCGAGGGTTCATTCCCTGATAGTCCGACCAATTCATATGGAGTTTACATGTTATCCCCGTGTCTGAGTACATTTTCTCGGGGTATTCTGGTTTCCTTCCACACACCAAAAACAAGCATGGTAGGATGCTTGAATACTCTATTTTGCCCCTAGGTATGAGTGTGAGCGTGAATGGTTGTCCGTCTCCTTGTGCCCTGCGATTGGCTGAGCACCGATTCAGGGTGTCCCCTGCCTGGTGCCCATAGTTTGCCGGGATAGGCTCTAGCAATCCCCGCGACCCTTGCAAGGATAAGCGGTAGGAAAAATGAATGAAAGAGGGAATAAATGACAAGTGAAGTGATAAATGTGTTATGCACATTTTGGGGCTAAACAGGAGAAAACATTTACAGACGCTCCCCTACTTACGAACGAGTTAGGTTCCGAGCGATTGTTCATAAGTTGAATTTGTTCGTAAGTTGCTCAGTGCTATATTTTGTATTATAATTTATGTTTAAGGCCTATATAAGTATATTGAAGGTTTATTTAAGTGCATTTGTATGTTTAAGGCTTGTATAAGTAACACACACTGGTTTGTACTGAAAAAACATTTAATAAAATGGAGAGAATACATACAGTACTGTATACATACGTTAGAAAGAGAGAGAGAGAGAGAGAGAGAGAGAGAGAGATTTACTAAAAACTGGCCGAAAGAAGCTATCTAATGACGATTGCAGTTTTCTTTTTTTCATCATAAATGATGCGGTAGCACTTTATGGCATCATTCAATTGATTTGCAAACTTTGTGCAACGTTCAATATTTGGGTCCTGCTGCTCGATCTTTATGTTTATAAATGGTACTGACGGTCGAACGATTCAAGTTGTATTCACGTGCAATGCTCACCACTTTCTGACGCGCATCAAGCTTCGTTATTATTGCCACTCATTTCAAATGAAATGCCTTGCCTCTTCCTTGCACCTCCCTCAATAGAAGCCTTTTGCTTTTCACCAACCATATTCAATAATGGTTGCACGAGATATTTAATGATACAAATGAAAAAGGTTCTTTGCGCACTGGAGATACGTTCACGCACTTCCGCATTGCAACGAACTGGGCAGAGGAAGGTGGATTATGGGTGAGCTGAGCTGTCACAGCGCCAGGCGTCGGCATTAGCGGCGGAAAAAAGCACTACTCGGAAAAAGGCGCGAAATACAAAATCGGACTTACAAACATTTTTCGACATAAACGCAATTTGCAGACATGTTCGTATGTACCGTGGTTCGTAAGTCGAATGTTTGTAAGTAGGGGAGCGTCTGTATTTGTAGGTTTCAGCATCGTATATACAGTGGCCCTGCTGGTGGTTTTAGGGTGCTCCAAAATAGGAAAATAATTCAAAAGAAAATATTAAAATAGCAGCCCAGTGACCGAGTGGTTAGCACGTTGGCCTCACAGTTTTGGGCTCGATGGTTCGATACCAGTGTGGAGTTTGCATGTTTGCATGATTATGTGGGTTTTCTCCGGGTACTCTGGTTTCCTCCCACATTCCAAAGAGATGGAGGTTAGGCTGGTTGAACACTCTAAATTGCCCTTATATATGAGTGTGAGCGTGAATGGTTGTCCATCTCCTTGTGCCTTGCGATTGGCTGGTTACCGATTGATGGTGTTTACCTTCACCTGGTGCCCAGAGTGGTAGGTTTGGTCGTTCCGTCGAACTGACGTTCCGTCGAACAGACGTTCCGTCGAACGGACGTTCCGTCGAACGGACGTTCCGTCGAACGGACGTTTCGTCGAACGGACGTTTCGGCGAATGGACGTTTCGGCGCCGGGTTCGCTCGCTCTCAAAATTATAATCATGAGAAAGAGAGAGAGACAAGAGACAGAGAAAGAGAGAGACAGAGAGAGAGAGAGAGAGAGAGAGGGGGAGGGAGGGAGTTAGGGAGGGAGGGAGGGAGGGAGGGAGGGAGGGAGGGAGGGAGGGAGGGAGGGAGGGAGGGAGAGAGAGAGAGAGAGAGAGAGAGAGAGAGACAGAGAGAGACAGAGAGAGACAGAGAGAGACAGAGAGAGACAGAGAGACAGAGCAGAGAGAGACAGAGAGAGACAGAGAGAGAGACAGACAGAGAGAGAGAGACAGAGAGAGAAAGAGAAAGAGTTTACTGTTGAAAGCGATCAACCAGGTAATCTCTCGCTCTCAAAATTATAATCATGAGAGAGAGAGTGAGTTTGTAATTGCATTGACAATGTAAGAGCATTACTATCTAAATATCTAATATCAAAATTAGCAATAAACTGCGTATAATCATGAGAGAGAGAGAGTTTACTGTTGAAAGTGATCAACCAGGTAATCTCTCGCTCTCCTTGTGCCTTGCGATTGGCTGGTTACCGATTGATGGTGTTTACCTTCACCTGGTGCCCAGAGTGGTAGGTTTGGTCGTTCCGTCGAACTGACATTCCGTCGAACAGACGTTCCGTCGAACAGACGTTCCGTCAAACGGACGTTCCGTCAAACGGACGTTTCGTCGAACGGACGTTTCGGCGAATGGACGTTTCGGCGCCGGTTTCGCTCGCTCTCAAAATTATAATCATGAGAAAGAGAGAAAGACAAGAGACAGAGAAAGAGAGAGACAGAGAGAGAGAGAGAGGGAGGGAGGGAGGGAGGGAGGTTTAGAGAGAGAGAGAGAGAGAGAGAGAGAGAGACAGAGACAGAGAGAGACAGAGAGAGACAGAGAGAGACAGAGAGAGACAGAGAGAGACAGAGAGAGACAGAGAGAGACAGAGAGAGACAGAGAGAGACAGAGAGAGAGAGAGAGACAGAGAGAGACAGAGAGAGACAGAGAGAGACAGAGAGAGAGAGAGAGAGAGAGAGAGAGAGAGAGAGAGAGAGACAGAGAGAGAAAGAGAAAGAGTTTACTGTTGAAAGAGATCAACCAGGTAATCTCTCGCTCTCAAAATTATAATCATGAGAGAGAGAGTGAGTTTGTAATTGCATTGAAAATGTAAGAGCATTACTATCTAAATATCTAATATCAAAATTAGCAATAAACTGCGTATAATCATGAGAGAGAGAGAGTTTACTGTTGAAAGTGATCAACCAGGTAATCTCTCGCTCTCCTTGTGCCTTGCGATTGGCTGGTTACCGATTGATGGTGTTTCCCTTCACCTGCTGCCCAGAGTTAGCTGGGATAGGCTCCAATACCCCCCGCAACCCTTGTGAGGATAACCGGTTCGGAAAATGAATGAATGAATGAATATTAAAATAATATAATGAGAAAAATGATAATAATAAATACACAATTAGATGTATGGTAGTGCGTATTATGCATTTATGGTATGTATTCATGGTCTTTATTTTGTGTCGATCTTCTCTAGCTTTACTTTTGCATCAGGAGAAAAGGTGATAGCCAAGTGGCGGAAGATGGGATCCTGCTAAGTTGTGAGTTGGGTGGAGGTAGTTTTGGAGCAATGAAAAATGTGTCTAAATAGAAGAAACTTGGTTTATAAAAAGGCTGGCAGGAGCAGGAAACTAAAAGCAGTTTCAAATACCAGTCAGCATTAGCACAAAATCTTCAGTCCTCTGTTAGGAATAGAAAAAAGTCAGGAAAAGCCTACTGAGACAGCTGAATTTCATTTATGCTAAATTAGAGACCCTTTACAGCGTGGGATCGATTCCCACTGAATGATGGTTTCACCTTGCGGGAATCATGTGATTGTGGAAAAAACACAGGGGACGTAGCCTATCCAGCTGACATGATGCGGGGAACACCCTGAACTGGTGGCCAGCCGATCACAGGGCACAAGGAGACCGTTCACAGCCACACTCATACCGATATTTAGAGTGTCCAACCAGCCTACCATGCATGTTTTTGGAATGTGGGAGGAAACTGGAGTACCTGGAGAAAACCCAAGCAGGCCCGGGGAGAACATGCAAACTCCACACAGGTGGACCGACCTGGATTCGAACCAAGGACCCCGGAGCTGTCAGGCCGACGTGCTAACCACTCAAGCCGCCGGGCTGCCCCATCTGGACACTCTGGTTTCCTCCTAAATCACAAAAAGGTGGATTGTAGACTACTTGAACTTGAAATTGCACCTATGTTTGAGTGTGAGCGTCTGTCTCCTTGTGCCCTGCGATTGATTGTCTGGCTACCGATTAGGGTGTCCTTCACCTGATGCCCAAAGTTGGCTGGGATAGGCACCTAACAGAAGACTGGACATTCTGTGATAACACTGACTGGTCATAATTTCCTGCACCTTTCCCCTGTTCCCGCTAAAGATAAATAAGCAACAATCGCTTGGTATTATTTTGGTGGAGCGGTGTTGTGTTTGAGCCAAACTAACCTTTTGGAATTTTGACCAAATTTTCCGCCTTGGTTTAATTAGACCCTTGCACATTTTCCCAAGAATTTTGGAGATTTTATTATGCTCCAATGAAATTGGTTTGGCAGATGTGTGCTTACTGTTATTTGACATCATTTTGGGTGTGCAAAATTGTGTAAAAGTAAATACTTGTTGAAACCTTGTAAGCAACAATGTTTGCCATTACAAAACAGACACGTTACACAACTTTTTGGTGACAAACTATGTTTTGAAAAGAACCCATCAAAGGCCCTTATGTCGTTGCAGTTTGAATTTAATGATAGTGTTATTGCCACACTCAAATATGAGCTTCCTGAGCTGCTACAGATGTAAGCCATTGTCAAAGTTGCTTTTCCTCCCTGATTTATGAGAAGGCCTGGCTTCAAGAAGCACATTGAGCAAAGTGGACTTGTGGGGGTGTTAGCAGGAATATGACATGGTAGGGAGATTGTGTGGGGGAAATTGTAGGGCTCTAGTTATGTAGTTCAAACGTAGGGCAATGTTTACTTTGAGCTTTGAGGTCATTGCTACTTTCCTCCAAAACTGCCAATACCCAACACCTAACTTATCAACAACGCTTCCTCAGCTTTTCTCCTAATGCAAAAGAAACGCTGGAGAAGATCAGAAACCCTTGGGTGTAGCTTTGTCCATGAAATAAGTACCAGCTGTACAAAGAAAGATTTGCTGCAGTACTTTGAACTGCACTGTTACTTTCTATGAGCTTCTTATAGCAGAGAAGTAACCGAAGTGCAGAGTGACTCCAAACAAGGTGTTCTCTGCTTTTCCATGCTACACATAATTACTCTGGAACAAGAATTTTAATGATCGTTCTCAGCACCGCACTTACAAATACACATAGAGTTGTGGTTCAATAGGATGGAGATAATGACAAAATGAAAACATTAAGAACATGGGGATGGACTGACAATTGTTGTACAGACGCTCCCCTACTTACGAACATTCGAGTTACGAACAACGGTACATACGAACATGTCTGCAAATTGCGTTTATGTCGAAAAATGTTCGTAAATTCGATTTTGTATTGCGCGCCTTTTTCCGAGTAGTGCTTCTTTCCGCCGCTAATACCGACGCCTGGCGCTGTGAGGGCTCAGCTCACCCAGCATCTACCTTCTTCTGCCCACTTCGTTGCAGTGCCTTTTTCCGAGTAGTGCTTCTTTCCGCCGCTAATACCGACGCCTGGCGCTGTGAGGGCTCAGCTCACCCAGCATCTACCTTCTTCTGCCCACTTCGTTGCAGTGCGGAAGTGCGTGAACGTATCTCCAGTGCGCAAAGAACCTTTTTCATTTGTATCATTAAATATCTCGTGCATCCATTATTCAATATGTTTGGTGAAAAGCGAAAGGCTTCTATTGAGGGAGGTGCAAGAAAGAGGCAAGCCATTTCATTTGAAATGAGTGGCAATAATAACGAAGCTTGATGCGCATGATAAAGTGGTGAGCGTTGCACGCGAATACAACTTGAATTGTTCGACCGTCAGTACCATTTATAAACATAAAGATCGAGCAGCAGGACCCAAATATTGAACATTGCACAAAGTTTGCAAATCAATTGAATGATGCCATACAGTGCTACCGCATCATTTATGATGAAAAAAAGAAAACTGCAATCGTCATTAGATAGCTTCTTTCGGCCAGTTTCTAGTAAATCTCTCTCTCTCTCTCTCTCTCTCTCTCTCTCTCTCATGTATATAGTACTGTATGTATTCTCTCCATTTTATTAAATGTTTTTTTCAGTACAAACCAATGTGTGTTACTTATACAAGCCTTAAACATACAAATGCACTTATATAAACCTTCAATATACTTATATAGGCTTCAATATACTTATATAGGCCTTAAACATAAATTATAATACAAAATATAGCCCTGAGCAACTTACGATCAAATTCAACTTATGAACAATCGCTCAGAACCTAACTCGTTCGTAAGTAGGGGAGCGTCTGTATTGCCTTTACAATCTTTATTCTGTCAGTTGATGTCATGTCTGTGTCTTGCTCTTAGATTTATTATATTTTACTAATTACTCAAGGATTACTTTTTTATCGTTTTGGATTGGATTGGATAACTTTATTCATGCCATATTCAGGAAATTTAATTGTGACAGTAGCAAGAGGGTGAGAATGCAGATACAGGAAAGGCATAGTTACACATAGTTACAAGTTAGACAATACAGTCGCAAAGGCTGCAGAACAACAACGCAAAAGCACAAAGTACAAAGCAAAGCAAAGTATATGGGATCATTAAGAATCACCAAATCAATTCTTTAAGACACAAAAGCAGCATTTATTCACACTTTAACTATGATATAAAGACATATAACATGTAAAAAATAGCTCAATTGTATTACTGTCTTTTCTTTATTTATATTTTGGCCACTTTAAATAAATAAATAAGTGATCGCATCCACCTCCATACATGTCTTAAAAAAGAAGGCTACATAGTAGCATGACCCATTCAACATTGAGTCGACCTCATGCTTACATACCTGTCAACCTCTGCCGATAACTGCCCTTATAAATGATTATGATTCCCCTTACAAACCCCCCAAAAACCTTACAAACACCGTACGACTCGTACGGTGTTTGTAAGGTTTTTTGGGGGTTTGTAAGGGGAATCATAATCATTTATAAGGGCAGTTATCGGCAGAGGTTGACAGGTATGTTACCTGGTATAGGTGTATCTTTGCCAACCCGAATGTTACACAAGGTTATGAATTTGCTTTTGAAGAAAGGATTTCTGTCTGTACAAGTTCTTTCATGACAACCTACAACAGTTTAAGACCAAATGCCAACGTTGGTACAATAAATCTATCACGTCAGATTTGTTGTGAGTGAATCACTAATCAATACTAGTAACCACCTATCCAACAAATGCAATATGATGTAAAGAAAGGACCCTGACAAGTCTGCATGTTGTTGTTCTTAAAAATACTATATATTTTACTGTCGTGAACGGAGAAGGGGAGCTGACCTTACCCAAAAATGGTTTGAATAAATGCAGCCGTCTACAAGGAAACAAAATTTAGCATTTCGCCCCAACCCTTTCTAGTCGAGGTTCCCTTGAGCTAATGAAGGGCCACACTGTTGGCTGTCTGGCCAGTCTTGCAAATAAAAATATCAACTGCTTCCATTCGGGGTATTTACATTCATCCTTCACAGACTCTAAATGTTTAGGAACCATCAGAGACTGATCCTTTGCGTTAAGTAAAAAAAAAATGTGATCACAGTTTCAAACACCATAGTCTTACCTTGCTGTATTAACATTAATATTAATTCAAGATGCACTAAAACATAAGCCAAACATAATTCATTAATTCGTTCATTCATTTTCTGAACCACTTATCCTTACAAGGGTCGTGGGGAATGCTGGGGCCTTTCCCAGCTAACTACGGGGACCAAGCAGGGAACACCCTGAATCGATGGCCACCCAATCGCAGAGCACGAGGAGACGGACAACCATTCACGCTCACTCTCATTCCTAGGGGCAATTTAGAGTACTCAAGCATCCTGCCGTGCTTGTTTTTGCTGTGTGGAGGAAACCAGAATACATACTCGGAGAAAATGCACACAGACACAGGGATAGCTCCATATAAAATGGTCGAACTATCTGGGATTGAACCCTCAATTTCAGAACTGGGAGGTGGACATGCCAACCAGCTTAGCCTGCATGTTTTGGGGATATGGGAGGAGGCCAGAGTACATGGAGAAAACCCACCCAACCCTGGGGAAAACATGCAAACTCCACACAGTGAGGACCAACCTAGGATCTAACCCTCGACCCCAGAACTGTGAGGCCAACGTGCTAACCACTCTCGCAATATGCACTACTATCACTTTGTTAGCCAGCTGCCCAGTCTAGCAATATGTCACGCACATGACACAATATTATGTTGGCATTTACGATAAATGACCAATCTGCCCAGGGCTTGGCTTAATGTGATTGATCATATAGCTTTCATAAGATAGAGAACCTTTTTGAGTCATTTACTTGGACGCTCACACTGTCAGTGCCAGGCTAGCATATTTAACTGTCTCATGATCCAGGGTGGTGATGTCAAGCCAGAAAATGAGAATTTCAGCCACAGTGGCATTTGTGTGTGTTGATGTCTTTTCAGAGATTTACTTCAGGAAAAAAGGGAACAAGGATAACCCACAGTGGTGCCTGTGGTAATTGCCTGCAAGTCAGTTTGTAACCAAAAACGGAAGGCAGCATAGTATCACACAGAAAGAGTATATAGTATTTGATGTTTTGTGACCTCCTGGTGCTGTTCATGCAGCTGCCTCCAATTGATCGAGACTCACCTTTGACCTAATAAATAGCCAGGCTGATAATTTGCTCATTAACTCAATCAACAATTAAAAGTGCTGTAAACTGCAACTTTTTAAATTTCCAGACCTAAAATAAATTAGGAATTGTAAAAGACAAAATAACATGGAAGGGGCACAATGGAAAGAGCGGTGAGCACGTCCGCCTCACAGTTGTGAGATCAAAGTTTCATTGCTTAGGTTCTGGCCTTCATGTGTGGAGTTTGCATATTCTGCGCCTGCCTGCATGGAATTTCTTTGGATACTGCGGTTTCCTACCATTTCCTCAAAACATGCACTGATTGATCACTCAAAATGATCCCTAGTTAAGAGTGTGCGTGCGCGGTTGTTCGTCTCCGTGAGCCCTGTGATTGGCTGGCAACCAATTTAGAGTGTACCCCGCCTACTGCCAGTGGTGGCTGGAATACGCTCGAGCCCCACAGGACCCTCATGAGGATACGCCAGGAAAATGAATGAAACTAATAGAATATATGCTGTTAAATGTGATGAAAGAACAACAAAACAGTGCAGCACTGTGGCAGTTTTGGACCTTTTCATTCATTCTTTTTCCAAACAGTTTATCCTCACAAGGGCTTCAGGGAGTGCTGGAGCCTATCCCAGCCAACAATGAGCACCAGACGGAGGACATTGAATTGGTGGCCAGCCTATCGAAAGTTACAAGGAGTCAGACAACCATTCACGCTCGCAGTCATAACTAATCAACAATATCTTCACTGTTTTACCACCATACGTCTTTCCATTACTTCAGTTCTGAATCTTGGCGTTTTAAATTCATCGTTTAAATACATTGTCTCGTGTTCCGATACATTTTCATGACTCTTTTTTTAACATTCAGAGCCAAGGGATATTCCTTATTTTATACATTGCAATGTTTTCAAATTTAATCAATATTACTGTACCTAATAATTTTCATTAGAATAATCCTGGTGCATTTAAATCAAAATATTTTTTTAAAGTTAGTTAATTTATCTCAAACGTAAACAAATTATTGTACATGTTTGTCATATTTAAATTTAACCCTCTTTCCAGCTAATGTCAGCTTCAGTCCCAAGATCAACTAAATGGATGCCAATGACAGCACTAGACGTCCAATCCATTTTCACTGGGAGAGTAAAGAGCGAGCGATTGCTGGTGACTCTTACAGTCAAAATGGATTGGATGTCTAGTGCCGTCAGGGGCTGTGAAAAATGAAAATTCACAGCCAGTTCTCCCAGTTAAATGAATTGGACAATGATAGGCAATGATTTCAGTTTACAGTCATTTACAAGATTGGTGGGAATTATTAACAAAAATATGAGGTATCAGCTCTTTTACTGTGTGCGTATCTATCATTAAATTAAATGAATTCCACATTGAGTTTATTATAAGTGTTGCTCTTGACCGGTGTCAACTGGAAATCCCAATTACAAAGCCAAGATGGAAGAAAGACTTATAGGATTTGAGACAAGGTTAAGAACTATAAAATAATGCTCCAAAGTGCTACAACTTATTATTTATAGCTTATTTCTGTGATATTTATTGAAGAACTTCATCTCATTTCTCATTGTCTCATTTTCTGAACCCCTTTATCCTCATTAAGGTTGCGGGGGTGCTGTAGCCAATACCAGCTGTCTCCGGGCCAGAGGTGGCGGACACACTGAATTGGTGGCCAGCCAATCGCAGGGCACAAGGATCCAAACAACCATTCATGCTCACACTCATACCTAGGGGCAATTTAGAGTGTCCAATCAACCTCCCATGCATGTTTTTGGAATGTGGAAGGAAACCGGAGTACTCGGAGGAAACCCACGCAGGCCCGGAAAAGAATGCCAACTCCACACAGGTGGACGTAACATGGATTTGAACCCAAGACCCCAGAGTTGTGAGGCCAACGCACTAACCACTCGCTCCACCAGGCCGCATTAATTTCGAACTTAACAACTTGAAATCAAAACAAAGGTTGACGAAGTTAGGACAAAACTTCAGAGACAATGAGGATCCTGTTAACTGCTCATTAAAAACACGCCGGCAGTAGATTCAGCGCAAATCCGATTTTTTGTACCATTATTTTTCTGAGGTTCCTTTCCTGTGCCTTACATTTTAAAAGAAAAACTCTGAGACAGACTACCTCCAGATGATTGATTATGGTTTATTATGTGAAGCACCCAGCACAGGAAGGCAAACCAATAAAATTGAAAATAAATTGTAAATAGAGCCGCTTTGTGGTGTAGCGGTTCACTCGCCTGACTTCGATGTGGGCAGGCGCGGGCTCAATTCCCGCTGATGGTGGTATGATTGAGGGCGCAGATGGTCGTTTGTCTCTCTGTGTGCCCGAAGGCTGACTGGTGACCAGTCTAGGGTGTAGTCTGCCTTTCGCCTGAAGACAGCTGGGTTAGCCTCCAGCAACCCCCACAACCCTTTCAAGGATAGGCGGTATGGAAGATGAATGAATGAATGAAAAAATAAATTGTAAATATGCTGATCAACTCAATGTAACACTTGCCCAGAAGTGAATGGGAAAAAATTTAATGTATAGGATTTTTTTATTGCAGTATTTAATTATCTCCACTTTTTGTGTGTTTAAAAACCTTTAATTTAGGAAATTAAATATGAATAATACTTCTACTACTGAGCATAAGCATTTCCCATCAAGGGCTGGCGTTGCCCAAAAGATGACTTTGAAACCTGCAGAGGATTTCATACTCCTTAACAACTCCTTGACCCCAGGAGTTTATTTTAAGTGACTGGAGAGTGGCAGTTAGTCCAGCTGTAACCTTATATTTATACAACAGTACCTAACTGACACAACACTTTCCCTGCTTCACACAGCAATTACATTCATCGGCAGTCCCTTAACCCAGCTCTGGTACCAACTATAAAGATGGCAGCTTAGTAATTACAGAAAAAGTGTGATATTTTTAGTTGTTTCATGTCAAAGCCAATTCAAAAGGGAACACTTCACTCAGTGTATGTTGTGAAGCAAACTTTTGAAATGAAAGTTCCGGCAGCCCAAAAGTGACTACATAGACAGCTCTTTGAAAAGCCTATTAGCTGGAAGAATTAACAAACATCAGTTTATAGCAAACCAAAAAGTGTTGAATAGTGTTTCTCACAGAGCAGCAGTCCTGTTTCTATAATGGATGTTTGACAAATATTTCCTAATTTTTGTGATTCCTGACACAAAGTAGAGGAATAAGCAAGAGGAGTTTTAAGCCAATGTATCAGACTACCTGAGGATGTACTGGGTGAATTATGAGCATTTTTTAGTCCAGAAATACAATTTAGACCTAGGTCAAATTCAATTGAACAATAAAACTGTGATATTTTATTTAAGGTGAAATACACAAAACCTAATTTAGTTTATTGTGTTTTCTTATCAGCAATACTATCTTAAATTGTGATTTTTTACTCAAATGATTGATTTCAGTGCTGTGTTTTACAATGAAGCAGTCATTTTTAATGAAAGTTAAAATTAAATGCTCCTGTTCATAATGAAAATGTGAGTGATATTGCAAGTGGTGTCAATGTTATCTTTCATTTAATGTATGACATGTTTTAATAAATTAGCGCATGAACCTAAAATTATTTATTGATTGGAATGGGGAGATTAATCTAAAAATCAAGGAATCTTTTAGTGCCTGCACTGTAAGATCATAAAGCAAATGTGGATTTAGACTAAAGTAAACAATTTTAAATTGTGATTAATTAATGAAGGGACGAAAGCATGTGAAAATGTAATTCATTCCAATATTCATGAATTTAGTCAGTCCTTTCCATTACCATTTTGAAATAATTGGGTGCATTTTATGCTTTTTTACAGTAACAAAAAATAGTATTATCTACTCACTATAAAGTTTCAAAAAGAAGCCTTTAAGATTTTGTTGGATGAAAAGTTCAGCAGTAATTCTCTTCCCTGAACCCTGGAAGTGGTCTGTCATAACATTCATGAATTCATTCATTTTCTGAACCGCTTTATCATCACAAGGTACACGGTGGGTCCTGGTGCCCATCCCAGCTGACATTGGGCCAGAGGCGGGGGACACTCTGGATCGGTGGACAGCCGATCGCAGGGCACAAGGAGACGGACAACCATGCACACTCACACCCATACCTAGGGGCAATTTAGAGTGTCCAATCAGCCTAGCATTCATGTTTTTGGAATGTGGTAGGAAACCGGAGTATCCGGAGAAAGCCCACACAGGCCCGCGAAAACATGCAAACTCCACACAGATAGACCAACCTGGATTCTAAACTAGGACCCGAGATCTGTGAGGCTGACGCGCTAGCCCCTCACCCACCGGGCCACCCTCAGTCATGACACCGGTCCTTAAATCAGGGAACCCCACAATAACCAACGACTACAGACCTATAAGCATCCTTGCAGCCGTCTCAAAGGGCTTGGAAAAGATAGTAGCAGAGCAAATTGTGAATCACATAAACAGCAGTACAGTGCAACCAGGGGGAAAAGCAATGAAAGGAAGCTAACAGACAATTTGGAATTATTTCATAAGTATTGATGGACAAAATATAATATATGATTCAGATATTTCTTAGGCCAGCAGAAAAGGCCTTGAAGGCCCTGACGGCCCGCCACTGCTATATATATATATATATAGCAGTGGCGGGCCGTCAGGGCCTTCAAGGCCTTCTCTGCTGGCCTAGGAAATATCTGAATCATATTATATTTTGTCCATCAATACTTATTATTCCAAATGGTCTGTTAGCTTCCTTTCATTGCTTTTCCCCCTGGTTGCACTGCTTCCAGACGTGTGTTTTCATATTGAAGCATTTAACCAATCACATTTCAGCGATTATTTGTTGCCAGATCAGATCTGCCTCAAAGCCTTCACAATCAGTTCTGCGGGCTCTGCTGCATTAAACTAGACTGTTGCTTTTAACCAATCAGATTTCCAGTTGGCAACCCCACAATGCTTTTTCATACGCATTAGCATTTTGCTGGCTGGGATATGTCATTGCTTTCACCAACTATGATTGGCTAGTAGGCGGGCCAAAGCCATAGATCGCAAACTCCACCCACAATGGCCGACAGAAGCAAAATTAAATGGATTCTGTTGCAGATTCGCTCACAAAGCTATTTTCCAGACAGACTTTTCCAGAAAAAAATAGACATCATTAAGAAAGGGCGGTCAACTCCGAAACTAGCAAGCCTGTTACAGCCGGGAAAATGGTGTGTGCGGCACTTTCAGTGCGCTAACTTAGCTGCACAAGCAAATAGTATATTGTTGTGTTGATTTAAAGCCATTTTCAAAACGGACTATGCCGGAAATATGACAGGACAGGCTGGACTTTCATCATTAGCTTCGATGGCGATAGGAAAGAAGGAAGAAAGAAAGGAGGATGGATATTGTGTACAGTTAAAAATAATTTTTGGTGACTATAATATGGCTATATGCTTTTGCTTTGTTGTTGTGCGGCCTTTGCGACTGTACTGTCTAACTTATAACTATGCCTTTTCTTGCTACTGTCACAATGAAATTTCCCGAATACGGGATGAATAAAGTTATCCAATCCAATCCAATATTCCTAAATAATATTTCAATTGTGGGCCCGGTTCTGATATCTGAAAAGCTCCAGTGTTTGTATTTAAGCTCCAGTGTTTGTATTTAATCACTAAATGCTGCTAGGATGTGGATTTTACCCCAGTTTAATTTTTGCCGTTTCGCCATTGACGTCCATTACTGTCTTTTCCCGAGGAAATCACCCCCCCTGGCCTGGTTGTAATGTCTCAAAAGCTCCAGTATTTGTATTCAGTCAATAAATGCTGCTAGGAAGTGGATTTCACCTAATTTTAGTGCATTTTTTGTCATTTCACGTATGGACGTATCGACGTTCATCGCTGTCTTTTTACCGGGGAAATGATACTCCGGGCCCGGTTCTGATGTCTAAAAAGCTCCAGTATTTGCATTTAATCAATAAATGCTATTTTCGGCTGGATTTTACCCCATTTTCGGGCAATTTTTGCCCGTACGCCATTGACGTTCATCGCTGTCTTTTCCCGGGAAAATCGCCCCCCTGGCCTGGTTTTAATGTGTGAAAAGCTCCAGTATTTGTATTTAATCAAGAAATGCTGCTAGGAAGTGGATTTTACCCCATTTTTGTGCATTGATTTATTGATTATTTTTATGTGTCGCAGCTCTAGCTGCAGTAGAGGTTTTATAGCCATAAAATAGTTTTTGAGGGTTGGATTGATACGTTGAAGGCGCTACGAGAAAATGCACCGACCGCCACGGATATATATATATATATATATATATCTATATATATATCTATATATATATATATATATATATATATATATATATATATATATATATATATATATATATATATATATATATATATACAGTGGTACCTCGAGATACGAGCTTAATCCGTTCCGGGACTGAGCTCGTATGACAAGATTCTCGTAACTCGAGCGGAAGTTTCCCATTGAAATGAATGGGAAACAAATTAATTCGTTCCAACTCTCTGAAAAAAACACCAAAAACAGGATATTGGATTGAAAAAAATGTTTTATTTCTTATAATTCGCCATATATTGACAAAGTAATAAATAACGAGTGGTTTAATAGGAATAAAGTGTTTAATCTAACTAAAATTAGGCGGATTTCGCCGAGGGGAGAGGGGCACAAAAGGGGCGGGGGGCTTCGGGTTTTTTTTCCACACAACGCACTCGTAAACGGAACAAACACTCCACCCTCACGTTCGCTATCGATGGGCTGTTTGCTGTCGTACTATTCCCTTCAAAATATTCCGAAAATGATGCACACAAATGTCCTCACAATCGGATAACGCACGACCACTTGCCAACGAGCAGCAGTCTTTTATCAGCGATCGCGCCGCTGCTCATGGGAGCTTCGGGGGCACTGGCTAGCGGCTCCTTTTAGCTTGTAGCATCTGTGTTCGCATCCCCTCGAACGGCGCCTATGATAGAGTGCCATTGCCTGTCGGCGTTGTGCGCGCGAGTATACTTCATTACCCAGAAAGCCCTCTTTTCCCGGCGCATGCGCGTTGTGCGTTTCCTGGTCTGAATAACTCATCCGGTGCTCGTAAATATTGTTATACACGAAGGATATGCAAAAAAAAATGCCATGGCCACCTGGCTTGGTCGCATCACGAAATTTTGACCGCATCACGGGCGAATTATTCGATCGAAATTTCCCCCGTAAGATGAGCATTTTGATCGATCGATCAAAATGCTCGTCTTACGGGGGAAATTTCGATCGAATAATTTGCCCGTGTGATAGATCGATAGATCGATAGATCGATAGATAGATAAATATTTATGTATACAGATGCTCCCCTACTTACGAACATTCAACTTACGAACAACGGTACATACGAACATTTCTGCAAATTGCGTTTAAGTCAAAAAATGTTCGTAAGTCCAATTTTGTATTTCGCGAGTTTTTCAGAGTAGTGCTTCGTTCCGCCGCTAATACCGACGCCTGGCGCTGTGAGCTCAGCTCACCCAGCATCTACCTACCTCGTTGCAGTGCGTAAGTTGCGTAAGTTCGTGACGTATTTTGAACGTATCGCCAGTGCGCAAAGAACCCTTTTCATTTTTATCATCAAATATCTTGTGCATCCATCACATTGAATATGGTTGGTGAAAAGAGAAAGGCTTCTAGTGAGGATGGTAATGCGAGGAAGAGGCAAGCCATTTCATTTGAAACAAAAGTGGCAATAATAAAGAAGCTTGATGCGGGCGAGAAAATGGTGAGCGTTGCACGGGCGTACGATTTAAACCGTTCAACAGTCAGTACCATTTATAAACAGCGAGATCGTATAATGGCACACGTGAAAAATGCAGTGCCCATGCAATCGACGATTATTAGCAAAAAAAGAGGGAAAATCATTGAAGAGGTGGAGAAACTTCTCATCATTTGGCTCGAGTATCAGCAGCAGCAGCGTATTCCTCTGAGCCTTATGCTCATTCAGGAGAAGGCCAAATCTCTCTTTGAGGATGTCAAGGCTAAGGCTGGGGAAAGCGCTGCCGAAGAAACGTTTTCTGCCAGCAACGGGTGGTTTTTCCGTTTCAAAAAGAGGGCTAATCTCCACCATGTGTCCGTGTCCGGAGAGGCAGCATCCGCGGACAAAGAGGCTGCCGAGCGATTCCCCCAACTGTTAAAGGAGATCATTGAGGAGGGTGGCTATTCGGCTAAGCAGATCTTCAACGTCGACGAAACTGGTCTTTTTTGGAAGAAAATGCCAGAGAAGACCTACATTAGCCGTGAGGAGAAGGCTATGCCCGGATATAAAACGGCTAAAGATCGCCTAACCTTAATGCTTGGGGCGAATGCTGAAGGGAGCTACAAGCTCAAGCCGCTGCTAGTTTACCGGGCAGCTAACCCTCGAGCCCTGAAGAACATGACGAAAAGCTCTCTCCCCGTTATCTGGATGTCAAACAAGAAGGCATGGGCGACACTCGTTGTATTTGAGGACTGGTTCTTCCACCATTTCATCCCAGCAGTGAAGTTGTATTGCCAGGAAGATGGAATTCCATTTAAGATCCTGCTGGTGCTGGACAATGCCCCTGGTCACCCCCCGCACTTGGATGATTTTCATCCTGATGTTAAAGTTGTGTACCTGCCGCCAAATACAACTTCACTTCTGCAGCCGATGGACCAGGGCGTTATCGCCAATTTCAAAAAATATTACACCCGACGGACGTACAGGATGGCCTTGAAAGCAGTGGATTCTGACCCTGAGATGACCTTACGGAGCTACTGGAAGTCCTATAACATCCTTAACTGCATAAAAAACATTGATGCATCATGGCGTGAGGTTACCGAGGTCAACCTCAACGCAGTGTGGAGGCCTCTATGCCCTCAGCTCGTCAACGACTCCCGTGGCTTTGATCAGGAGGGCATCAATAAAGAAATTCTTGGCACTCTTGTCGGCCTAAGTGACAAACTCGAGCTTGACCTGAAGGAGGAGGATTTCGAGGAATAGCTTGAGTCCCATGAGAAGGAATTAAGTAACAAAGACCTCATGGAGTTGGAGGCTCAGCAACATGCCGAGGAGGAGGAGGAGGAGGAGGAGGAGGAGGAGGAAGAAACGCCTGTCCCCATGAGGAAATTCGACACGAAACTCTTGGCCGAGGGGTTTTCGCTCATGGATCAAGCCATCGCACTCTTCGAGCGGCAAGACCCAAACATTGAACGTTGCACAAAGGTGGCAAATCAAATTAATGATGCAATACAGTGCTACCGCATCATTTATGATGAAAAAAAAAGAAAACTGTGCAATTGTCATTAGATCGCTTCTTTCGGCCAGTTTCTAATCCATAAATCTCTCTCTCTCTCTCTCTCTATACAGTACTGTACATATTCTCTTCATGTTATTAAATGTTTTTTCAGTACAAACCAATGCGTGTTACTTATACAAGCCTTAAACATACAAATGCACTTATATAAACCTTCAATATACTTATATAGGCCTTAAACATAAATTATAATACAAAATATAGCACTAAATCAACTTACAAACAATTTCAACGTATGAACAATCGCTCGGAACCAATTGTGTTCGTAAGTTGAGGAGTGTCTGTATATTTGTCATGTGTTCTCCTTGGATGTATTGGCTTAGATTTTCCATTAGTCAGCAGAATAAAAGCATTTCCTTTCACTTCCAACAGTAGAGCTGGCCCTTGCTGCCAGGAATGTAAACACACGCAGTCTGTAAACAAGACTCACTGTGACCCCAAACCCCTCCAACATCACTGACCACTGCAGACGAACCTGCTGACGTACCTTTTTGACCGCCCATGCCTCGGCGCTTAAAGAAGGATGCGGCTCCTTTATTCAGCTCATAGGTCACAAGAGAGAAAGGATGAAGAGTGCCTACAAAAATGACAGCCCCACTCAGATTTCTAAGAGATCGTCAACATGTCCCATCAGTGAGCAACAGAAAAAACAAACGTGGGCTCTGTGGTGGGAGGAGGCCGGGGGGCGAGAGGATTAATGATCTGCTGCAGCTGGCTGAGGAGCAGCACAGTGATTCCTCAGTAAGCGCTTACGGGCTTGGAGGTTAGGAGGTGAGTTTCAGACTGGAGCGTACAGAGAGCCGTCAACACCACCTACGCTCTCCCCCCACAATGATGTGGATGCTGTAAGCATGGCACTGCATCTGCACATAGGACAAAGGCCACTGACAGAGCGAGAAGTAAAATATGGAAGCTGATAGTTACTTTTGTCAACCCAATTACAATGCCACAGTGCACAGATGCATACCAGGCCTCATTTGGAACATCTTGTTAACATTAAAGCTCAACAAACAAACAAGCTAGTATGAATACTTTCTGCGTTCCCTCCCTTACTGACGCCAGGCACTGTCGTCCTTGCACTGGCTCCTGTTGGCTTTTGAACGCAGTGAAAATGTTTAGTAGTTGCTCACAAAGCCCTAGATAGTGAGACCCCTCCATACTTTGTGGTTTTGGAGTCAATTTATCAGCCTATTAGGTCATATTCCATCTGCTAAATTCTGCTTCAATTCGCAGGTTCAACTTACGCGATTTAGCAACGCAGCCCTTAATCAATGTTTTGCATTTAATTGATTTTGACTTTATTTCAGTTAAATCAGGGGTCTCAAACTCGCGGCCCGAGGGCCAACTGCGGCCCCCGGGACGATAATTTGCAGCCCCCGTCTTAATATGAAAGATTAATGTTCGTGCGGCCCGCAAGATTGATATGAATGACACTTGTTGTGTTCGGAGCTGAATGAACCAATCACGGTGAGGTATACGGCTCTGGAGGGCGGGACATCGGCCGGGCTGTCCAGTGCCTCGCTCACTCGCTCATTCATTCCTCCAATCAGGTGGGCGGAGGAGAAGCCGTGAAGCCGATCACTCCGCTCGGCGCGCACAGTCCTCCGCTGCTCTCAGCATAGAACTGAATGAGGCGCTATGATCCGTGATCCAGCCTGTGTCTGTGTCTGTAGCCATCTCCGCGAGTGAAACTGAAACTTAACAGTAAGTGCGTTAACATGACACTTGAGAAATTCTGAGAACTGCCGTAATCCAATACGATCGGAGAGCGAAAGTGCGCATGCGCCACAGACCCGTGCAACTAAAAGTTAACGTTCCACCCGAGACTCATTCCAAGTGGAAACACCTATTACAGAGCCCCAGAGATGTCTCTTTCAAAGCCTGCCGTGAAGAGAAAGTTCGGTGATGAGGACAGACAGTTTCAAGAAAAGTGGGGAGTGCAATATATCTTTTTTGAGCACAGGGGCACCCCGACGTGTCTCATTTGCACTGAAAAAGTTGCGGTGCACAAGGAATACAATTTGAAACGTCATTAAACTACGAGGCATGCTGAGGAGTACGGAAAATACCAGGGAGATGAGAGAGCCAACCAGGTTGCCAGTCTTACAACACGTCTTCTGAGGCAACAGGATTTCTTCAAGAAGGCTACCAAAGACAGTAATGCAGCAGTCGAAGCTAGCTACGCCATTTGTGAGTTGATTACTAAAGCAGGTAAGCCATTCACAGAAGGTGAATTTATCAAAAAGTGCATATTACAGGCTGCACATATTGTCTGTCCAGAAAAGGAAAGTCAGTTCAACCACATCAGCCTTTCTGCCAACACCGTGGCAGAGCGCATTTCTCACCTGTCAAGTGACATTTATGATAAAATGTGTGAGAAAGCACAATGTTTCAGTGTATATTCAGTGGCTCTTGATGAGACCACAGACATCACAGACACTGCCTAGCTCGCAATATATGTCCGTGGTGTTGATGACAATTTTGAAGTAATGGAGGAGTTGCTCACAGTAATTCCAATGCATGGCCAGACCACCGCTAAGGAAATATTTCACCAGCTGTGTGATGCCATTGAGAATGCCGGTTTGCCATGGAAGAGCTTTGTTGGAATAACAACCGATGGAGCCCCATCAATGACAGGGAGGAAGAATTGACTGGTAGCACTTTTTCAAAAAAAACTGGAAGAGGAGGGTGTGGAGGAGGCCATAGCTCTGCACTGCATTATCCATCAGCAGGCCCTTTGCAGCAGATGCCTGAAGTTTGACAATGTGATGTCTGTCGTTGTGAAATGCATCAACCAAATCAGATCCAGGGGCTTAAAGCACAGAAGGTTCCGTGCTTTTTTAGAGGAAATGGAGTCAGAATATGGGGATATGCTCTACTTCACTGAGGTACGTTGGCTCAGCAGGGGAAACGTGTTGAAGAGATTTTTTGAGTTGAGAGCAGAAGTAAAAGACTTCATGAAGATAGACGGGGTTGCTGTTCCTGTGAGAAGTGATCCAAATGGCTCATGGACTTGGCTTTTCTTGTTGATATCACACATGAGCTTAATATACTGAACAAGAAGCTACAAGGCCAGGGGCAACTTGTCAGTGCTGCCTATGACAACGTGAGAGCATTCTGCACTAAACTTGTGTGATGGAAAGCCCAGCTCTCTCAGACAAACCTTTGCCATTTCCAAGGCTCTCGTGGATGCAGGCACACCATTCAATGGTGAGAAGTATGTTGAGGCCATTTCGAAGCTACAGGAGGAATTTGATCACAGATTTGCAGACTTCAAGACACACAAAACCACATTTCAAATTTTTGTGGACCCCTTCTCCTTTGATGTGTAAGATGCCCCTCCTGAGCTTCAAATGGAGCTCATTGACCTGCAGTGCAACTCTGCACTCAAAGCCAAGTTCAGGGAAGTGAGTGGAGAAGCAGACAAGCTTGGGCAATTTTTGAGAGAGTTGATCCCCAGCTTCCCTGAACTTTCCTGAATGTTCAAGCGGACCGTGTGCCTTTTTGGGAGCACATACTTGTGTGTCTTCTCCACCTTGAACTTCAATAAGTCCAAGTACAGGTCCAGACTTACTGATGAGCATCTTCAAGCTCTACTGAGGGTCTCCAATGCTTCCCCCCTCAAGCCAAATGTGACTCAGCTATGTGAGAAGAAGCGCTGCCAGGTCTCTAGCAACAAGAAGTAGGCAAGAGAAGCCGTGTTCAGAATATTTCATGTTCAATGTTCCATTCAAGTTCAGAAAGTTAAAGGTTAAAGAGCTGTTAATACAGACATTTGAAACGGAATAAAAATAATTCATTTTCTCTACTTAGCCAGCCAGTGCATATCTACTGTATGCTCATTATTATTATTTTATTTATGTATTACTGATTGATTTATTTTTTATTCATCTTTAAGTTAATTTATTTAATTCATTATTTTTTGTCAAAAAATAAAGATATTGGATAACGTTGGAATGTTTTATCAGCGCTTTTCTTGTGGAAATCCTGATGCGGCCCAGTCTCACCCAGACTTGGCCTCTAGCGGCCCCCAGGTAAATTGAGTTTGAGACCCCTGATTTAAATCAATATATCAATTCAGACCAGTATTTATTACTGCAGAGAAAATGTGGTTATCATACTTCACATAGTGAGTCACCAAAAGCGAGGTCAGGTTTTTTAAATGAATTTATTATTGTTATTCTTAAGTATTAAGTTAATGGCTGCCAATGATGGCGATAGACATCCAATACATTTTGAATGTCAAAATGGCTTGGACATCTGTCGCTGTCAACGGCAATGAAACTTGATTACTCAACGCCAGCTTTACCAGCTAAAATAAATGTAATGTCTATTCCTTTAAAATGGCAATGACTGAGTGAAGGGTTACACGGAAGGAAATAATCCAGAAGTTTAACTATTAGGGATGTCCCCGATCTGTTCACGTAATTTACTGGGTTTACTGGGAAAACGCACTTTGTGGAGTAGCACCACCAATTTCGTTATACGCAGCTGTGCATGATGACAATAAAGGCTTTTGATTTGATTTGAATTGGAAATCGGTTGTGTGCATATCATTTTAGGAAGATCAAAATCTGGTAAAAAGGATTGGAGTCTTAAGATTTATTATTAATACTATTATTATTATCATTGAATCGTCACAAAGCAACACTACTACGCAACATTTTTAGAAGATTGGTATCGAGGTGAAAAAGACTGAGTTTTTTATGATTTTGTTGTTGTTTTGTAATAAATGATGAAATTTAAATTAGTAAGTCACTGAGGTATCGGATTGGTATCGTTATTTGTTGATGGTTGTGTCAAAAGCCTATATTGTCTTTATTATTTTGACATTCAGTTTCTGGGTTTAGATTGTGTTTTCAAAAAGAAATTTCACATCAAACAATTTTGGAATTATAAGAGACGTCCAAGTGTTGAGGTAAACGCAAAAACTAGGGACGAGACTGTGCGGTGAAAACACAAATGAATTCAAAACAAGTTTATGCACATTTATTGGTTAACATTACTGAACAGAGGCCACCTGATGGTGCAGTGGTTATTCCATCTGCCTTTGGTGTGAGCAGTCTGGGTTTGATTCCCACGCGGTGGCAATGTGAATGGTTGTTTATCTCTCTGTGTGCCCTCTGACTGACTGGTGATCAGTCTAGGGCACAGGTGTCAAAGGAATTCATTTAATTCAATGATAGTTACGCACACAGTAAAAGAGCCCGTAGTTATCTAGGATAGGCTCCAGTATCCACCGTGACCCTTGTGAGTATAAGCGGTTCAGAAAATGAATGAAAAATGAAAAAAACCCTTGTGCTAATTGGACAATGAGTCTGTATGTGTAATTGTTGACAATGGATCAAAGGTGACTAATTGTAGACAGAAATTAGCTTCCAAATTGATTGCAGGTTTGGTTCCTCATTACAGGAATACCTTGAATACGAGTGCCCCGACATATGAGGAATTTAAGATACGAGTAAAATTCTGAGCAAATATTACCTTGAGATACGAGTCAAATTTTGACAAATTTCCTTTCTTGACGCATCTCCCTCGTGTAAAGATCTCTACGAGCACCGGGCGGAGCGTTGCATGAGTGGTGTACGCGTGATGGAGCTGGCTTGCCAATACAAGAGGTGTTTTTCAACAATATACACCGTCCTGAAGTAGAAGGACGCTATTAAGGATACCAAGCCTTCCAAAGACTAACCATAATTTCCAAGCTGCGCAGTGACATTCATAACAAAATGGAGAGCCTTCTTTTAATATGGATAAAAGATAAACAGTTAGCGGGAGATTGCGTAACCGAGTCGATAATATAATAAAAAGCCAGCTGAATTTACATGAATTTAAAAGCAAAGCCAGCATCTGAAAAAGGGGAGCCTTCAACACCACCAGAACCCGTCATCTCATCACATTTTCTGAACCGCTTTATCCTCATTAGGGTCACGGGGGGTGCTGGAGCCTATCCCAGCTGACTCCGGGCCAGAGGCGGGGGACACCCTGAATCAGTGGCCAGCCGATCGCAGGGCACAAGGAGACGGACAACCACGTACACTCACACCCATACCTAGGGGCAATTTAGAGTGTCCAATCAGCCTACCGTGCATGTCTTTGGAATGTGGGAGGAAACTCCACACAGATGGATTTGAACCCAGTACCCCTGAGCTGTGAGGCTGACGCGCTAACCACTCGCTCCACCGGGCCGCCCCATATTGCTTCTCATGTCAAAATATCTCAATTCTTCCGATGGTTCATATTACTCCAATATTTGTCACTTTCTAACAAAAATAAAACGAAAAAAAATCAAAGTGGAATTTTGTTTTATTTCAAAATCAAGGCTACTCGCATCTGGCCAGTCAGAACACGTTTACTAGCTTTAGACAAGAGCGCCCTAGGTAAGGACCTAGGTAAGATGGCTGTGCCCCGAGCGAGCAGTGATGGAATACGTACGTTTTTTTTCTTGAATTTCATTCATAGACGTCAAAATTAATTTTGTTTAGCCTTTTATCTGTTTATCTTTTCTCTATTTTGAAGTATCGGATGAATTGCTTGCGTCGTGACGTCATCGTGCCATGGCGGCGTCAACTTTCAGATACAGTTGTGGTCAAAAGTTTACATAGACTTGTGAAGAACATAATGTCATGGCTCTCTTGAGTTTCCAGTTATTTCTACAACTCTGATTTTTCTCTGATAGAGTGATTGGAACAGATACTTATTTGTCTTTTATGACTTTATTATGGGTTAACAGAAAAAGTGATCAAATCTGCTGGGTCAAAAATATACATACAGCAACACGAATTAGCAATTTTGGTGACTTAGAAAGTTGTGTCAGTGAAATGAGCTTCATATCATGGCCTCTTAACTTCTTGTGAGTGATTATGTGTGACTACAGCTGGTGACTTCTCTGAGGCCATTTAAATATGGCTCATTCGATGCAAACGCCCACAAACGCTACAATGGGAAAGTCAAACGAGCTCAGCATGGATCTGAAAAAGCGAATCCTTGACTTGAACAAGTCAGGAAAGTCACTTGGAGCCATTTCAAAGCAGCTTCAGGTCCCAAGAGCAACAGTGCAAACAATTGTTTGTAAGTATAAAGTCTGTTTTGTCACTGCCACAATCAGGAAGAAAACGCAAGCTACCTGCTGCTGAGAGACAATTGCTCAGGAGGGTGAAGATTCAACCGAGAATCACCAAAAAGCAGATCTGCCAGGAGTTAGAAGCTGCTGGAACACAGGTGTCAGTGTCCACAGTCAAGCGTGTTTTGCATCTCTATGGACTGAGAGGCTGCCGTGCAAGAAGGAAGCCCTTGCTCCAAAAGCGGCACCTTAAGGCTCGACTGAAGTTTGCTGCTGATCACATGGACAAAGATAAGACCTTCTGGAGGAAAGTTCTGTGGTCAGACGAAACAAAAATGCAGCTATTTGGCCACAATGCCCAGCAATATGTTTGGAGGAGAAAAGGTGAGGCCTTTAACCCCAAGTACACCATGCCTACCGTCAAGCACGTTGGTGGTTGTATTATGCTGTGGGGCTGTTTTGCTGCCAATGGAACTGGTGCTTTACAGAGAGTAAATGGGATAATGAAGAAGGAGGATAACCTTCAATTTTTTCAAGATAACCTAAAGTCATCAGCCCGAAGATTGGGTCTTGGGCACAGTTGGGTGTTCCAACAGGACAATGACCCCAAACACCGTGGCCGGATGATTCGCCTAAAGACGTTTCGCCGACGGACGTTTGACAGACGGACAGGTCGCCGAATGGACGTTCCACCGAACGGTCAATCGGCCGAACAGCTGTTCGGCCGAACGGCTGTTCGGCCGAGCGGAGGTTTCGCCGGCGCGCTCGCCCCGCCCCCGGATCGTGTGTGTACAAGTTTTCTTCAACCTCGGCCCGGGGGCCATATACGGCCGTTACAGATAACATTCATTTAGGAATAACAAGGGCATGTAGGGTTAGGGTTAGGGTTAGGGTTAGGAGCTTCGGGCGGTGAACAACGGCACGTGCACGTCGGTGGCCAAGCGACTGCGGCAGTGCTTTGTGGAGAAGAATGGTCGCTGCAACGTGCAGCACAGCAACCTGGGTGGAGAGACCAGCTGCTACATCTCGAACCTCCTCACAACACGAGAATATTTTTTTATTTATTCCCAGGATACAGATCGTCACAACTCGCCTGCATCTCCAGAAGGGAAATGCGTTCACTTCCCGTGTCTCACTTTTAACTGCACCGCAGACTCCATTTAATTAACAAAATTCCGAACAGCTGAATTATGTACAAAAGAACGCCATTTATGCCATAATGCCGTGCTACGCCTTTAGCATGTCACGGAACTTTTGTAATTGGAGGCATTTTCAACGCTGACTCAAAATAAGTCTTTTTCCACAGGTGATGTGCACGATGCAAAATTGACTCGCAACAAAAGAGGAAATGGCAAGATGAAAGGCATCTTGGCACTTGATATGCCCATTCTCCCTCTATTGTATATTCTGGCGCTGAGAGATGAAGCAGTGTCCTGACTTCCACCATTTTTCACCACCATTTTTATCTGTCTTCCGGTTTCAGTCTAGATTTAGACATTTTTATGAACTTTTTTTATATACCTCAGAAAAAATCTCCAATGTAGTGAAGCCGCGAAGTGAAGACTGATCACAGTGTACCTTTAGGAAAACTATCCTTGGGAATATTGGGATTATTACCCCAAGAGATTAATTAACTGAAATACAGACGCTCCCCTACTTACGAACATACGACTTACGAACAACGGTACATACGAACATGTCTGCAAATTGCGTTTATGTCGCAAAAATGTTCGTAAGTTCGATTTTGTATTGCGCATAGTGCTTCTTTCCGCCGCTAATACCGACGCCTGGCGCTGTGAGCGCTCAGCTCACCCAGCATCCACCTTCCTCTGCCCAGTTTGTTGCAGTGCGTAAGTTGCGTAAGTTGCGTAAGTTGCGTAAATTGCGTAAGTTGCGTAAGTTGCGTAAGTGCATGACGTATCTCCAGTGCACAAAGAACCTTTTTCATTTTTATCATGAAATATCTCGTGCAGCCCTTATTCAATATGGTTGGTGAAAAGCGAAATGCTTCTAGTGAGGGAGTTGCAAGGAAGAGGCAAGCCATTTCATTTGAAACGATAATAACGAAGCTTGATGCGCGTGAGAGTGGTGAGCGTTGCACGGGAATACAACTTGAATCGTTCGACCGTCAGTACCATTTATAAACAGAAAGATCGAGCAGCAGAACCCAAATATTGAACGTTGCACAAAGTTTGCAAATCAATTGAATGATGCCATACAGTGCTACCGCATCATTTATGATGAAAAAAAGAAGAAAACTGTGCAATCGTCGTTAGATCGCTTCTTTCGACCAGTTTCTAATACATAAATCTCTCTCTCTCTCTCTCTCTCTCTCTCTATACAGTATTGTACATATTCTCTCCATTTTATTAAATGTTTTTTTTCAGTACAAACCAATGCGTGTTACTTTTACAAGCCTTAAAAATACCAATATATATATATAGGCCTTAAACATAAATTATAATACAAAATATAGCACTGAATCAACTTACAAACAAATTCAACTTATGAACAATCGCTCGGAACCTAACTCGTTCGTAAGTAGGGGAGCGTCTGTATGGCTTTTCCATTACAGCAGGGGTGGACAAACCGGTTCTTGAGGGCTGCTGTGGGTGCAGGTTTTTGTTCCAACCGATCCAGCAGACACTTTAAGCAATGAGATTTCTTCAGAAAATAAGAAGCACCTGACTGCAATCCACTGATTGCACTAATAGGACACCAGATTGGTGAAAGGATTTCCTCTTTATCGGTTTGAATGAAAACCTGCACCCACTGCGGCCCTCTGTGGAATAGTTTGTCCACCCCTGCATTACAGTGTAAAGTCAGACAGTTTCGGGGGGTCTTTATCCACGGCGACAATGCACTCGTAAACGAACAAACAAATTTAAACTAACTTGGATAACTATATACAGACACTCAACATTTAATGTAACTTCAAACAAAACTAAATTATAAATTTGTTGTAATCTTTTTTTACCTTACGTAGTTCTACGGGTTGACACCACCTGGACGCTCCGCCGAAGTGTTCAAAACGAACGCATCAAGAGTTGTTTGTTTTTGTCTACCCTTCAAAATATTTCGATAATGTCGCATACAAATGTCATCACAATAGGATAACGCACGACCACTTGCCAACGAGAAATAGTCTTTAAAGAACGATCGCGGGACCTTCTTTCCTTAGAAAGAATAACAGGAAATACAATAGTTGAGCTTACTCACGTATTGATTGTGGGTAATGAAGTTTTATTCTGAGAAAGGTTGCCGTTGCCTATGGGTGTTGTGTGCACGAGTATACTTCATTACCCAGAAAGCCCTCTTTTTGCCCGCGCGTTGTGCGTTTCCTGGTCTGAATAACTCATCCGGTGCTCGTAAATATTGTTATACACGAAAGATATGCAAAAAAAAATGCCATGGCCACCTGGCTTGGTCGCATCACGAAATTTTGACCGCATCACGGGCGAATTATTCGATCGAAATTTCCCCCGTAAGACGAGCATTTTGTATGACGAGCGGTCGTATGACGAGGTATCACTGTACATTCCAGCAATCAAGATAAAAGTGAGGGACACAATAAAAGCTGTCTGGATTTCACCAGGCTCATTCCTTACCCTGCACAATTCATTGAAGATGTGCTATCATAAAAACTATTCTGCATGGGGGCATTTGAGTGAAAATGCTTGTGCCAGATTATTGCAGATTGCAATCATTTCTATTCAGCCTGCAATCACACATCAGTGGCGTAAACTTTCTTTCTAAACTGTCCTCAGCACATGGCACCCAAAGATCAAAGTTTGGCCGTGAAACACACTGAATCGCTCTTGGACACAATTGTTATCGAATGTTTTCACCACTGAAGTAATGGCGAGATAATCATCTTTGTTAGTGCTGAGTCACTACCTTGGCAACTAATGCAAATTCAATACAGTAATCCCTCGAATATCGCAGATAATGTAGACCAGACATAGCCGCGATAATCGAAAAACCACGAAGTAGGATCGCCCCTATTATTAATACACACCATACTACATGTTTTTGGGCCTATACAAAAATACAAGTACAGTCATACCTCTTCTTACAAATGCCTTTAGGTACAAAAGTTTCAGGTTACGAATTTTTTTTATATGCAAATGAGTAACTCGAGATACGAAAAAGATCCAAGTTACAAAATCACCCAAAAAGTAAATGCATCTCCTTATCCGTTCTTTTATTTTGAATTCCCCTTATTAAGCAATTAAAAATTGTACAAATGCAACGTGGCACATATTTTCACACACACATATAGGGCACATGTAAAAGTCTAAAATGTACCGTATTTTCACGACTATACGGCGCATCATATTTTAAGGCCGCAGTGTCAATAACGAGTGCTATTTCTGTATTTTACATACACAAAGGACGCACCGTTTTTATAGACACAACCAGGCATGGCAAAACATACACCAGCTTAAACATACACACTACACCCATTCGCTAAAAACACGTTTTTAAAAAGGCAACGGAAGCAAAACTGAGTTCGGTTGAACTTTATTTAGCCATTTTACAATGTACTCACGTCATCATCACCCACAACTCCATCAAAGTTGCTTCGTAAAGCTGTTGATGCCGATCACCAGGCCACATCCATTCGCAAATAGTAGGTAGCTAGCGTCCATGCTTCGTAAAGCTGTGTTGATGCCGATCGCCAGGCCACAATCCATTTGCAAATAGTAGCTAGCTAGTAGCTAGCGTCAATGCTTCGTAAAGCTGTGTTGATGCCAATCGCCAGGCCACAATCCATTCGCAAATAGTAGCTAGATAGTAGCTAGCGTCCATGCTTCGTAAAGCTGTGTTGGTGCCGATCGCGAGACCACAATCCATTCGCAAATAGTAGCTAGCTAGTAGCTAGCGTACATGCTTCGTAAAGCTGTGTTGATGCCGATCGCCAGGCCACAATCCATTGGGTGTATTGACAAAAGAACTATATATCCCAGCAGTCACTGCGCAGTACTTTTTCTACAGGAAAATAGTAGAGTCGGGGGCTGCTTGCCGTAGTTGTGAGAGCTGTAGAGGATGGTGTACCCTGACTGATTTATTTTAGTTTATCGTGATAACAATTTTAGTATTGCTCCATATATAAAGCGCACTGTATTATAAGGCGCCCTGTCTATTTTGGAGAAAATTTAAGACTTTTATGTGCGCCTTATAGTCGTGAAAATATGTACCGTATTTTCACGACTATAAGGAGCACATAAAAGTCTTAAATTTTATACAAAACATATTTTTATTTGTTCTAATTCACCACCCACTCACAAAGTAACAAATACCTATCTGGTGGTTATGATCTTCAATACTAAAATGTGACATTATTTAGTACAGACAACTGTAGCGTCTAAAGGCGGACGAGAGAGAGAATGGACAGGAGAGAGACTTGACGGCAACGCGTTCGTAAATGACATAAAATAGGTTACTATACACACACACACTTAAAAATAATTTTAATCTTAGTATTACCATAAATTTAAACCTTCTTGTGCGATAACCGAGGCAAAGATCAAAGCTGCCTACCTACGTCAACCCGATTTCAGGACTACCCTTGTCCCATTTCAGGAGTATTTCCGGAGTGAATGCGATTCATGCATTATAAATGTAAAAAAAATAAGCATAGGACAATTTAAATCAAACTGTTATTATCATGTTTTTACATTACCGTATTTACTCGCATATAAGCCACTTTTGTCAGACAAAAAATGATGACTGAATCGAGGGTATGACTTACTATATGCGCATAAAAACACGACATGCACGAAACTGCAAGTAGTCGACGCATGACATGTTGACGTCACGACGCAATGGCGCCGTGACATCATGGTGCAAGACAATGCAGCCGATACGGTCATTTATTTCAAAATAGGGAAATGATAAACAGATAAAACGCTAAACTAAATGTATTTTGACGTCTAGGAATATAATTCAAGGAAAAAATAAACGGTATCTTGCATAAAACTTGAAAAAACTCACTGCCAGTCACTACTCGCTCAGGGCGTCGCCATCTTACCGTAGTTAAACGTGCTCTGACCGTAGCGTTTACCATGTCAGCACATCACAATAGGGCTGATCGAAGGTCTTGCGGTCGATCATTAAAATATAAACCTTGATACCTGCGTAATGTGTATCCTATTATTGCACCCAGAGACTTGGTGAACACTACGTATACCGCTATGGGGATATCCCCTGGTTGTGCTTACTTTACTTCCTTTTCCTTTTTGAATTTGTCTCCATGCAGACAACACCCTCCCTTTCGGAACACAGAAAAAAATGATTGTCCATTTGTGATTATGAAATTTTTAAAAATCCACTTTGATTTTTTTTCTTATTTCTTGTTTAAAAGTGACAACTATTGCAGTAATATTAAACATTGAAAAAAAATCAAAATATTTAAACATTAGAAGCAATTTGGCCGCCACACATCTTAAACTTCTGGTAAGAAAATTGTAATTTCTGTCATTAAAAAGCATCGGGTTGTCATCAAGATAGACTTATTGCTTTTTTCAAATTTAATAATTTGATATTTTGCATTTATAAAGACATGCATATTAACTTATGATATTGACCCTAATAATATGCTTTTGATTCATACAGTATCTCAGAAATACCACATGTGATGATTTTTCTTGAGATTTTCCCTTCAATGTAACACATTTTTACTCCCTACTAAAACCATAAATGTGGAGGTGAAAATTGAGAATTAGGGGGCGGATTATATGCGAGAAATTGTAAAATTCTACAATTTTAAGGCAGTTTTAAGGGGGTGGCTTAAACGCGCAGGCATCTTATATGCGAGTAAATACGGTAATTGAAATATTGTGTTTTTGCAAACTAATGAAAATGTACAGCATTATGAAAATAAATTTATCTTTGTGTTTGAGTCCTTCTACGTGCATTTTACAGTCAGTAATTCCAACATGTGTCACGTTGCAGTCACATATGTATGTTCTGCAATGTACAAATGTCGGTCCTTTTGGAGACGGCGTCAACATGGGATATTTCATCGAATAATAAGCAATAAAGTTCTGAGAATGTCTGGATTTCTTCAAAGTTACATCCAAATTGCGATGCATTTTGCCCTTATTCCGGGGAGGCATATTGATGAGACTTACCAGTGAACAACCCCGGAAATGATAGGATTTTTTCAAAACAAGACTAGTGATTTAGTCAACCTTAATAATACTTACTTCCCTTATGAAAAAACAAAAATATTAAATGTTAACGCGATAGAAGGTAGCTATACAATCGATTCCGAATCGATTGCCACGCTGAAGTGGCACAGGACGAATCATTCGTCAGAACTTGTAACTTGGATGATTCACAGAAACTCCAGAAATTCCAGAGGCCAGCCCTGAATGATGTATTCCACCGTGGCTTTCGAGTCAGAATTTCCTGCCTCTCCATACCTCAGAACCGAGTGTATCCTAGGTCGTTTTTTAAAATAATCGAACCATTCACGACTCGGTTTGAAGGGTTCATCTTTTTCAGATGTTTGCTTTGCTTTCAAGTCCATGTAGATTCCGCTGGCTTTTTTTTGCAAATTATCAACTCGGTCACGCTATCTCCAGTAAAAAATGCAACCTGTAGATATCTTTTTGCGAGGGTGATGTGGCGAGAAAGACAGAGCAATGCATTCGCCAGGAGTCAGCTAGAATAGGCTGCAGCAACCCCCACAACCCTTACAAGGATGCGCTGCACGGAGGATGAATGAATGAGCTCTTGTTGTGAGGAAAGGACATAGCAGATAAACCTGTTTCAAGCTCTGCCATCTGGGAACCATACTCTTGTAGTTAGTAGCCTGCGAAAGAGTCCCAAAAGAATACATTCAAATGTCCCGCTCACATATTTTTGGATGTGCCGATAATTTGTCCCACACATTCAAATGTATTTGTTTCCAAATTTGAATGAGGCTATGCCAACATTACAACCAGAGCTGCCAACCTCTGTCGACCCCATTTCAGGAGTACCCTTGTCCCATTTCCGGAGTATTTTCGGAGGGAATGCGATTCACGCAAAATCGATATAAAAAAAAGTTTTAAAAAAGCTTAGAACAGTTTAAATCAAACTGTTAGTATGATGTTTTTACATTACAGTGGTACCTCGTGGTACGACATGCTCGTGGTACGACATGCTCGTGGTACGACATGCTCGTGGTAAGACATGCTCGTGGTACGACATGCTCGTGGTATGACATGCTCGTGGTACGACATGCTCGTGGTACGACATGCTCGTGGTACGACAAAAATTTTGATCGAATAATTCGCCCACAATACGATCAAAATTTCGAGATGCGACCAAGCCAGGTGGCCATGACATGAGAGGCTGTTTATCATTGTAGCGCACTGTCTTTTTTTGCTGCATCTCTTTCGTGTATTACCGATATCTACGAGCACTAAACGATTTATTCAGACGAGTTTCGACCAGGAAACGCACAACGCGCATGCGCGGGCAAAAAGTGGGCTTTCTGGGTAATGAAGTATACTCGTGCACACAACACCCATAGGCAATGGCACGCTTTCTCAGAATAAAACTTCATTACCCACAATCAATACGTGGCTAAGCTCAGCTATTGCATTTCCTGTTATTCTTTCTAAGGAAAGAAGCTCCCGCGATCGTTCATTCAAGACTTCTCGTTGGCAAGTGGTCATGCGTTATCCTATTGTGAGGACATTTGTGTGAATCATTTTCGGAATATTTTGAAGGGAATACAACAGCAAACAGCCCATCGATAGCAAACGTGAGGGTGGAGGCGTGGCAAACCGCTAACCCGGAAAACGAAGGTAACAAAAGATTAAAACAAAATTAGAATTCAGTTTTGTGTAAAGTTACATTGGTACACGGTCGATTGGTCGCCGGTCTTTTGATCACGGATTTTTTGGTCGCCGGTCTTTTGGTCGCCCATTGTCGCGGTCGGGGCGACCAAAAGACGGCGACCAAAAGACGGCGGCCAAAAGACGGCGGCCAAAAGACGGCGGCCAAAAGACGGCGGCCAAAAGACGGCGGCCAAAAGACGGCGGCCAAAAGACGGCGGCCAAAAGACGGCGGCCAAAAGACGGCGACCAAAAGACGGCGACCAAAAGACCGGCGACCAAAAGACCGGCGACCAAAAGACCGGCGACCAATCGACTGCACACGGTTACATTAAACATATGTTTGAGTGTGTTTGTATATATCAATCCAAGTTAATTTAAATTTGTTTGTTCATTTACGAGTGCCGTGGATAAAGTCCCCCTGAACACCCCCCCTCCGCCTCCGTGTATGCCGCTGTCTCTACCCTCCACGAAATGTGTGTAATTTTACTTCTATTAAACACATTTTATTACTATTAAACCACTCGTTATTTATTACTTTGTCCATATATGGCGAATTAGAAGAAATAAAACATTTTTTCCAATCCAATATCTTGTTTTTGGTGTTTTTTCAGAGGGTTGGAACGGATTAATTTGTTTTCAATTCATTTCAGTGGGAAACGTTCGCTCGAGTTACGAAAAGCTCGACATACGATCTCAGTCTCGGAACGGATTACGATCGTATGTCGAGGTACCACTGTAATTGAAATATTGTGTTTTTGCAAACTATTGAAAAAGTACAGCATAATGAAAATAAGAATAAAAAGTGAACAAAGTATAATTTGTTGATCATTTATTGGCAAATTCAAATTTCCACAACATTAACATAAGTTTTTCAACTGGCCCCTTAGCCGCACATGCATGTTGTGCAATGTGCAAATGTCAGTCGTTTTGGAGACGGCGTCAACATGGGATATTTCGTCTAAGAAGAAGCAATAAGTTCTGCGAGTGTCTGGATTTATTAAAAGCATATTGCGATCAATTTTGCGCTTATTCCGAGGAGGTGGAAACGAAAATTTTATAGCGATAGAGGGTACCAATGCAATCGATTCTGAATGGATTGCCACGCTGAAGTCGCACAAGACGAATCATTTTTCAGAACTTGTAACTTGGATGATTCACACTGCACTCATGTTACCGAATTCTTCCAGTTTACAGTGCAGTTGAATCAAGATGGCGGAAGCCATAGCGATGGTGTGAATTTCGAGGCATTTAAATTGAAAGTTTGGTACTCTTCCAAAATGGTTGCTTAAAAAAAATGTACCGTATTTTCACGACTATAAGGCACACATAAAAGTCTTAAATTTTCTCCAAAATAGACAGGGTGCCTTATAATCCAGTGTGCTTTATATATGGACCAATACTAAAATTGTTATCACGATAAAATAAAATAAATCAGTCAATAGGGTACACCATCCTCTACAGCTCTCACAACTACGGCAAGCAGCCCCCGACTATACTATTTTCCCCGTAGAAAAAGTATTACGCAGTGACTGCTGGGATATGTAGTTCTTTTGTCAATACAACCAATGGATAGTGGCCTGTATACATCGACATCAACACAGCTTTACGGAGGGTGGCAGGCAGCGCCGGGCTACTTACGCTAGCTACTAGCTAGCTACTATTTGCGAATGGATTGTGGCCTGTATACATCGACATCAACACAGCTTTACGAAGGGTGGCCGGCAGCGCCGGGCTAGTTACGCTAGCTACTATCTAGGTACTATTTGCGAATGGATTGTGGCCTGTATACATCGACATCAACACAGCTTTACGAAGAGTGGCACTCAGCGCCGGGCTAGTTACGCTAGCTACTATTTGCGAATGGATTGTGGCCGCCTGGACAAACGTAAAGACACAGAAAATGAGGACTTTGATGGATTTGTGGGTGATGATGACGTGAGTACATTGTAAAATGGCTAAATAAAGTACAACCGAACTCAGTTTTGCTTCCGTTGCCTTTTTAAAAACGTGTTTTTAGAGTGTGGGTGTAGCGTATATGATTAAGCTGGTGTATGTTTTGCCATGCCTGGCTGCGTCTATAAAAACGATGCGTCCTTTGTGCGTGTAAAATACAGAAATAGCACTCGTTATTGACACTGCGGCTAAAAATACGATGCGCCATATAGTCGTGAAAATACGGTAAGTAACAATTTTTTGGGATTTCCGGAATTTAGAGAAGTAGTCCGGAGTCCCAGAGTTTCCGTTGGATTTCCGGGTATATTCCGGAAATTCCAGAGTAGTTGGCAGCTCTGATTATAGCTATATAATAGTTACTTAGTGTAGCAATGGTTTCAATGTAAGGGAAAAAATGACTCGTCAATGTTTAATTTTCAGAAATCAGTTACAGAAGTAAACCAAGTATGATAGCTATGTTTAAATATTTTTTCATTCATTCATTGTCCGAACAGCTTATCCTCACAAGGGTCACATGGGGTGATAAAGCCAATCCCAGTCAACTACGGGCACTGGGCGTGGAACATCGTGAATTCAGGGGCCAGTCAATTGCAGGGCAGAAGGAGACGGACAACCATTCATCCACACTCATACAGAGTTTGTTACGTTAATGTGGCATCGAGCATGGAAAGTAGTAGGACCCAAACGCGGGAAAGTAAACAGGGACAAGGGTATGGATTTATCTAACAAAAACTTTAATAACTAAGGCAAGAGGGGTGTCAAGAAAAATAACAAGGACTTAGAATTAAATAACAAAACCAAACCTGACATGGAAGACATGGGGAAACGAGTAACTAGGAACATGGCATAGGAACATAAGAGTAATGCAGACAAAGCAGGCAAAGCAGACGATCTGACCAAGACTGACAAAAACACAGGGTTTAAATAGACAGAATGAGGTTGATTACAAAATAAAGAAACCTGATCACACAAGGGAAGGGAAGGATGACAATAGGTGAAATGCATACAATAATCTACACGGACAGCACACACAAGGGTCCACCCAAAACCCCAACTGAACCTAACAGTGTTCAACCAGCCTACCGCCCATGTTTTTGGGATGTTGGAGAAAACTGGCAACCCAGAAAAAACCCACGCAAGCCTGGGGAGATCATGCAAAGTCCACACAGTAAGGACCCACCTGATATCGAACCCTCGGCCCCAGAACTGTGAGGGAAAAGTGCTAACCACTCAAAACTGGCAGCCCGTTCATATATTTATCATATTTATTATATTTTGGTGGTGGTCGTCGTCGTGGTGGGGTATCTAAACACATTTAGTTTTTTTGCAGCATATAACTCATGCACCGACATTGATGATTTTAAGTCATCAAAATCATTTCAATTGGGAAGGTTGGTAATGAGTGATCATGTTCAACTGCCATTGAAAGCGACAGACGTCGTTTGTTTAATTGCTGCCAGCCACCCAGCCAAAATGGATTGGATGCCTGTCGCCAACAATGGGAGCGAATGAGAAAATACTTAGAAATAAAAGTAAATACATACATTTCAAAAACCTGATTTTTTTCGTGCCCAATTTCCAATTGTGTGATCAAGAAGATCCCTAGTAAACATGAGTATTGGAACGATTCAGAATTTCTTTCAACACCACCACCACAAACTGACCTGTTTTGCTTGTCAAAGGCAGGTCTTCAGAGATTTACGTCATTTCCATATGCAACAAATCTCTGTCCATTTTCTCACTTAACCAAACTCAGTTTGACAGCTGTGATCATTAGGCACTGAATTTGAAACCTTGTTAATATACAAAAGTGTGGTTTGTGAGTGTGTCTGTAACGTTGGCTTTCCCTACGGCTAAGTAAGAAAAGCGTTGCAACTTCATTAAATGCAAAGGAAAGGAAGCGAAGACAAAGCAAACAAAGCAAGAGTTTGGAGCAAAAGGAAAGGGGTGAGTGAATGTCGGGGGTGGGTGGGGGCTCTGTTCTCTCTCGCCTCTCCAGAGTGGAGGGAGGTAGACAGCATCTCTAGGTAAGTGGCCCCATCACTTGGCTCTCATATTGCCAAGGCTGCTTGGTTCCCACCGTGTGACCGGACCTAGATGTGGCCTTCCTCCCCACTGCGGCAGCCCTGTGTCTTTAGACCCCCAGGCCCTGGAGCAGAGGTTACACCAACACAGCCAAGCAGTGCAACATGTCAGGCCCACACCAACCGTTGCCTTGGTGCTACCGCATTAGCAAAGAGCTCTTGACTGTGGTGGAAAGAAAGTCATTTGCCGTGATGTCCGTGGCTCTCCTCGAGCTACGCTCCTCTTTACTGCCATACGGCTGCTCATCTCAGCTCTCTGTCTCGGGACACTTAATCTCTACGATTCCTCTACCATTCTTCGTTTCTTTCCTCCTCCCTCCTTTATTCCACTATTCTTCTTACCACCCTCTGAGTAATGACTTGTCTCTGAGTGCCATGATTAGTCTGACATTGATGAAAGACAATATTGTTGACAGACACATTTTTCCTTGTGGTAAGATGACAAAAATGGTGCATTTTTAAATCACTGTTTTAAGCTTGTCAGGGGTAGTGGTGGGCGATATGATCCTATATCAGAGGTGGGTGGGCTTTTTAGGATTGATATCAAAGATTGGATGGTAAAACTTTGAAATCGATCTTGGTGATAGGCATGTCATATTTAAATTATTTAAACTAATTGTGGGCTGGAGCCTATCCCAGCTGACTTCGGGCAATAGGCAGGGGACACCCTGAATCAGTGGCCAACCAATCACAGGGCACAAGGAGACAGACAACCATGCACACTCACACTCATACCTAGGAGGCACTTTAGAGTGTCAAGTCAGCCTACCATGCATGTGTTTGGTATCTGGGAGGAAACCGGAGTTCCCGGAGAAAACCCACGCAGGCCCAGGGAGAACATGCCAACTCTACACAGGTGGACCCACCTGGATTTGAACCCATGACCACAGAGCTGTAAGGCTGACGCGCTAACGACTCAAGGCACTGCATTGAATTATATCAATGATGTATTGAATTACATTTTCTTCTAAATTCCATCTATTACCTTGTAGTGCCGATACCTCTCTAAACATTGATGTGGGATAGCCACTAGATGTGCCTTTACCAGAAAGCCAGGGGTGTGATAAATCGCCACACAACAAAAACATTTGGTACAGAAAAACCTCAAACAGTCAACTCATTAACAGGCATTGATCGTGCTAGACATCCAATCCAATTGAATTGGCAGATCTCTGCAGGTCAACTGTCAGAAAGTAATTGAGAAGCACTGTTTTAATGAATATTTCAAATTATATAGTGTTGCTGTATTTATTTACAGAAATGTAGCACTGAAATATTCTCATTGTATGTGTGGAATAGAAGTCATTGACAGATTGTCCACCAAAAGTAGACATGTTTTTTTTATTTAGAAAAAGCTTGTTTTATTATTCTATACCTGTGTAATATAATGTCCTAGCTTGACAAATCAAAAATTGTTATATTGGCATATTGTGAGATAATCGTTATCTTGCAAATGCTATCGAACAGGGAGCTAAGTAGAGGTGGACACCTCTCCTACTGAGTATCAACTCACTGGTGACCAAGAAACAGGTGCATGCATTTTCAAATCAACTCTCATTGAGCCATTTTCCACTCTACAGGAAGCGTGTAATTGATGTTGTGGAAAATAAAGTGAGAAAAAGAAGTTCTAATTGCAAAATGTAAATATTGAGTTTTCCCACAAGAGGGGGCAGACCACCCAGGGTGCAAAATAGGAACCCCCCTGTTTTTTTCCCTTGTCGACAGCGCAAGAGATTTCTTTTTGTGTGAGAGTGTGTCTGTGTGTGTGAAACATCACCAACCCACAATCAACACTCTCACACAAACTAAAATGTGTCTTCCTTTGCTTGCAAATACTTCTAGCAAAGAAAGCTCGGCATTTTGTATTGTGGGAACATTAAGTGACGAGGGCCCACTGTGGAATACTGTGCCTCGCTTGTTCTTGCAAGGTGTCGGGGTTTGAGGGGATCGAGGCCGAGCCTAGATGGGCCGGACAGGATGCCTTGTGTACTCTGGAGCATTTCTCACAAGACAAGAGAGCAGAGGGCAGGTACTGTAGCTGCAGTGTCTGACACTCACAGGCTTCTGCGTGTGTGCGTTACATCCAGGTGTCAAATACTTGTCTGGACTGTGACAAATGCCTCCCGCTAGTCTGGCCGCAAGTACCTGCAGGATGGCTCATGAAACATAACTGTTCACACTGCTCAAGATCAAAGTCAAGCTCTGGAATGACACAAAAGTGCATTGAGTGGCCCCCAACGCCATCAGATGACTGCAAAACAAGGGAATCTGTTGCTAACATGTGGTACCTAGACTTTTACATGAAACACACCCACACCACTTTGGGTACTTTTTCGTGCTTTTGGGAGCATTGAACGCCATCATTATCAATACATTCAACCCTGTTTTCAAATGATACTGTGCAATTTGGCAACACGAGCAACAACAAAAATAGCTCTCATCTGCTGTACTTAGATTATAAATGGAGGAGGTGAAAACTTACCTTGGCTGGTTTTACTTCCTGAAGCGGACTGTTGGACAAAGGCGACTAAGCAGAAGCCAAAAAATCCAAGGCTAGCTCCTATCAAACCATGGACGTACATGGTCCCTTTGCCGTTACTTGAACACTTTAGTCAAAATCTAGGAAGCGAAATGTCCCTCTTGTTAGTCGTCCTCGTAGGCGCGCGTGGACGTGAAGCCAATGCGACCCCGTTTTATTGAGAAATTTATTTTTAAAGATTAAATAAAAAAATAAAAAGCATATGTATATGTAAATACAAAACCAAGAGAATTTACGCCGGTTTATTTTAGTTTCAAGTTGTCGTCATTGCGGACAGCCCAACAACGCGGAGCGCAGAAAGGCTTATCTGTTATCATGTTTCGAGGCAGACCGATGTCATTTCAAGAAAGAGAGGAGGAGGGCGAGACACAGATAGAGAGACAGAGAAAGAGAGATAGAGAGAGAGGGGGGAAGAGACAGGGGAGAGAGAGAGGGGGGGAGAGAGAGAGAGAGAGAGAGAGAGAGAGAGAGAGAGAGAGAGAGAGAGAGAGAGAGAGAGAGAGAGAGAGAGAGAGAAGGAAAGAGAGAGGAGAGAGAGGGAGCGAGAAGTAAAGAGAGGGGGGAGCAAGAGAGAAGGAGGGAGAGAGGGGGGGCAGAGAGAGGAGAGAGAGAGAGATGGAGAGAGAAGTAAATAGGGGGGGAAGTAAGAGAGAAGGAGGGAGAGAGGGGGTACAGAGATAGAGAGGGAGAGAGAGAGGGTGTGTGAGAGAGAGAGAGAGAGAGAGAGAGAGAGAGAGAGAGAGAGAGAGGTGGGGAGGGAGGGAGAGAGAGAGAAGGGGGAGAGAGAAGGAGGGAGAGAGGAGGGGGAGAGACAGAGTGAGAGAGAGGGGGGAGAAGGAGGGAGAGGGGAGGGGAGAGACAGAGAGTGAGAGAGAGAGACTGAGAGAGAGAGAGAAGGAAAGAGAGAGGAGAGAGAGAGGGAGAGAGAGAGAGAGAGAGAGAGAGAGAGAGAGAGAGAGAGAAGGAAAGAAAGTGGAGAGAGAGAGAGAGAGAGAGAGAGAGAGAGAGAGAGAGAGAGAGAGAGAGAGAGAGGGAGCGAGAAGTAAAGAGAGGGGGGAGCAAGAGAGAAGGAGGGAGAGAGGGGGGCAGAGAGAGGAGAGAGAGGGGGAGAGAATAAAGAGGGGGGGAGTAAGAGAGAAGGAGGGAGAGAGGGGGGAACAGAGATAGAGAGGGAGAGAGAGAGGGTGTGTGTGTGAGAGAGAGAGGGGGGGAGAAAGTGAGAGAGATCAGAAGAGAGATGAGGGAGGGGGACATTGGAGAGAGAGTGAGAGAGGGTGAAACAGAGAGGGTGAGAAAAAAGAGAGACAGAGAGAGAGAAGAGGAGAAAAGGAGAGATAGAGAGAGAGTGAGAGAGAGGAAGGAGGGGGACAGTGTAGAGAGCAAAGGAGAGAGAGAGAGTGAGAAAGAGTGAAAGAGAGGGGAGAGAAAAAGAGAGAGAGGGTGAGAGATGGAGCTATTCAACGGACTTGGCAAGAAGGAAGGAGAGAGATGTTTGCACGCTTGTCTTTCCTTCCCCTCATACGCAAGGTCTTTCCTAGCTCAATGTTTTTTGGAATTGAAAAGTTTATTTCAGGTGCTGCATTACCTGTATTTCATCATGCTCGCTCATCTCCATGATTTGGAAATGCACAGAAACACTGCACACAACAACACTTGGAGATATATGTAGATTAAAAAACATCATTTCACAAAGTCAAACTCGTGTTTTATCTATAAATTTTACTCATGTATTGAAATATTTCAATCAATGAGCTCCGGTTAACCCACAACCATTTTTCAAATAAATGCGATACTTCATTGAATTAATATTATTATCCCTCGTGGCAATTAACTATTTTTTGTAATAGTAATTAAACAAAAAAGACCAGGCATCACATTTAGAAATCACGTTTTGCGTTATGTAGGCTACAATGTTAAACATTTTGGAAAGAAAATTGGCTAAATGAACAAATATATAATCTCCACGTGTGACCATCAGGTCTCAATTATAATTATCCTGACACCCTAGAACAGGGTTGGGCAAACTTTTCGGCCCGGGGGCCACATTGACTTTAAAATTTTGACAGGCGGGCCGGGTCAGCACAAGATACGGTGCATATAAAAAACTGCATCCGTTAACAGTACATATGAAACATAAACAGAAAAAAGGGACTAAAGTATGAATATACCAGTGGCGGGCGGTGCATTTTCTGGTAGCGCCTTCAACGTATCAATCCAACCCTCAAAAACTATTTTATGGCTATAAAACCTCTACTGCAGCTACAGCTGCAACACATAAAAAATAATCAATAAATTAATGCACAAAAATGGGGTAAAATCCACTTCCTAGCAGCATTTCATGATTAAATACAAATACTGGAGCTTTTCAGACATTAAAACCAGTCCAGGGGGTGATTTTCCCAGGAAAAGACAGCGATGAACGTCAATGGCGTACGGGCAAACATTGCCCGAAAATGGGGTAAAATCCAGCCGAAAACAGCATTTATTGATTAAATACAAATACTGGAGCTTTTTAGACATCAGAACCGGGCCCGGAGTATCATTTCCCCGGTAAAAAGACAGCGATGAGCGTCGATACGTCCATATGTGAAATGACAAAAAATGCACTAAAATGAGGTAAAATCCACTTCCTAGCATCATTTATTGATTGAATACAAATACTGGAGCTTTTGAGACATTACAACCAAGCCAGGGGGGTGATTTTTTCCGGGAAAAGACAGCGATGGACGTCAATGGTGAAACGCCAAAAATTAGGTAAAATCCACTTCCTAGCAGCATTTTGTGATTAAATACAAACACTGGAGCTTAAATACAAACACTGGAGCTTAAATACAAACACTGGAGCTTTTCAGATATCAGAACTTGGCCCACAATTGAAATATTATTTAGGAATATAGCCATATTTTACTCACCAAAAATCCTTTTTACACAATATCCATCCTCCTTTCTTTCTTCCTTCTTTCCTATCGCCATCGAGGCTAATGATGAAAGTCGAGCCTGTCCTGTCATATTTCCGGCATAGTCCGTTTTGAAAATAGCTTTAAATCAACACAACAATATACTTTTTGCTTGTGCAGCTAAGTTAGCGCGCTGAAAGTGCCCCACACACCATTTTCCCGGCTGTAACAGGCTTGCTAGCTTCGGAGTTGACCCCCCTTTCTTAATGATGTCCATTTTTTTCTGGAAAAGTCCGTCTGGAAAATAGCTTTGTGAGCAAACAGAATCCATTTGTTTTTGCTTCTGTCTGCCATTGAGGGTGGAGTTTGCGATCTCGGCTGCCTCGGGTACTGCTTTGGCCCGCCTACTAGCCAATCATAGTTTGTGAAAGCAATGACATGTCCCAGCCAGCAAAATGCTAATGCCTACGAAAAATCATTGTGGGGTTGCCAACTCGAAATCTGATTGGTTAAAAGCAACAGTCTAGTTTAATGCAGCAGAGCCCGCAAGAACTGATTGTGAAGGCTTTGAGGCAGATCTGATCTGGCAACAAATAATGGATGAAATGTGATTGGTTAAATGCTTCAATATGAAAACACACATCTGGAAGCAGTGCAACCAGGGGGAAAAGCAATGAAAGGAAGCTAACAGACCATTTGGAATAATAAGTACGTATTGATGGACAAAATATAATATGATTCAGATATTTCTTAGGCCAGCAGAGAAGGCCTTGAAGGCCCTGACGGCCCGCCACTGGAATATACTCATCATTCATCTGGGATTTATGGGGTGCTTTCTTGGTTTTCATCAGACTTAAGGTCTGTTCACACATATGTAGAGCCAAATAACACCAGAATCCTCTGTGCCATCTTCTGGATGTTTGGAAATTTGGCTGCACTTAATGAAGCCTAAAACGCAGAGACTTTCTGGGAGTTGAACTTGTCACATTGGAGATCAATCAGTTCCAACTGCAACTCCTGTGGAACCGTTTCCGGGTGTTGTGAGAAAGGACATGACACCAGCTGTAATTTTTTTCAAAATCACAAAACCGACGGCAGAATTGCTCATGCAGGTCATCCAATGATTTCCTGTATTTTGACCGCACAAAAAAATAAAAAATAATTAAAAAAATAATAATAATTTGGACGTCGGCGGGCCGGATTAAAAGGCCTAACGGGCCGTATATGGCCCATGGGCCGTAGTTTGCCCATGTCTGCCCTAGAAGGAGGATTTAACCATAACTGTGTTGAACTTGGGCACCCCGGCGGGTGTGTGGTTAGAGTGTCAGCCTCTCAGTTCTGGGGTCCTGGGTTCGAACTTAGGCCGGTCCTCCTGTGTGCAGTTTGCATGTTCTCTCCAGGCTTGCGTGGGTTTTCTCAAGGTACTCCGGATTCCACCCACATTCCTAAAACATGCATGCTAGGCTGATTGAACAGTCTAAATTGATCACTCTAAATTGCCCCTAGGTATGGGTGTGGGCAGGAATGGTTGTTCGTCTCTTTGTGGCCTGCGATTGGCTGGCCAGCGATTCAGGGTGTCCCCCACCTCTGGCCCGAAGTCAGCTGGGATAGGCTCCAGCGCCCCCGCGACCCTTGTGAGAATAAGTGGTTCAGGAAATGAATGAATGAATGTGGTGAACATTAGTGAGTGGGTTAGCTGGAATGCAGAAAACTATGTCACCAATAAATTGTGTACAAACCACTAACAACCAGCACATGTCAAAATTTAAGTACAACTCATGGCTAGTTGTTTTGGAGAGTCTGATATTATTTTTAAACAGGCACATTCCTACTTTTCCAAGGGTAACACAAGTCGGTTTATTTAATGACCATGTAGTTTCTGAGGTTAGTAGGTCCGCTAACTCCCCTGACCTAAACCCTACAGAAACAATAAGATATTGTCAATATAAGGATTGGAGACACCAGACCCAATAAGTAGATCACTTGAAGTCAACTATTAAGCCAACCTAGGTTTCTGTTCCATTATTAATTTTCCAAAAGTGAATGTCAACTGAAATGACTGGCAAAAAAGGACTTTTCCACGATATTTAAAAAAACATAATAATTGAAGTCATGAAAGCAGGCATTTTAATTCATTATTCCAAGGTGAGCCCTGTCGTGTGAGTGAAGTAATACTTCTGTAAAAGCCAGAGCCATTAAAAAAAACTGAAACATCCTTAACTCAACCTGTAAATTATACAAGATGCCCATGGGGAATTATTTAATTCCAAAAAAAGTCCCCCTGTAATTGGTATATTATGCATAAATTGTTCCAGCTGTTGAAAATCAAGATCAAGGTGAATTAATTCCTCAGGTGATATGGCAAAAAATCAGTAATTGTTGACAGAAACAATGATGAAAGCTGCAGAAATCACTAAAACCAATTATGTTCTGTGTCATCTGGTTCCAGAACCTTGACAAATACCATATTATCTGCTCTTGACTGTGTGTTTTACTGTCACATTTCTCTTTTAATGCTTTGCAAAACCAGCAAATCACAGTCAGGCAGGATTTTGTCTAAATGACACATGAAACCAAGAGAATGAGATGAGATGAGATGAGTTTCTCATTATCAGCTGTCCAATTTGTGTTACCTAGAGCAACATTGAACTAAAAATACTGCCGGCAAGAACATCCAAGAAAAGAAACATTCAATTGTATTTTCCCATGAAACAGTAAAATGAGATATTCAGCACAACAGAGCAATCTCCTACGAAATCCCAGTTTGCATTCATGTAACAAGATAAACATGTAAATATGCAGCAGAAAGCCAAAGCATTCCGTGTAATTGAAATAAGTCCCGTCAGGGATTAGGAAGCATATCCCATGTCCTCCTGTGTAAATCTCTGGATAATAGCAAATGAGTCCTTGTTCAACCAAATGAGCTCAGCGACTCACTGGAGGAGTCTGAGAAAGTCAAATTATGGCTGCCAGAGTCGGAGCAGGGAGTCCTACAGAGGGATCTGTGCACTTTTCACGGCAACACTTCATTAAAAATAGGGGGATGTGCGCGGGAATCACGCTGTGCACCAAACTAAGTTATTTTTATGTCGACAAACGTGCATAGGCAAGGCATGGCAATGTTTAATTTATGAGCCACATCATAAAATGCACACTGGCTATGAAGGAGTAGGACAGCACTAAGACGCCCGTATCCACGTAAATATGTTTAACTTATTTATTGCCAGAGTGATAGGAATTAAGTGTATTTGAAGCGGGAGGAAATACTACAGCTAGTGATTTTAAAATAATAGGAGACAATATTTTGGATGGAGTGATTAGCACATCCACTTTACAGTTCTGATAGAGGGTTCTGTCAGAGGTTTTGACCTTCCTGTGTGGCGTTTGCATGTTCTTCTTGGGCTTGCATGGGTTTTCTCTGCGTACTCTGGTTTCCTCCCACATCTAAAAAACGTGAATTGTAGGCTGGTTGACTCTAAATAGCCCTGAGATATGAGTGCGACTGGTTGTCTATCTCACTGTGCTCCCGATTCCCCACATGCCATGTGAGGATATGTGGTACGGAAAATGAATGAATACGTATTTTGGACACAAATTCATCCAAGAAAGTGACAGAAGAATCTTGATAATCAAGGTAATCCTAATTGTCTGCAGTCCCGTTAGGCGATAGCAATGCATCTTGCCCTGGACAGTTCATGGAGAGGTGACAACGAAGTGGTGGAGCAACTCACCCAAAACAGAGGGAATTTCGCAGGATGCCTTGACCGGGACGCCTGGAGGGTGATCGCCCTCAGACTCTCCACCAAGAGGGTCTCCGCCCTCTGCCTCGTGGTCGTCGCCGCCGAGACGGTCTCCGCACTCGGCCACGTGGTCGTCGCTGCCGAGACGGTCTCAGCACTCGGCCTCGTGGTCGTCGCCGCTAAGACGGTCTCTGCACTCGGCCTAGTTCTGTCACTTCCCTTTGCCATAACAAATCTCCTAACATAAGGTGTCACATCTCAAATGTGTTACGTGTCGGGTGCGATGTCGAGCGTGGAACGTCATGTAGGACACAAATGCAGGGAAGCAGTCAAGGACAATGGAGTGCTCCAACAATCGCAGGACACAGACAACCGTTCAGACTCATATCTAGGGGCAATTTGGAGTCAACCAGCCTGCCATACACATTTTTTTAGATGTGGGAGGAAACCCCAGTACACGGAGAAAACTCATGCAAGCCCAAGGAAAACAACCAAACTCCACACAGTGAAGACCCACCTGGGATGGAACCCTCTATCACAAGGGTGGGCAAACAAATCCACAATGGGTGCTGTTTTCATTCCAACCCACTAAGAGGACATCTTTTCACCAATCTTGTGTCCTACAAGTGCAATCAGTGGATTGCAGTCAAGTACTTGTTTTCTGCAGAAATTTCATTGGCTAAAGTGTCTGTGCTGGATCGGTTGGAACAATAACCTGCACCCACAGCGGCCCTCCAGGACCGGTTTACCCACCTATGCTCTATCAGAACTGTGAGGCCGACGCGCTAACCACTCTTCCACCGGCCTTTGTGGATAAGACTGTTTTTGTTTTTTTTTCTCGTTTTTTTTCATTTAATGAGTTCTTTCACTGCCACTGACAATGATTGACATCCAATCAGGTGGCTCTTTTCTTCCATTTGCTATTCCGAACTTGGATAGTGGCAGTGAATGAATGTTCATTCACTCGCTGCAAGCCCTCTCACTTCAAATGAATTGGACGTCTGTTACTGTCAATGGCATCTAATCTAATAAAATTTATTAAACAACATTAAGGCAGGGGCCCAGTGGAATGAGTGGTTAGAGCATCGGCCTCACAGCTCTGACGTCCTGGGTTCACATCCAGGTTGGTCCACCTGTGTGGAGTTTGCATGTTCTCCCTGGGCCTGCGTGGGTTTCCTCTAGGTACTCCGGTTTCCTCCCACATTCCAAAAACATGCATGGTAGGCTGATTGGACACTCTAATTTGCCCATAGGTATGAGTGTGGGCATGAATGGTTGTCAGTGTTTCCCAACCTTTTTTAGGTACACTTTTTGCATTAAAAAAATCTCAAGGCACACCACCGTCTGAAAATCTTCTAATTTAAAATTATATCACCTATGTTAACAATATAAAGTCATTCTCATCAAAGTTTTATCAACAGGAATCATGTTAACTCCAAAATCTATTCCAAAATCTTCTAAAACTTTTACACCGACCTAATGTCTACGGTTTATAATGTAAAAATAAGTACTAATGTAATGGTTTTAATCTGATAATTTAATGACTTTTACTCCCATTTTTTCTTAAATCTCCTAATATGGCCTTAAAAGCAATGTTGTGCTCACACTGACTTTACTTTGCCATAAGTTGATGCCCTTGAAACCAAACAACTTTCGTTTGACATAACGTAAAAACAAGAAAACTATTTAAATGTCGTAAAATTACGACTTTTTTTACTCCCAATATTACTTCAATCTCCTAACATTATGGAAAGAGAGGTTTTGTGGTCACTCAGGCTCAACGCTAACAAAAGTTGAAGCCCGTGAAACAACTTCCGTTTCACGTTACATAATATATAATAAGCAACAAAATACACTTAAATTTCAACATTTTACGATTTGAATCTTGGAATTGTACAATATATGATGTCATGTTCATGTCTCATGGTAGTTTGATTTTAATCTCGTTTATCTCTCGGAATATTACAATTTATGAATCCTTGTAAATTCTTACGACACACCTGACCATTGCTCACGGCACACCGGTGTGCCGCGGCACAGTGGTTGGGAAACACTGGACTAAAGAATGTTCACTGATTTGACTTAAAAAGTAATAAAATTAACTTTCAAAACTGAGGGATGGTTGCCTTACAGAGGGGACACAAAAAATTCCACAGAAGCTTATTTGAAAAACTGTTGTTACAAGGTATGTTTTCATTTTGATTGACAAATTGCTCAAAGCCAATGCTACAACAGCTGCACTGGTAAGATAAACACAAGATGGATGCATGTTGGCAAGTGTGTTTAAGTGCCTCACTGTAGATTTCAGCACTACCACTATAATAAGCAAGGAGCCTCACAGCAAGCCTGATGTTCTCATCCAGATGGTCAAAGGCAGAGAGACATATCAGAGCTATTTTCTTGCTTTATTCTCACTGCCAAGGCAGAAAGCTCAGAACCTTCTCCACTTTCACCCCATTCCTCCCGGCAGGGGCCGCATACCAGCACCACCGCAGGACGAGCGGGACCTCTTGCTCCTCACCATGCCAGCAAAGTCGATTTTTGGGAGCTGAATACTTTTCATAGGGCATGCATTATGATCCAAGAACACGGGTTTGCCCAAGTAATGCTTCCAGACTGCTACATCGCTGTAAAAGGTGTCGCACACAGACAACACACCCATAGCAAAATCTCAATTTACTTCATCATTCGTAGAAAAGACTCCACTGGCCCAAAGTCATTAAAAAAAACAAAAGTTTAATATGGAAATAAGTTCCTCCCACTTTCTTCAACAGCAGATTATTGCTTCTATTCTTCTCTGACCTAGTTTCACTCTCATTTCTATCATAATTTCATTGGCTAAATCATTCTGTTTATTGAACCCATTATTTATTTATTTATTCTCATCTCCCGTCTTCCTCCGCTTATCTGAGGTCAGATCATGGGGCAGCAGCTTCTAAAGGGAAGCCCAGACGTCCCTCTCCCTAGCCCCTTCATACATGCAATGCAGAATTATACGGCAAGTTGTATTTTTGAGGAATAATTGCATTATTGAACAACAATGTTCTTAATGAACTCAAAATTACTCGTTAATATCAAATCTGAATATTTTGGAGAGTTAGTGTGAGGCTTTTTTTGTTTTAGATATTTTAGGAGGATATCTGTGTCTGAAGGTGACTATTACTGTGGATAATTATATACGCAATTCAATTATTTACTTTCCCGGGGGAAACCAATATAACATCTTAACATTCACATATGACGTTCAAAAACAAATCAGTGGTCAATTTATAGCCACCTTTCTTTCGTGTTCAGCCGATCGCAGGGCACAAGGAGACTGACAATTATGCACACTCACACCTAAACCTAGGGGCAATTTAGAGTGCTCAATCAGCCTACCATGCATGTTTTTGGAATGTGGGAGGAAATCGGAGTACCCGGAGGGAACCCACGCAGGCCCAGGGAGAACATACAAACTCCACACAGGTGGACCCACCTGGATTTGAACCCATGACCACAGAGCTGTCAGGCCGACGAGCGAACCATTCAAGCCGCCGGGCCGCCCAAAAACCAATACAGTTCCCCTCAATTTAGTGTCATTCATTCATTCATTCATCTGCCATACCATGCATCCTAGAAAGGGTGGCGGGGGTTGATGGACCCTAACCCAGCTGACTTCGGGGGAAAGGCAGACTACACCCTAGACTGGTCGCCAGTCAGCCGTAGGGCACACAGAGAGACAAGCAACCATCCGAGTGAACCTCTACGCCACGAGGCGGCTCAATTTAGTGTTTGAAAAATATTTTCAGGTGAATAAATAAAAAGATGATCATGTAAATTGGAAAAATGTTTCGAACCAAGTTTAGAGCAGAACTGCACAGTAACTTTTCCTCATATGTGCTTTTGTTGGAAAGCTACAGTATATCAAATTACATATCATGAGTGGGTACTGAATGTAATTTTCTTTGCAACGATGAATGCCAAGTTTCATTCCTTGTAATCATTTTGAATACCAAGGCCCTGATGTCATAATAGTACACTACGTGTTTGTCCCTCACACAAAGTCACTAGGCTATCATAAATATACTTTTTTGCGATGAAGTATTAACTAGTAGTCATCAGGACCTTACAAGCTTTTTTTCCTCCATAAAAAACAAAAAAACAAAAACATGGTTGAGTAAAAATAAAGACAATTTGTACAAAGTACTATTTATACTCTCTCACACATACTATCACACTATAATACACCCTAGAATTCAGGAACAGGACAAGAGTATGCTCGTACTTTATTTACTTTTTACTTGATATCTGGTTTAAAATTGCATAGCTACAATATGAATGTAGGAGGAATACAGATAAAATCTGTCTGTCAATCGATTCCTATATAGTCCAATGGCACTGGTGCAAAATTGAACCAGGACCGCCCTCTACTGGTCAAAATGCTTTTATGAAGACGTTACAGATCAAATTCTACACCAATAGCGTTTCTGGATAAAAAGTTCAAAACGATGCGACTTGCTTGTAAAATTCTGTTTTCCGCAAATACATTTTTCAAACTGGTAGAAAACCATGTTCATAAAACACAAACACTTGACTTATAAATGGCTTGTTAATGTGCCATCACAAGCAGAAAAGATGGAGAAAAACAGGTTGCACCAGTTCTCGCACATTCACATTAGATAACTACGCTTCAGGCAAGCCAAGGATTTCTGGATGAATCTGTGACTTTACACAAGACTAAGATTCATTCATTTATTCATTCATTCGTCTTCCATGTCGTCCATCCTCGAAAGGGTGGCAGGGGTGGCTGGAGCCTAACCCAACTATCTTCGGGCGAAAGGCAGACTACACCCTAGACTGGTCGCCAGTCAGTCGTGGGGCACACAGAGAGACAGACAGACCACGCACACTGCAACCATGAAGAAATCGAACCCAGACTGCCTGCACCAAAGTCAGGACCACTGCACAATCGGGGTGGCAAGATTAACAAATGTATGTGCCCAATTCTAAATGCATGTAAAATTACATCTATATGAGGACACCTTTTTTTAAACTACAAATCTGCTCTAAAGTTGCAGAGAACGTGAGACTCTGAAATTAGTATTCCTTTCAGCTACCTCGGACCTCTGTTAGAGTAGGGAAGTACAGTAGAGGCACGCATTAAAAAAATATATTTACGCAACCTTTTTGACAACTTTATACACTGCCATCAATCTCAGTTCGTTTTTTTTCAATCCAACAAGCCATTGCATTTTGCCAAAATTCTGGTGGTCACACAAGCCAGTAAATAATCAAATACTTGTGAAAACAGGCATTGGCAGAAAGAACCCTTCGTTTCCTTTATCAGGATAAATTACTTTAAAAGTATTTTTTCTTAGAGATAGAACTATGAATCCCTGGCAGTTTTAAGCCTAATATATGTAATAGTGTGCATTGTTAACAATAAAAACAGCAAATGCCAGAACAAGTATGGGACTGAAATATTGAGGCAGGTTGTCAGGTACTATCAGTCGATCCAAATTGCAATGTCCGGGTGTTGATCAGCTCATCGTGGGTCAGAAATTCGTGGTCATTTTAAGAGGCTTTATTTAGTCCGTGATCAGTCCACGTTTCTTCAAGACTTCACGCCGATCAATTCCATTTTGACCCTGAGGGCTGATCTGCGCACTCACGCCTTTTGATCGTGGAAGAATATGAGCGGCCGAGTGGGAGGTGGATCGTTTACGAAAGCCATTGCTGTCAGCATGACTAAGGCACTTTTCAACACTAATTATGTTGTGATGGCCTGTTGGTTGCCTTAATCGGAGGTCGGAATTCTCCATGGCATTTGACTGGGCAGCTGCGACCCTTGTTAATTGTTTGACGAGGTCCGAAGATGTACGACGAGGGGATTTCACCTGAGTATGCATTGAATTTGCTACAACATTGTTCCCAGAATATCTCCCATGTTCTGATAAGCGATGTCTGGCACGGTCGATTAATGAAGAGGGCACAGGCAGAAAATCTGAACTCGTAGAGGTAGAGCCTAGCGATGCATGACTTTTTAGCATATATGATGATTTTTGATTGGATGGACGTAGAAGTGACGGACTGCTTAGCAATGAAAGATCTTTCCATGACTTTCGAGTTTGTGGTGAAATCTTATGATCCAGGGTAGGCTCCAAGTCTGTAAATGAATCTTTCCGCAGCCCAAGCTTCTGCAGGGCCTGAATGTGGATTATTTCTTTGTCCGACAATTGGCTTTCACCGTTGGCTATGGGTGAATTAGGTTCTAATGTTTGCGTTTGGTATGGTACGCTGACCGAATATGTTTTCTCCTTCCGAGAACCAAAGGGTGGACTAATGGGCCCTGTCGAGTCAGGTTGAAGGATCACAGGAAGAACAGGCTCCAAATCAGGTAGACTCTGACGTGTACCGATCGAAAGCTTGTCTGGAGGTTTTTGGTTAGCAGGTGGGCTAACTGAAGGGTTCTTCTCCAACACTCTCATGTAAAATCCTTTTACGTAAGCAGAGTGAAGGGGGTCTTTGACATTGTTAGGCTTTGGATCGGAGTGGCGTAGACCAAGATCTGCAACCTTTAAATCAGGTACTGGATCATCCATAAAGTCAGATGGAGGGGGAATGAGACCTAGCTCCATGTCAGGACTAATGGAATGGATTGTGTTTGAAGATTCGCCAATGGTGGTTGAACACAGTTTTTTTATATCGATTGATATGTTACGATCAGTAACTGAAAGTTGGGGTCGCAACATGAATTTTGAGGGAGCTATAGAACAATCTGTGACAGCCTCAGAACCAACGGTAAAGTTTGGATTATAATTTTGATTTAAAATATGATCCTCATCTTTGTTTTCCTCTCGTATTGTAATATACTCAGACTTCTTGGCTGGAAAGCCAACTGGAAGTGTGAGCAAGGTCTCAGATCGCCTTTCCATTCCAGACTTGTCAAATCCGGAGGTATCTAGAAGGCAAAAACACATGATGTGAGTGTTGGCAAAAACTAAATCTCATTTAGGCTCATAAATCATTTTCTTACGTACTGTTGATTGAATTCAGACTGGACTTCTTCAGAAGCCTTCCTGAGTCTGGTTCATCATTGGATAGTCCACTGTCCTCCTGCACCTCCAGGGCTTCAATGGTCTGCTCCAGGTACATGATGCACGCTCTCTCCTCAGCAGATAAGTGCTCCATGCTGTCCTCACTCTGCAGAAAAAACATACCTTAGTGTTGTGCACATTTTAATCAATTTACACGAGAGACGAGACAGGAACAACAATCCGTCAAGAAAAATTTAATAAAAAGAAATATTGGCGGCCTGGTGGAACGAGTGGGTAGCGTGTCAGCCTCACAGCTCTGGGATTCAGGTCACGCCCACCTGTGTGGAGTTTGCATGTTTCCCCCCGGGCCTGTGTGGGTTTCCTCCGGGTACTCCGGTCTCCTCCCACATTCCAAAAACATACATGGTAGGCTGATTGAACACTCTAAATTGCCCCTAGGTATGGGTGTGAGTATGTAAGGTTGTCCGTCTCCTTGTGCCCTGTGATCGGCTGGCCACCGATTCAGGGTGTCCCCGGAATCCACTGGGGTGGGCCCCTCCCCGTGGCCGTGACCCTGGTGAGGATGGATCGGTTTGGAAGATGAGATGAGAGACAAAGAAATATTTACATTGCACTGCCAAACATCATGTATTTAATGTGCATAACTGGTGCTCCATAACATTAGATGCAGAAGCAGTCACATGAGGAATAAATTGACTTACACAAAGAGAATTCATGGTGATCACACTGTCATAGCTTCCAGTGCTAGGTTTATTGCTCAAAGGTGCCAAAGCAAGGCCATCATGGCAAGTGTCGACCGTCGACATTACGCAGTGAAGGAAGAGGCTGGGGACTGTTCATCAAATTGTGGAAGGATCTAAAGTGTCATGAAAAAAATGTTAACCACGTGTCTAGTGTTGCAGGATTTGTCTCATTTGAAATAATAGATGTGGTAGTAATAATGTACTTTGCTCCAGGAATACTACAGTCATGAGGTGTTACTAATACAATTTCAGCTTTATGACAAGAATAAGATTCAATAATTGTGTATTACTAAAAGTACTACGTATTTTGTTATTTAGATTAACGTTTAAAAGTCAAGATTTTGATATCTGGCAGAATTTTGAGTAGAAAAAAATAAAGAAGTTAAAAATTCCATTAGAATTAATAAATTAGAATAAAGGCGGCCTGGCGAAGGAGTGGTAAGCGCACCGGCCCCACAGCTCCTGGGGTCGAGGGTTCAACCCCAGATAGGTACTTACTGTGTGGAGTTTGCATATTCTCCTTGGGCTTTCATGGGTTTTTTCCAGGTACTCTAGTTTCCTCCCACATCCCAAAAATGCAGGCTAGGCGGGTTGGACACTCTAAATTGCTCCTAGGTATGACTGTGAGCGTGAATGGTTGTCTGTCTCCTCGTGCCCTACGATTGGCTGGCCACCAATTCAGGGTGTCCCTGCCTGGTGCCCGTAGTTAGCTGGGATAGGCTCCAGCACCCTCCGCAACCCTTGTGAGGATAAGCGGCTCAGAAAATAAATGAATGAATAATTAGAATATCTTATCCTGTACTGAAAATAAACTTGATTGTTTTAGTGTTGATTTTGTACAAAGGACATATGTACTTTTAACAGCTCGCTAGTTCAAATAAAATGTATGTTGACTGATGCATATGAAAAAACAACCATACATAGACACATTCATTTAAAGCTAAAGACAAAGGAGATCAAAAAGTGCGAATAAAAGTGATGTTGTAAAATGAATGAATGAATAAAACAAAAACAAAAAACCTACAATACCCAAATTGTACGTTGTGAAAGAATAGGAGTATGACCTTAAAAAAACAAAAAAACAATGTAATAAATTGTGGATTACAAGTTGTTGTCTTTTTTTGTTAGTTAGTTTTTTTGTTTTTGTTTAACCGGTGTTTTTTCTTCTTCTTGATAAATGTGTGCCAAAAGAGGGCGAAATTTCAATCGATCAAACAGCTATTGATAAACCACTCTTTATGAAGACAGGACACAATTGCCAACCTGCTTCTTCATCCCAGTAGATGTATGGAGATGCACAAGTGCTGAAATAAGTATCTAACATTGCCTGACGAGCAGTTTAGGCGGTAGTCCGCCTTTCACTCAAAGTCAGCTGGGATAAGCTCCAGCAACCTGCAATCCTACAAGATAATCGAATGAGTGAATAGAAGTGTCTACGCTCACACAGAGAAATGATGGAGCAAGGTCAGGTAAGGAGTTTTGTTGTAATTATGCTAATTCCACAAATGTCTTCAACAAACTCCACCTTTATCTTAAAAATTCACTTCTTTTACCTCTTTCTAATCTCCATGTTTGCAGTGATGAAGAAGAAGGTTGGAAATTAGAGATCAGCCGATATGGTTTTTTCAGGACGATTATGAGTAGTTAGAGGAGGCCGATAACCCATATTTGGAGCTTATATTCTTTTGCATTAATAGAGTAAACATTGGTATAAAATAATTGAATAATGCAAGCACTTCATTGAATTTGACAAAATCACACAAATAGAAAATATTTTCACAATAAATAAAATAAGATGGCCCGGTGGAACGAGTGGTTAGCGCATCAGCCTCACAGCTCTGGAGTCCCTGGGTTCAAATCCAGGTCATGTCCATCTGTGTGGAATTTGCATGTTCTCCCCGGGCCTGCGTGGGTTTCCTCCGGGTACTCCGGTTTCCTCCCACATTCCAAAAACATGTATGGTAGGCTGATTGGACACTCTAAATTGACCTTAGGTATCAGTGTGAGTGTGAATGGTTGTTTGTCTCCTTGTGGCCTGCAATCGGCTGGCCACCGATTCAAGGTGTCCCCCGCCACCTGGGATTGGCTCCACCACCCCCCGCAACCCTAATGAGGATAAAGCGGCTCAGAAAATGAGACAAAAGATAAATAAAATAAAGTTTCACTGTAACTGAAATAATGTAACTGTTGTAACTTAAAACAAAAAGTGCAGGTTTTCTCAGGCTCAGCAGTCTCTCTAGGAAATGCAAATAAAAAGCTTTTTTATTTTCAATTACTAGAGATAGCAAAACAACTAGATACAGCAAAACAAAGTTAAATAGAATTTTCCCAGATATGTCAACCAATCAGTTGTTGCTATTGAGCAGCACAAGATTTTGGTGCAAAAAACTAAGTTTTGTCCGGCCTCTCTTGCGTTCATAAATTGTAGAAACTTCACGGACGATCCGTTCACTTGAGACTGATGAGGGTGGTGCACTAAGAAATTTTGTTGGTGGTGGTGGGTGTGGGTGTGTGTGTGTGTGTATGTGTGTGTGTGTGTGTGTGTGTGTGTGTGTGTGTGTGTGTTTCACTTGGCACTGAATTCGGAGAGAGGGCAGTTGAAACGCATCTCATGACCAACAAAGGGCGTCAAAATTGAAGCATAGTTGCGTAAAGACTCTTCATGTCTCCAAAAGGAAGGGATCGAATTAACGAGCAGCTGTGACAGGTTGTTTATTTTTGGCGAGGCTGTCGGCACCGCACTTAAGGTCCTGATGAAAGCCTAATGATTGTTTCAGTACAAATGAGATATCTGATATCGGTTTATATCAGATGGTTGGATTAAATATACACAGGATACTTGTCAAGTTTACAAATTCGATCTGTTGGCAAGGGTGTCCCCCTCTGCCTCCCTGTTGTGATTGGTTGGGCAATAGCTGTTCTTATTGAGTTTTCGGCCCCGTTTTAGCACACATATTACTACCACACGTGTTTCCCTAGAAATCATTTGTATGTGCGCAAAAAAACACTGGAAAAAAACACTCAAAAATTGTGTATTTAACGTCTACTTTTTTTTACCACGACTTGGAGTAATTTATTTGTGAGTTGGTTTTGGAACGCAACATTTGCATGTACAAATATGTTTTCTTGTCTGTGGTTACAAGCGACCATTTGTCTCAAAAAAGTGCTACAACTCGCGCACTTGTAATAGGAGTTTTTAACCTGCAGCAAAAAGACATTTTATTTGCAAAGAAACAACCCCCCCAAAAAACTGCAAAACAATAAACCTCACTTGCAAATGGAATAAACAAACTGTAAAATAGTTTGTTACATTATGTGCATGCTATTTTCGTCCCTGTCTCCTTTTCTTTACCAATGCAAAATTTAGGAATACAGGTACATAATTGTCATTTTACAAGTAAAAATGTCATTTGACCATTTTATTTATTTTGGCACAATTTTGTTCGCATAAAAGGCATTTTTGAGTGTTCAATACGCCTAACAAGTATGGCTTTGTGTCACTTTTCGCAACAGGAAGTTTAGCCGGTAGCTTGTAGATCACCAGTGTCAAACCAATTCCATAAAGTGGGTGCAAGTTTTCCTTGCAACCAAAAAAGAGGATATTTTTTCACCAATTTGAATTTGATCTCCTGCAAGTGTAAAAAGTTCATTGGCAACAGGTGCTCCTTGTGCTGAATTTTTCAGCAGAAAATTCATTGGTTAAACTGTCTGGGCTGTACTGGTTGGAAGGAACCTTTCTTGGCCCTTTGTGGACTTGGCTTGACATCACTCATGTAGATATACAACATCATACAATATTCCACTCCTTCTCATTTTTTCCCCGAAAGAAAATTACTCTCCCTCCCAAGAAGACAATCTGCAGAATGAGTGGCTTCTAACAGCCAACACCTGTGAATGCAGGAAGTAAACTAGCAGGGCTCACCCACAACTGACTCAGGATCTAATAGTGAATGGAATGTCACTTTGCTTGCTCAAATGCCTTAGCCTCAACCGAGTGAGCACTGTGATGCGGTAACAGGGTGTTGAACCTAAAGCACACGGAAAATTTTGTGACTCAGCCATTCATATAGGGGTGGCATGATTTAGAGTGAAAAGGCAGTAGTACGCTGAGATTTTTCTCTCAAAATATCTAACAAACGTCAGCCTCACAGCTCTGGGGTCCTGGGTTCGAATCCAGGTCGGTCCACCTGTGTGGAGTTTGCATGTTCTCCCCGGGCCTGCGTGCGTTTTCTCCAGGTTCTCTGGTTTCCTCGCACATTCCAAAAACATACATGGTAGGCTGATTGGTATGAATTTGTATGAAGGTGTTCCCCGCCTCTGGCCCGAAGCCAGCTGGTATAGGCTCCAGCACCCCTCGCGACCCTAGTGAGGATAAAGCGGTTCAGAAAATGAATGAATTAATTAATATCTAACAATTGCCTTATACCCTAGATGACTGCATTTATGTTTAACAGTAAACATAAATTGTGTAATTCATAAGGGTTGATTAATTTTATGCTGTCCTGCAAATTGTATTTACACTTTGCTTACTTAACTATCAAGCAAGGTATTCACTGATTGCTCGACAGTGTCTGTCATAAATTTTATATTAGATGGAAGGCATATCTATACAAATGGGTTAAATCTGTTATCCGGACTAAAATGGCAGTGAATGAAATTAGAGTGGAGAATCAGGAAGTGCTGTAAAACGTTTATAATTATTATAATGTAAATGTAAAAAGTCTATTTAACCATCAAACTAAATGACAGTAAAACACAAGTACAGGTTTGAAGAACTCGAAAGATGAATTAAGTTATGAGTGTAGTACAGTTAAATCATAACTCACCACAGAGTTCGACATCAATATAGGCTCGTCGAGGTTAAATGTGGTGGGTGTCAGTCCATCTCTGAGGTGGTGCGTCCTACCTCCACTGAACGTGAGAAAAATGTTGGGGCAAGTCAGCTAGAACTGTCCTGTCCTTAGCCAATCAGTTTCCTGACATTTGGTCATGTGCTGGCAATCAACCAGACAAGACGTGTAGCAAGACGGGAATTGAATGGTGTCTAAATAAAGTTGAACGAAACAAAAGCAAGTAAGTCTGTTTGAAACACGCGGACGGACGTATGCCAAACTGCTTAAGTATTTAGAGATTGATATCAGGTTCTTCCACATTTCAATGCAACTGATGCTACTATTTTGTTTCATTGTAAGTCTGTTGCGGAAAACATTATTGCAAGAGTACAAGTATATTTGCTTAAAAGAAACAGCCATAAAAAAAGTACCTTAATAGTTTTACTAATGATACCAGACGACGACCATATCATATGCTAAAATATACCGATGAACCAAAAGTATTGGCTTTTTGTTGTTGTTGTAATGTTGATGTCTACATTGGTGACATTATTTAACTACCCATTGTAATAGCTGCAACGCTGACTCTTAACAAAAAAAATCATATGTTAACTTTCTTCAAAATATGAGAAATACTCCAGGCTTGGAATGGCTTGAACACTTGCCCCAAAAAGCACATGTGCAGTTGCCGGGTTGTTAGCACAACTATTATGATGACATTTGCATACACATATTAATCGACCAGTCACTTATTGCAACTCAAACAACAGCAGAAAAACATTCAGTGACAGAAAAAAATAAAAAGGACCAACTCTCAAACTGCACAATTTATTATTTTTACAATTATGAAAATATTCATACAAAAACAAAAGCCGAAGATCATGTACAATCTTTTTGTTATTGATGTGAGGTCCCTCCTGTGTTTGCTCAGCCTCAAAAGTATAATCACAGGGCATTCACTGCGATATGTGTAACTTTATAAGTCCTTTGAATCTTTTTGACACAAGTCAAAAATTACATAGATACATACATATATATACACACATATACTGTATAGAGATCTATAAAAGCAAAAGTTATTCAAGTATCAAAATAAAGACCACTAGTTTCATGTACAATATTATTTGCATCATATTCCTCCAAAAATATTTTAATCTGATCCTCAGGGATGTGCAAAGGCAAAATGGGACCATGTTGATGGCTGATTGTACCGTCACTGGCGTGTTAAAGACAGTGTACCATAAATTTCACCCTACTCGTCAAACAATGTGCGAAATACAGCATGACCAAAGGTGTATAGAGCTCAATATAAATGAGTACCAGTACACCTACTTTAAAAAAAGGATTATTATGCCTTTCTAAGTGAACACCCAAACTAATTTATAAAATTTCAAATATTAAATTCACTTGTGGTTGAAGTCTTGAATGTAATCAACACAATCTGACTAAAATAGAAGTATACATATTGCCCCAGCAAGCAAGTACCATGAACTGTCAACAAACAGGTAGAAAACTATTCTGCCATTTCTTTCCTGCACCCTATTTTTTATAGAATTAAAATATATATCAACAAAGTACTATCCCACATAGCAGGTTTGGTAAATAATATTGCTTAATTCAACAAACAAGCGGGTAAGCAAATCAGGTTTCCAAATGAGAACAAATGCCCTCAAAAATTAACCTCTTGATGCCTGCATTTACATATAACAAATTTAAATGAAGCATTAGAGGAAAAACTAATCTCATTTTCTGAACCACTTTATCCTCACTAGGGTCGCGGGAGGTGCTGGAGCCTATCCCAGCTGACTTCAGGCCAGGGGCGGGGGACACCCTGAATTGGTGGCCAGCCAATCGCAAGGCACAAGGAGACAAACAACCATTCACGCTCACACTCATACCTAGGGGCAATTTTGAGTGTCCAATCAGTCTACCATGCATGTCTTAGGAATGTGGGAGGAAACCGGAGTACCCAGAGAAAACCCACGCAGGCCAAGGGAGAACATACAAACTCCACACAGGTGGACTGACCTGGATTTGAACCCATATCTCCCAATGTGAGGATGACGCGCTAACAACTAATAACAACTAACAATTTATATATATATATATATATATATATATATATATATATATATATATATATATATATATATATATATATATATATATATATATATATATTATATATAATATATATATAATATATAGATAGATAGATATCCGTTGAAGGCGCTAGAACAGGGGTGGCCAACTCCTTTTGGGGCCCTATCCAGTCTGTTTTCCACGTCTCCCTCCACCAACATACCTGAATCAAATAATCGGGATCCGTATCAAGCTTCTGGACAACTTGCTGATGAGTTGATCATTTGATTCAGGTGTGGTAGAAGAGGGAGATATGGAAAATAGACTGGATAGGGGCCCTCGAGGACCAGAGTTGGCCACCCTTGCACTAGAATGTGCCCCTTTTGATCAAAATGGCTTGGACGTCGAGTGCTTTCAATGGCAGTCAATAATTGTAAATGTAAAGTGATGCATCAAGGGGTTAAAAGAAAAGTATTAAGAAAAGATCAAATGCCAAAGCTGCACCTGAAAAACATTCTCTGTAGTGTTACTTAGAGTTAATGTAGTTTAGCGTAATTAAAGAATCACTGCTTATAGAATTGCTGATCACAGTTACAGATGTTGACAATGAGAAAATAAAAGACTACCGTAATTACTCGAATATAACGCGCACTCGAAAATAACACGCAGGTATAACTTTGGGCCAAAAAAATCTGGAAAAACGCAGTACTCGAATATAGTGCGCACCTAAAATTTCCCGCTGACGAAAATCAGAAATCTTACCTTTTTTTCTTCGTTTCACGATTGTTTTGTTCAAACAAATTTATTCATTAGAATCCTTCAAATGAAAAGTTCCTCTCTCTCTTTGTCTGTCCTCTCATACATCTCTTCGTTGAGAATCCTATCAACGTCCACGCTTCCTTCATCCACTTCCTCTTCCTCCCACAACACATCATCCGATTGGCTTTACGAGATGACGTAAAATCCGTGCGTCAAAGTGAGTTTGACAATGCTTTTTTCGATCGAAAATTTGTAATTTATTTTAGTTATTGATTATAACACTGAACTGAGAGAGGGTGAACTGAGACGGGTACGAGGCTAGAGGGGGGCAGTGGTGGTCTCGGCTTCACGAGATGACGTAAAATCCGTGCGTCGGCTCTACGAGATGACGTAAAATCCGTGCGTCAAAGTGAGTTTGACAATGCTTTTTTCGATCGAAAATTTGTAATTTATTTTATTCAATTCAATTTCAATTCAATTTATTTGGCAAGAAAAAGCACCAGGCTAAGGGCCATGTAACAAGACACCAAAAAAAAAAAAAAAAAAAAAAAAAAAAAAATTAGTTTTTGATTATAACACGCACCCCCAACTATTGGAATTAATTATTTTGCAAAAACCTGCGTGTTATATTCGAGTAATTACGGTAATTAAATTATGGCTTACTTTTGTCTTATCTTTTCACCACTAATTTTTTTCTCCTCACTTTAAGAAGAGAATAAGTGTCCAGTAAGCCCTCTAAAAAACTTTTGACATTTATTGGACAGCAGGTGAAAGAGGTGTGATTGGACCAACAACGCCCTCTTCAGATTGGTGATGGTGGGCCGCGCTCCTGTTTTTCCACGCAAAACATCCTACCCTTCATGCAACAGGGTGGGGTTCAGCTACAGGAAGAATGACACATGCACAGTTAAAATACAGTAAAAGTGACTAGATGAAATTGAAAAATAAAACAAAAAAAATAAAATAAAATCCCAAGTTAGATGAAAAGAAAAGTAATTAAAATAAAAACTTCATGATAAAAATGAGAAAAAAAGAGAAATTAGTAATAAATTATTTTTTAATCGAGACAATTTTATATGTACAGTCTTCCCTCTATTATCGCGACTTCACTTATTGCGAATTCACTCCCTTGTGATTTTTTTCTGGTATTAATTATTTTAATTATTATTATTATTTTTAAAGTTTATAAAAATGTGAAAATCCACGCTGAAACTCGCAAGCGGAAGCCACTCCCCTATCTTGCTTGCTACTAGGACTCAGGACTGAAGAATTATTATTATTATCATTTTTTTAAGTTCATAAAAATGTGAAAATCTACGCTGAAACTCGTAAGCGGAAGCCTCTCTTGCTATTAGGACTCAGCACTGAAGAAAAAAAAGTTATAATAGGGGTGATCCTATTTCGCGACTTTTCGATTATCGGGGCTATGTCTGGTCTACATTAACCGCGATATTCGAGGGATTACTGTACTTATGTATTCTTTCAATGCTTTATGTATATTGTTTTTAAATTAAATTCAGGCATCGAGTTGTTAATTATTAAAAAAATGCATAATTGTAATTGACCTTTTACAAAAGTTCTGTACCACTTGGATACTGATGCTACTCTGTCAAACTTTATGACTCTGACAGTACAGTATGGTAGGGAAGCGTATATTGGAGTATGTTAGTAATTTGTTTTGGAGCAATACCAAAGCAATATCCTCCAAATCGAGGCGGGTTTGTGGTCTGCAATGGAGAGTTACATTCACAATATAAACATTTGTAGTGAATGGAAACTACAAACGCCTCAGCCAAAGTATACAGTTCGCTTGCTAAGTCTGAGGAACCGCATGAGCTCTCTTTAAATGTGACCAGCGCAGCATTGTACACTAGTGATGGTCTCATAATGCCAGGAAAGTTATCTCTTATATTTTCTAGTATTTGTCAAGTATGGGGATTACTGTTATGTTAGCAAATTAGTTAAACACGATGCTCCAAGGCCAATATCATTCTCACTGTGATAGAATCTAGCCAGAGATGCCCAATAGCATGTTCTTATTTAAAGTAGGAGATAAATGTGTTTGTGTAAGGATTTAGGATGACTATAATTTGGGTGGCTTTCGACTACCTGGAGGCTGCTCTCTTGGCGTGTTAAACGCTTTCAGTACCGGAAGCACAGGGTTGGGATACTTTGGCGTAGGATGTCCATTCACAAAATGGTTAATGAAAAACAAATATGTTCAAAATACCTATTAGATTACTAGGTTTACATGAAAAGGAAGCGTCGCTTAAATGTTAACGTTAGCACACTCGTAGAACAGACTGCAAACAAGGACATGAAGTCCACAAACTTAAGTTAAAGAAACACAAATACTTTGAAGTGATAGTGATTTCATCCTAGTAAAATATAATATTTGATGAGAGTAACTATAACTTGATCTAGTTTTATGAATATTAGCACCTCTACGTGCAAGTTAGGCAAGCCAGAAATCGCCCCTACAGTTAGCTTAATCTTACCTTAAGTGAACACATCTGCTCATTTATTTTGAAGACATTTAGCTGGGACTGACACCATATGTCCAGTCTGTTTAATTGCTTGCAATGCAGTTTTTTATGGGAAGGGAATAAACTCCACTCTCCCTGATAAACTATTGCGGTACCTGTCCGAATTACATACGCCACAGGCATACGGCTTAACCATTTTGAACGTCTGGTGCTCATTGATCCTTTCTGATGCTTCTGTAAAGTTGCATGCAGTCAGGTATGCTTACAATAACCATAGTAGGAGTAACCATGCATTGCGCCAATGGTGGAATGGTAAAGCTTGACAGTGCCCCTTAATAACGATTGCTAGGACGTATGATTGGTTAAAAATAAGTGTTATACAGGAACAATGATTCAAAGAAGGCCTAAACAGGGGAAGACTCGACTTTAACAGACTTTGGAAGTTTGTGAAAGTGCTTCAATGCTAATTTTGTAAGCTACCAGACCATATCACAGTGTTTTTTGGACATTTCCCTCCGTTGGACCTTTAGCAACTGCTGTCGTTAGGAAGAAAGTCCCAAGAATGTATCAAGTCAAAAATGATAGCAGCATCCATGTGCAGCCTCTCACTTGGGTGAGAGTGCTCGGGATCTGGAGTGAAAAAGCATCAGAGTGGCTTTGGCCTAGCAGAGCTGGAAGAGCAACAAGAATGAAAGGTCTCATGGTCAAGAATTAACAAAGTGATTTGCGAAGAAAAGATGTTAAGTTCAAGGACATAGAAGGAAATTGGTGAAGGTGATGGGAAATATCATGAGGTTGGATATAATTGTAGCAATTGGTATACGGAGTGGGGGAGTGAAGCAAAAAAAATATGGTGGTCTCATACTTAGTGCTGACTGTACACTTTGGTTCCTTTGTGTCCACGAGCCACGTAGTGCCGCTCTGTGACTGGGAATCTCCCTGCTGTTCCAAAAGGATGCCCTAGAAATACACGAGATAAACAATATGCATTTAATAATAATAATAATAATAATAATAATAATAATCGGACATAGGCCATGTCGTCATTACCACAACACAAAAAGCCTACTTGTCATCACACGCAGAAACTGCGTGTGACGAAATTGATGGTGCTTCTCCATAAGATACGTTTACTCGGCAAAAGACCTAAATCTAGTACGGACTTTTAGTAACTTCGTTACATATAGTTCTACTATTTGACGTCAGTTGTGACCCTGCAATGCAGAACAATGTTCTCCAACACCGGATGCACCTTGTATTTATGACCTTGAGATTTTAAAGAGTCATGAACACTGCTCTCCCCTCAAGCCCATGTTTGTGAGCAAATTTCACTGTCCAAAAAGTTGATGCAGGTCAAGACTTGAACAAATGTATTTCTATTGCTGGCTGTTTCGCTATCAGTAATTTTAAAACCATACTTAAACACAAATGCTAATTGTTAGGTTTATTATGGAGTATTCTATATGTGTTGTAAGCATTTTTAATAAGTAATAAGGCTATAAACCAATTCATGGGACCATGGACATTTTTCCTCCACATCGTCTTCTCAAGGCCCCACAGCTCGAGGACACATTGTTTTCGGACGCTTTTCGGCAGAACACAACGGGACTGTTTTGACGGGACTCCAGCAGCAGATGGCGATAATCGCATTATTGTTTGAAAATACGGATGCTTTGTTTACATTATAATACTGCTTTGTTTACATTATAATACTGCTTGGTTTACTTTAGAATGCTTTGTTCACATTATAATCCTGCTTGGTTTACTTTAGAATGCTTTGTTTACCTTATAATGAAAATATTATGCAATTCCTCACACCGTTGTTTGGGTGCCTTGTTCAACTTTTATGCTTACTTCGGCAATTCTCACACAGTTGTTTTCTAACCATCTAGGGTGTTATTGTACTGATTACATAAACATGTTTTTCGAGTGTTGCGATTAAATACAATGATTCAGTTACTACAATTTAGAATGCCTTGTGGACTAAGACGACGTCACAAGGTACCTCCTTGCAAGTGTAACCAGTTATGTTGAAAGATGTTTTCCTATTTTAATTAAATATTACTAATAATGATTTAAAAGGTTTTAATCATTATTCCAACACTAATCTATACATCTTATCTTCATTATGTTATTGCCATAGAGCTCATTTTTCTCATAATAACCTTAATGAATCAGTAATCAAAAAGCATGTGTGACTTTTGTTTGAGCAGTTGCAGCTGGTTATCTCAATAATGAACTCTAAAATAGTCACTTCTTTACAAAAAGTTCTTAATTTTGAAGTAGCAATTTCTCCAGGGCACTACATGTAATGTTGGCAAGGTCATTAAAGTTTAACTCCACATAGCCACAGAAATTATGAAGATAAAAATGACTGTGTCCAACTAAACAATTTGTTTGAAAGATGAAGATTAAAGCAATGGAGGACCTAATATTCCTTTCATTTCACCGGAGACATAGTAGTGGTGAGATTCCAAGCCAATAGGAAAGGAGATGTAAACATAAAAAATTGCAAGCTGTGACATAAGCATCTAACACAGGCAAAAATGAACTTGAAACTTTAGCTCACTAATGAAGTCACAGTTGAAAGATTTGCCCGTGGAGTGTACTTGTCTCATCCATATTAAGCAAACGTTAACTAATGGTGAAATGCCAAATGCAGACAAAAACACGGTCAAATTGTCATGATTGTTTAAGCTTTGAGAGCTGTTTCTTGGAAGTTTATGTTTTGCTATGAAAATATGTCCTGTATATCATGTTTGTGCTACTCACCCCTGACTTCCGGACACTGCCCCGTGGTTTGGGCACGGGTTGGGTTGACTTTGACTCCATAAGCTCTAAAGCAGGAACTGGGTTCTGGTGCTTTTTGGTCCTCTGGGCTTGCAGAGCCAGCTGATATGCCACCTCAAATGCTTGACCCAGAGTCAGTATGATCTCATAGGTGAGGTTCTAAGAGAGCATGATCACAAAGATTGCAGATTACTTTCTATCAAGAAAGCTTAACCCCCTATAAGTAAGTGAGTATTTTTGATCATTTATTAACATTATGTTAAAGTTAATAAACTCAAAAACAGACATTTATGAGTCACTTCCTATTGATTTAGGCTCAATTACAGATGAAATAGTTTTCTTTTTCTTATTACTTCTTTTTTATTTTGTTTAATTCTTGGCTGACTCCTTGCTGATTTGGGGTTTAGTTGATTTATGGGACATTCTGGGTCACTTTATACCAGTGGCGGGCGGTGCATTTTCTGGTAGCGCCTTCAACGTATCAATCCAACCCTCAAAAACTATTTTATGGCTATAAAACCTCTACTGCAGCTACAGCTGCGACACATAAAAAATAATCAATAAATTAATGCACAAAAATGGGGTAAAATCCACTTCCTAGCAGCATTTCATGATTAAATACAAATACTGGAGCTTTTCAGACATTAAAACCAGGCCAGGGGGTGATTTTCCCGGGAAAAGACAGCGATGAACGTCAATGGCGTACGGGCAAACATTGCCCGAAAATGGGGTAAAATCCAGCCAAAAACAGCATTTATTGATTAAATACAAATACTGGAGCTTTTTAGACATCAGAACCGGGCCTGGAGTATCATTTCCCCGGTAAAAAGACAGCAATGAACGCCGATACGTCCATACGTGAAATGACAAAAAATGCACTAATACTAAAATCCACTTCCTAGCATCATTTATTGATTGAATACAAATACTGGAGCTTTTGAGACATTACAACCAGGCCAGGGGGGTGATTTTTCCCGGGAAAAGACAGCGATGGACGTCAATGTTGAAACGCCAAAAATTAAACTGGGGTAAAATCCACTTCCTAGCAGCATTTTGTGATTAAATACAAACACTGGAGCTTAAATACAAACACTGGAGCTTTTCAGTTATCAGAACTTGGCCCACAATTGAAATATTATTTAGGAATATAGCCATATTTGTAATTTTACTCACCAAAAATCCTTTTTACACAATATCCATCCTCCTTTCTTTCTTCCTTCTTTCCTATCGCCATCGAAGCTAATGATGAAAGTCGAGCCTGTCCTGTCATATTTCCGGCATAGTCCGTTTTGAAAATGGCATTAAATCAACACAACAATATACTATTTGCTTGTGGAGCTAAGTTAGGGCGCTGAAAGTGCCTCACACACAATTTTCCCGGCTGTAACAGGCTTGCTAGCTTCGGAGTTGACCGCCCTTTCTTAATGATGTCCATTTTTTTCCTGAAAAAGTCCGTCTCGAAAATAGCTTTGTGAGCAAACAGAATCTATTTGTTTTTGCTTCTGTCGGCCATAGTGGGTGGAGTTTGCGATCTCGGCTGCCTCGGTACTGCTTTGGCCCGCTTACTAGCCAATCATAGTTTGTGAAAGCAATGACATGTCCCAGCCAGCAAAATGCTAACGCCTATGAAAAATCATTGTGGGGTTGCCAACTCGAAATCTGATTGGTTAAAAGCAACAGTCTAGTTTAATGCAGCAGAGCCCGCAAGAACTGATTGTGCAGGCTTTGAGGCAGATCTGATCTGGCAACAAATAATGGCTGAAATGTGATTGGTTAAATGCTTCAATATGAAAACACACATCTGGAAGCAGTGCAACCAGGGGGAAAAGCAATGAAAGGAAGCTAACAGACCATTTGGAATAATAAGTACGTATTGATGGACAAAATATAATATGATTCAGATATTTCTTAGGCCAGCAGAGAAGGCCTTGAAGGCCCTGACAGCCCACCACTTTTATACTTATTTTAGTTTTTATGAGATATCAACTGATTTTTCTTCCGCAATAACATTTAAAAGTTTTTTTTTGTAATGGGGGTTTCATAGTATGGCAGGGATAATTAGAAAAAGAATCATTCAACACTAGTCATCCTGCCTAAAATGGATTTATCGCTTTCAATAATATTGAATGAGTTAAATGAGTGCCCTATAAATGGCTGGTCACAAAAATTGATTGAAGCCTTGTTTAGGTTTAACACCATGATATACGATATCCATCCATTTTTGTGAAGGAACTGTAGGAGTGGTGGATTTATGTGCACAAGTAGAATGATTTCCATTACCACGTCTATAGTGCTAAACACATGACAGTAGTGGTGGCTGGTCTGCAAGTCTTTGGTGATGTAGGCAAATGTGCACAAGTCTTCAGGGTCCTGAGCTGCGCAAGAAATGTTACGAATCTCATGCTCTGCAATAATATTCTGCAAGAAAACCAGAAAGAGGTCATCCCAAAATGTCTTCAGCGTTTCTATTTGTATTCATCTAATTACATTTTGGATGTAGAAAACATTGTCACACAATAGCTGTGAGAATGAGCTAAAGGCATAGAGCAGCGGTCCCCAACCTTTTTCTCCCCGCGACCGTTGAAGCTCTTTCTATTTTCTCGCGGACCGGCTAATGGGAAGGGAGACAACTTATGACAAAATTATGTGGGGGTGGGGCCGGTGCACGAACGACACCCAGGACGGCAAAAAAACAAGTCCCAAGCATAATAGCAATTATTTATTATCATTATTATAACAACTTTTCTCATTTCAAGTAGGAGGGCGAGATTGAAAACGTTAATATTTTTTACTCTGACGGACCGGAACGAGGTAGCTCGCGGACCGGTGGTTGGGGACCGCTGGTTGGGGACCGCTGGCATAGAGGACATAGTAACAAACTTGTGCATATTTCATTCATAATTAAAGAAAAAAAACTGTATTTTTGTGGTTGGGGTAAAAAAGGTGGGAATGTAGTCTAATAAACATTATAATTAAGTAAATATCGGAAATTTGACACTGTTTTTGCTCTATACACTACCACAAAGATTTGTTAAAAACGATATGTTCCTTTAACTGTAAAGGTTCAGCTTTACTTTGTGGGAATTTATATCCAGTGTTAATTTACAGAATACATTTTAAATACCTGCAACCACACAGCAGTAGGTGTCAGTAGAAAAAAAGCACAAAGGATCTGTGCATAGCCACTTCACAACCCCTAGTTTTACTTTAGTGAGTTAAGAGTTGTACTTTATTAAGGTCTTTGAATATTTGTGCTGCGCATATTAATCAACGAGCCAATGAAGGCCACATCCACCAAAAGCCAATGATCCTTAGTTTTAAGCACAAAAAACAAACAATGCAGACTAACTACACTAATTAAAATAACTGACCTTGTTGGCAGCATCAATGAACTTCACACCCTTATAGGTGATAGAGAGGACAATGGTCGGGACTTTTTTCATTTGTTCTGTTGACCTCTGAAAGAAATAGCAAAAAAATAAATAAATGAAGCTGAGCCATAGAACATGATGTTTTTTGCATAAAGGCTACTGACTCTCATTTTGGCACAGGCATCCTGGGTAGACTCCGTGCCGCGTAGCTCTTTAATCAGCATAGAACCCAGATACTGTATAAATAAATAAATAAATGAATGTGGTTGGATGTGTTCACTCCAAAAAAGCTACTTTGTGTGACAATAACTTACGCTGGCTTCATAAGAACAGGACTCAAAGATGAGCTTCTCTGGCTGGTGCTGCCAGTTTTGGACCGGGGCATACGGAGCTGCCAAACTAGGTGGCCGAAGAATCAGTCGTGATTCCCAAGGTCGTTCCTCATTACGCTCCTGGAGAAATACAGTAAGACTAATAGCCAATGGCTCTCACGGCTGCAAGGAGCGGAGCGGGAATATGATGACAAACGCACGCGTGATTTGCGCCGCTCTTCTCGATGTCTTTGAGTAAAGTCATAGTTGTTATCTGGGACTTTCTTTCTCACTGGTTCCACAGCTGGAAGCAGAGGATCCATGCTTTGGGTTGTGGGGGACTCAAACTGACAGCGTGACAATGATGAATGGGTTGGAGGGAGGTCTTGGCACTGTAGATAACCAGATAGAATAATTAGCCGAAGTAGTACCGTCAGGAACAAAACCCATTTTGTCAGGGGGGAGGCGAGCATGGAATGATCGCTGCAATCCCTCCCAGTCAAAGTGGACTGGACGTCTAGCACCGTTAATGACCCATTAAACGTTAATTGAGTTTAATGGTTTTATATGTAAAACTCTTCCTAATTTCTTTGAAAGAAATCAGTTCTAAAACATGTAATGTTAATCTTTTAAGTTTAAATAATTTAACTTTACATAACAAAATGTACTTTAATGGATTAAAAATATATGGTCCTCTGGACATTTAATTCAATACATCGTTTGCATACCACAGTTTGAGAACCACGAAGATAAACGTTGGTTGATAGTCAACCTCACTAATAACGTTTCATCTATGTCAAACAAACAAGCCAGGCATGGTATAACATTCCACAGCAAGTGCATTTACCCTAATCTGAGACAACCGAGGTGGCTTGATGGGAGGCTCTTCATAAAACCTCTCTACTAATGATGCAATAATCCGTTTCCTGTGGCCAAGCAGGGTGATTTTCAGGACCTGAATTTGAGAAAGCAACAAAGATAAATACCAGAAATGAAGAGGTCAATTTCCCTAAATTCATACTGGCACTACAGTAATAACTTAACATACAAGTGTCCCAACATATGAGAAATCTGAGATACGAGGAAAATTACGAGCAAATTTTTGCCTTGAGATACGAGACAAATTTGAGATACGAGCATACCCGACCGATGGTTCCCGATGCGGACGTCCGGGTGGCCGAGTATGCGAGAGGCTGCTTATGAGAACAGCATCGCTCTGTCTTTCTCGTCGCATCTCCCTCGCGTAAAGATATCTATGAGCACCGGGCCGTACAGGTTGCATTTTTTACTGGAGATAGCATGACCGAGGCGATAATCTGCGATTAGGCCAGCAGAATCTACATGGACTTGAAAGCAAGGCAAGCATCTGAAAAGGACACCAGTGAAACCCTTCAAAGCGGGTTGTGGCTGGTTCGATAATTTTATAAAATGAACAATCGGTTCTAAGGCATGGAGAAACCAGGAAGTGGAATACATTAACATCTTCAGTTATCATACAAGACGGTTTAAATTTAGTGTAGGGTAAGATCAAAACTTATTTTTAAGTGTGTGTGTGTGTATAGTAATCTAAGTCCATTTAAATTAATTTAAAAGTTTATGTTATGTCACGAGCGCGTTGCCGTCAATTTCCTCTGTCCTTTTCTCTCTGCCTCCTCCCTGCACTCCGCACTACTGTCTGTCTGTACTGAATAATGTCACATTTTAGTATTTAAGATCATAATGTCTAGATAGGTACCGTATTTACTCCCATACAAGCCATATTTGTCGCTCAAAAGAATTATGACTGAATCGATGGTACGGCTTAGGGGCTCATAAAAAGGTGACATGCACAAAAGATGACAAAGACGAAACGTCATAACGCAAGACAATGCAGCCGATACGGTCATTTATTTCAAAATAGAGAAAAGATGAGCAGATAAAACGCTAAACAAAATTTATTTTGACGTCTATGAATGAAATTCAAGAAAAAAAACTCACTTGTGCCTGTCAATGCTCGCTCAGGGCGTCACCATCTTACCGTAGTTAAACATGGTCTGACTGGCCATACGCGAGTAGGCTTGATATATGTGTTCGTAGCGTTTACCATGTCAGCACATCCCAATAGTTGTTAAGGCTGATCAAAGGTCTTGCGGTCAATCGTTAAACTATCAGCCTTGATACCTGCTTAATGTGTATCCCATGCTACTATTGCACCCAGAGACTTGGTGAACACTATGCCGCTAGTGACACACTTCCTGGTTGTGCTTACGTTACTTCCTTTTTGAATTTGTCTACGTGCAGTCAACAACACCCTTTCAGAACACATCAAGGAAATGATTGTACATTTGTGATTATGAAATAAAACTAAATTCTGCTCTTCTTTCTTGCTTTTCTTTTTCTTTTTTGTTTGAAAGTGACAACTATTGCAGTGATATGAACCACCAAAAAAATTTGGCCGCCACAACATTTTAAACTTCTGGTAAGAAAATTGTAATTTCTGTCATTAAAAAGCATCAGCTTCTCATCAAGATACTGATTTCTTTTTTAAAATCGAATATTTTGATATTTTGCATTTACAAAGAGAAGCATGTTAACTTCCTTATGATATTTATCCTAATAGGGTGCTTTTGATTTATACATTGTCAGAAATACCACCTGCGATGATTTTTCTTAGGATTTTCCCTTCAAAGTAACACATTTGTACTCCCTATTAAAACCATGAATATGGAGGTGAAAATTGTGAATCAGGGGGTGGCTTACATGCGAGAAAATACGGTATTTGTTACTTTGTGAGTAAATGATGAATTAGAACAAATAAAATGTTTTTTCATTGTAATATCCTGTTTTTGGTGTTTTTTTTCAGAGGATGGAATTGATTAATTTGTATTTAGTTCATTTCTATCTGAAAATTGATTTGAGATACGAGTAAATTGACATACGAGCTCGGTTCGGAACGCATTAAGCTCGTATCTCAAGGTATTACTGTACTTGCAGTTAAAGTCCTTCGCTAATACCCACATTGACAATCTCCAGCTCCCAGAGGTTTTTGACACAGTCCAGAGAGCGGTAACCACTGGACAGGAAGTTATGGAGGTACTCATTCAGTCCCAGGTTCTCCAACCAGGAGGAGAGGGAATTGCTGCCATCACTGCCTAGTGCTTTCACCTTTAACGAGCAAATAATTCCCCATGAATCAAAAATAATACTATAAGCATTAGCATGTTTGCTTTATACCTTGGGTAGTGAACGTGCTGCATGCAAGATCTTCTTTCTGTGGCTTGGGTTTGCGATCCCAATCTCTTGCATGTCACGATCCTCCATTACATTGGTACCCTGTAAAGACACACAAAAAAAGATGTAGATGATATTACTGTTATGCGATAATGCTGTGAGAATCGTTGAAGCATCAACAGCACAAAATGCCAGACAGATCAGAATGTGATGAATTGAACCATGTTGGCAAGAAAATCTAATTAAATATTTGTATAAATAGTCTAAATAACATATTTAGACAATGCCTGGGTTTCATTTACAAATTTATGCAAATGGGTCTTCTCTGTAGGTGAATCATCACGATGTCGCCCTCCGCAAATACAGGATTCCCTCGAATAGTGCATAGAATGTAGACCAGACATGGCCGCAATAGTCCAAAAACCGCAAAGTAGGATCACCCCTATTATTAGTACCAAACTACATGTTTTCGCGCCTATAAAAATATACAAGTACACAAGTACAATTATTAAGAAGTGTAATTATCAAATATTACAGTTATATGCATGTCAAGACTTTAATGTATTAATATCTAAATTCCTTCATTCATTCAACTTGCATACAACGCATCCTCGAAAGAGTTGCAGGGGTTGCTGGAGACTAGCCCAGCTGACTTCGGGCGAAAGGGAGACTACACCCTAGACTGGTCGCCAGTCAGCCGTTGGGAACACTGAGAGACAAAAGACCATACGGGGATTGAGCCCGCGCCTGCCCGCATTGAACCTCTACACCACGAGGCGGCTAATATCTAAATATAATCTATAAATAAAAATATAAATACTTAAAATACTGTACTCACAGTGAAAATAGTTCCTCTTTGCTTGATTTAGATAATAATGAAAAAAAACTGGTTATTGGGAGCTTTAATCCAAGTTCTCTTCGTCAGATTTGATAGGCATTGGATCATCGATAGAATCTTCAGGAGGCGTCGTAGGGGCAACGGGAGGAGCTTTTTTCTGCGAGAGGTTTTTGGCGCACAAGGAAGATGGCGACTGCCATTTCTTTTCCTTGTACAAATATGCTGTTGTACAAGGACATAACACTGTCAGGACGATTGCAAAATTCAATGGCTCTGACAATTTTGTCATCAATCTCCTGAACCCGTTGTTGCAAACATATTGAAGATCCCCTGCAGATCTCTAAAAAGAAGACCATGTTCTTCATTCTCAGTCTCGTCGTTGTCCGCTGCCTCTACTTCTTCAGTCCCCGATGGGATCATTTCGACATGGTCCTCATCAGTTGGGGGCGGAGGGTTCTTAGTGGCTCTCGAACAGCGTGTTGACGTTCTCTCGTCATGCCAGCTTCACAGCCGTGTCTATGGTGTAAATCCCTCATAATGTGGTTCATTTTTTTATATTTCTAGTGGTTACCACCAATGTTCCCTCTAAGCTGTGCACGTGCGCAATTGCACACTACTCTCGTCTTCTCTGCGCACAGCAAATCATATGGAGCGCACAAAATAAAATCCCTTTTTTCCCCATGATGGCGCCGTTCACGCGGCAGCCAGTGGCAGTAGCTCTGTCCACTCTTATGTTTTTCGTGTTTTACAGCCATTCTATCTTTTTTTTAAATACATTTTAATATTTCTTAATACATTTCTTTTTACTTTACTGTGCAAATAGAAGAACAAGCGGTGAAATCGGGTGAGGACTGTCTAAATCTGCTGTGTGTGTGTGGTTCTGTGCGTGCGTGTGTGTGTCTAGTATGTCGTTGTGATCGTTTGTCTTCAACCTACGCAATGGACTATAAATGGAAATTAGCCCTCGGCTACAATCTTACATATATATGTTCATTAATATGAATATAAATATGTTAAGTAATATGGGCTATCCCTTATTAAATAAATCAAAGCAAAATCATGGAAAAATAGTCCATATAAATGGAAACTTGACTATCTCAAGTGACACATTCAGCAGAAAAGTCATTTGAACGAGAATGAGAAGTGAGAAGGACAGATGTGTAAAATAAGGTAAAATTTAAGTCGGATTTGTGCATATTCTAATGGCATTTATGAAGATTATTTATTCATAGATATTTTTTCATTCATTTTCTGAACCGCTTTATCCACTTTATCACTCGCGGGGGGTGCTGGAGCCTATCCCTGCTGACTTTGGGCCAGGGGCAGGGGACACCTTGTATCGGTGGCCAGCCGATCGCAGGGCACAAGGAGACGGACAGCCATACACACTCAGACCCATACCTAGGGGCAATTTTAGAGTGTCCAATCAGCCTACAATGCATCTTTTGGGATGTGGAAGGAAAACGGAGTACTCAGAGAAAACCCACGCAGGCCCAGGGAGAATATGCAAATTCAACTCGGGTGTACCGACCTGGATTTGAACCCAGGACCCCAGAGCCGACGCACGAACCACTCATCCGCCGGGCCGCCCATTCATGGATATTAATCATTACATGTTATTATTACTAAATCATTTATGTGTAGTAGACATGCACCTGTTTATGGCAGGTGTGATACTGGTGTGTGCCCATAGCGAGCAATGATGATGTTGCTCACACTGGTACTCAGTGTGCTCAGGGAGGTTGTCTTTCTGCCCAGACAAACAAAAAATTAGACGGAACATTGAATCCAGGTCACGTCCACCTGTGTGGAGTTTGCACGTTCTCCGCGGGCCTGCGTTGGTTTCCTCCCACATTCCAAAAACATGCATGGTAGACTGATTGGACACTCTAAATTGCCCATAGGTATCGGTGTGCGTGTGCATGGTTGTCCGTCTCCTTGTGCCCTGCGATCGGCTGGCCACCGATTCAGGGTGTCCCCCGCCTATGGCCCGGAGACAGCTGGGATTGGCTCCAGCACCTCCATGACCCTAATGAGGATAAAGCGGGTCAGAAAATGAGATGAAATAATCTATAAATAAAAAATGTAAATACTTTAAGTCAGGGGTTCGATCGAACCCTAGGGGTTCCGTGAATCGGTCTCAGGAGTTCGGTGGAGAAATTGTAAAATTTAACAATTTAAGGCCATTTTAAGGGTGCGGCTTATACGCGCAGGCGGCTTATATGCGAGTAAATAAGGTACACACACATAGGGCAGATAGGGCACAAGTTCAATCATTCATTCATTTTCTGAACCGTTTTATCCTAACTATTAAAGTCCAAAATATACTACAAAGTGGGCCGCTTTCTGACGCAGACGGGTCAAAGGGGAATGCGCGTGCACCTCGGCTAAATGCTCCTTTTATTAATCATTGCAATTCCTGTTATTATCATCTCATCTCATTTTCTGAACCGCTTTATCCTCACTAATGTCACGGGGGTGCTATCCCAGCTGACTTTGGGCCAGAGGCCTGTGGACACGCTGAACCGGTGGCCAGCCGATTGCAGGGCACGAGGAGACAGACAACCATTCATGCCCACACTCATACCTATGGGCAAATTAGAGTGTCCAATCAGCCTACCATGCATGTCTTTGGAATGTGGGAGGAAACCGGAGTACCCGGAAAAAAACCAACGCAGGCCCGGGGAGAACATGCAAACTCCACACAGTAGGACCGACCTGGATTTGAACCCAGGTCCCCCACTGTGAGGCTTCCCCGTTTTAGTGTTTATTTGGTTAACTTTGTCCCAGTTTTTTGGATGACTATTTTTCATTAAAGAAATCCTAAGTTGTACCAGCACTTACCTCTTCTTTTTGCTTCCCGCATCGGGGGTTCAGCTTTGCTGCACACCCGAGGCAAATCATGACAGAATACTACCACCAAAATCATGACAGAATACTCCCACCAAAATCATGACAAAATACTCCCACCAAAGTCATGACAGAATACTCCCACCAAACCATGTACCCAGCCGGCGGGAAGAGCTCGGAGTACTCTTTTTGATTTTTCACGGCTATGCCTCTGGTGTCGGCTTCTTGTAGACTTACCCCGGACGCTTGCGTGGACAATGTGTTCCAATTTCCTACACAAAATCGATTAACAATTTTCCGATAAAATGATTGAATTTCTTGGAAACAAACAACTAAATCTCTATCTGCCAAAGTGATAGAACGTGAAGACGCCAGTCAACTCCCTCGGTATGAACTGCAGTTTTTTGCCCAATAGCAAAAAGGGATTACAACATTTTTTGCACTTTTTTCGTTTATTTTACAAACAATAGGACAATGGACTGTGGCTATGCAAAGTTCAATCTATCGATTTCAGGAAATTACCCCCAACCTGCCCACAAGATAGGTGGCCTTTAAAAAAGTTAATAGGAATATCTCTAGGTTGACAAGGTATAGACTCAACCACATGTAAAATTTAAACAAAACTTTGAGCCAGATGGATATAAAAGATCAGGCACTCACCATGTAGTGAAGGTCATCAAAACCATTGAGAAGCAGCTTGCTTTCATACTGAGGCAACCCCACCAGCTCCAGCCAGTCTCCGACAGGCTGCTGTAGTAGTCGGACAGAGGCCCCTGTTGGTTGACATTGGAAAATGCTTCAGGAGTGAGAAACCATTAATCCGGTAACAGCGGCACAATGAAGATGACAGGTGATGTAATCAAATCATCCTCGGTTAGAAGTGCAATGCAAACCGGCAACCAGACGGCATGAGAGACAGTGTCCTCTGCAAGCAGGGGGCCGGCTCCCAAGGGGGGCGGGGGCCAAACCACAATTATCAAACACTTACTATAGACCTCCCTTCAGGGGAATAGATTATTGTGGAATTGATTAGAGTTGGCTGGCCACCATTTAATTTAGTCTTTGTTATGGTACAAAGTCGGGAACATGAAAACATTTTCTTCTTGTGTCTGGTTTTAGGTTTATCATTTGCAAACGTTCGGGAGCAGAGGACAACAAGTTACCCAACAACAGTTGTACACTGCTCAGTCGATAAAAAGTGTCCCATAGAGCAGTGTAGATCACCTGGATGAGGTCGGGAAGGCTTAGACGTACAGTATTTTCCGTACATAATTACAGTATGCCAATCATTTGGCACACAAACTCATCACTCCTTGTATACTAAACCAAGCCCAGTGTGGATGCTTGTCATCAAATTAATCAATCAATGTAAAAGCTCTAAAAACAAACACATCAAATGCAGTAAATGTTCCTGTCAGCCTCTTGCACATAAGTAAGACGAAGAAACGAGAATGCACTGTCAATGTAGAGAATGTTGCGGCTAATTCCCAGTTCTAATTGTACTGATGTTGCCAGAGCATCTGTCTCTCTCTTGTCGGATGACTGTGAGCTTTCCCTCCCCCTATTGCCGTTTCTCTCGCTCACTCTTCAACGTTATTCTTACTATCTTCCTTCCTCTCCTCTTAAAGCATACTGTACTTACTCGCATATAAGCCGCTTTTGTCGGACAAAAAAAATGACGACTGAATGGAGGGTACAGCTTATATGCGTATAAAAACATGACATGCATCAAAACCTGCAAATTGACGGCGCAGCGACACGATGACGTCACTTCAAGATGGCGCCCTTGCGTCGCCATGTGACGTCATGGGTTTGACCGAGATTTTCATTTATTTCAAAATAGAGAAAAGATAAACAGATAAAATGCTAAACAAAATTAATTTTGACGTCTATGAATACAATTCAAGAAAAAAAACGTACGTATCTTGCATAAAACGTGAAAAAAAACTGCTTGCTTGGGGCACGGCCATCTTACTGTAGTTAAACGTGGTCAGACTGGCCAGAGGTGAGTACCCTTACTTGTGTCTGCTATTGCTCGCTCGGGGCCCTGCCATCTTACCGTAGGTACGTGCTCTGACCATAGCGCTTACCATGTCACAGTGGCGGTCCGTGCATTTCCTAGTGACGCCTTCAGCAAAAACTATTTTATGGCTATAAAACCTCTACTGCAGCTACAGCTGCGACACATAAAAAATAATCAATAAATCAATGCACAAAAATGGGGTAAAATCCACTTCCTAGCAGAATTTAGTGATTAAATACAAATACTGGAGCTTTTCAGACATTACAACCGGGCCAGGGCGGTGATTTTCCCGGGAAAAGACAGCGATGGACGTCCATGGCGAACTGGCAAAAATTGCACTAAAATGGGGTAAAATCCCCTTCCTAGCAGCATTTATTGATTAAATACAAACACTGGAGCTTTTCAGATATCAGAACCGGGCCCGGAGGACGACAGTCCCCGGGAATTTCATACAATTGAAATATTTTTTAGGAATATAGCCATATTTTATTCACCAAAAATCCTTTTTAACTGTACACAATATCCAACCTCCTTTCTTTCTTCCTTCTTTTCTATCGCCATCAAAGCTAATGCTAACTTGCTTAGTTGGTGAAAGCGATGACGTATCCCTACGCTTGCGAGAAGTCAATGGCGTATCCCTACGCCTCCGAGAAGGCATTGTGGTGTTGCCAACTCGAAATCTGATTGGTTAAAGCAAGTATTATCGACGCTTGTTTAATGCAGCAGAGCCTGCAGAACTGATTGTGAAGGCCTTGAGGCAGATTTCTGACCCTGGGAACAAATAATGGCTGAAATGTGATTGGTTAAATGCTTCAATATGAAAACAAACATCTGGAAGCAGTGCAACCAGGGGGAAAGCAATGAAAGGAAGCTAACAGACAATTTAATAAGTATTCATGGACAAAATATAATATATGATTCAGATATTTCTTAGGCCAGCAGAGAAGGCCTTGAAGGCCCTGACGGCACACCACTGACGAGCAGTATATATTACTTCTCGTTGGCTGCTCATAAGAACATCAGGGGCACTGGCTCTCTCCCACGCAACTCCTTGTGTAATATCTCTGGTCGCAACTACCTCTTTGTAATATCTCTGCGAGCACTGAGCAGACCGTTGCATTTTTTCAGTGTTTTTTCCCCCCTTAGCCTCTTAGCTCCCGTTAGCGGAGCGATCGCTAATTCAAGACTACTTGTCGTGGGCAAGTGGTCGTGCGTTATCCTATTGTGAGGACATTTGTGTGCATCATTTTTGGAATATTTTGAAGGAAGACAAAAGCAAACAACCCTCAATAGGTTGCATCTGAAAGTCAGGGTAGAGGTGGGGCAAATAGAGACAAGAAAGGTGTAAAAATGTCAAACAAAATTAGAATTAAGTTTAGTGTAAGGTTAGATTAAACTTATTTTTGAGTGTGTCTGCATCGTAATCCAAGTTCATTTAAAAAAAATTATGTTATGTTACGAGCGCGTTGCCGTGCAAAAAGTCTTTCTCGGTCACGCTCTCTCTGTCCCTCTCCCCTCCACAAAATATGTCTAATTTTAGTACTATTAAACACATTTTAGTACTATTAAACCACTAGTTATTTGTTACTTTTTTAATAGATGGCGAATTAGAACAAATAAAAATGTTTTTCCAATCCAATATCCTGTTTTTGGTGTTTTTTTCAGACGTTTGGAACGAATTAAATAGTTTTTACTTCATTTCTATGGGAAACGTTCATTTGAGTTACGAGTAAATCGACATACGAGCTCAGTCCTGGAATGCATTAAGCTTGTATCACGAGGCACCACTGTAATTTGATATTTTGCATTTACAAAAACAGGCATATTAACTTCCTTATGATATTGACCCTAATAATGTGCTTTTGATTCATACAGTATCTCAGAAATACTACTTGTGATGATTTTTCTTACGAATTTCCCTTCAAAGTAACACATTTGTACTCCCTATTAAAACCATGAATATGGAGGTGAAAATTGGGAATCAGGGGGCGGCTTATATGCGAGAATTTTTAAAATTAAAAAATTTCAAGGCAACTTTCAGGGTGTGGCTTATACGCGCTGTCGGCTTATATGCGAGTAAAAACAGTAGGTGTCAAACTCATTCCAGAAAGGTCGGAGTGGGGGCAGGTTTTCGTTCCAACCCACCAAGACGACACCTTTTCACCAATCTCTTACAACTCCAATCAGTTAATTGCATTCAGGTGCTGCTTCTTCCAGCAGAACTCCTTATTTGCCTAACTGCCTGCGCTGCTTCAGTAGTGAGGAAACCCTGCACCCTTTTGGCCCTTTCTGGAATCAGTTTGACACCTGTATCTTAGAAAGAGTATGTAGTGACTTTTTTTGCAATGGGAGCAACCAACTAATTTACCGTTCCCAGCAATCCGCAATACAATTAAGGCTAAATTCTTCTCATTTTGGGCTTTTTTTCCACTGCCTAACACCACCCATTTCATGGGAATGGTGCCAAAGTCAAGAAAAGGGCCTCTTGAAGTCTGATTGTGGGGAGGATGTGAGTACTTGGATAAAAGAGCCTTGAGCGCAGAGGAAATAGTTCTAAGTGACTGCAGCACTCTCCTCTTTCCTCAACGAAGGATGAGCTCATCCTATGACATACGTAATGGTTAATATTTAAACGGTTCCCTCTAAGACGAGGCATAACAAACAACAGGGCTAGAAACACACTATATGCAGGAGAACTGTTTTCAGTGTTTTACACCCCAATTTTATTAAATTGGGCCATTAAAGACTTCAAGACCGTCAATATTATATTAGTAGAAGTAAAATATGAAGAGAGAATGTATAGTCAGCTTCCAAGTGACATAATTTTTCAGAATAACTCATAAAAAGATAATACAATGGATGGAAAAGGAATCTGACAAGCCTTTTATATTATGTATACACTTAATATATAAGTGTATACATAGTATATAAATATTATCACGGATAAAAGTAGCAGGAAAAGTGTTTATTTGTCTTATTGTACTAAAAGATGAATCGTGATAATTTTTTTAGAATTAACTACAGCAGGGGTGGCCAAGTTTGGTCCTTGAGAGCCCCTGTGAAATATGAACTGTATTCTTATATTTAATCTTGCACCTTTCTGCACTTTTATGAATTTAGTCACTAGAATAGAATTTTTACTGACACCTACAGGTCAAGGCCTGTCATCACTTTGTATATAACCCACCCCTTTTGTGTCCCCGCCTAAAGTTTGTCTCCGCCTAACTTCTATTAAATACCTTCCCCGACCGAGTGAACGGCGTATCTGGATGGGAGGCCTCGAGGTGGTCGCTTGGCTCTGTCGAGCGCTGACCCCTTCTTAGGAAGGGTGGGGGCTAGCCAAGGGGGCTAGCCAAGAACAAAGGAAGCGGACCGAGCGGCGACCATTTTGAGAGCCATCGAGATGGGGCCTCCTGTGCAGATAACCTCCATTCGGCCGGGAGCTAAAAACTACCACGTGTTTGCTGCTTCCTCTGTATGAAAATCATTGTCGAGGCAAACCAGCTTTGACATTTTGGTGCCTGAAACCCGAGATTCTTCTCTGCTTTCCGGCCACGGCAGATCGACAGAAGGATGGATGGCTTGACGTCGGCTACTCCGGCCTTGAGAGAGGGCGATCTGGCCTGCTGGCCCGGGAACAGATTACGAATTATCCTTTCGTACAGAGGAGGCACCAAAAAATGGTAAGGCACTTTTTAAAATTAATTTGTAGAATCTAACCCACCAAGTCCCCGTTTCCCTTCGAGGATGGGAGATGCTTAAAAAGAAAAGTTGCGTATACTCTTCTCTGTGTGTCGGAGATTCTTCTTTCTGTGTGTCGGAAAGACATTTTTCTGTGTGTCGGAATTATGTTTTAATAGTATACAGCACGATAAAAGGCTGTGTGTCGGCCAATCTGCCTGGAAAGCAGACAAAATGGGAGGTAGCGCCTCCCCGCGAAGGGACTTCGAGGGTTGTGTTAAAAATATAGAAGAAATATATTGTCATACAGTGCCAAGATAATGAAAGAGCTCGATATAAAGAAAAAAAAAAGAAATAGAATAAAACTATAAACGCATGCAAGTAATCTTCATATGAATAGATATATAGATATATATAAGTACGCTATGACGCGTTCATAAACGATATAAGTATGATTGCCGCGAAAAATAGGAGTTTAATCGGCGAAAAAGAATACTTAGACGGATAAAAATAAGTATTTAAGAGAGGGTGCATTGGTACAGGATGGTGGGGGGGGGGTTGAAAAGCAGACCACATGTGAGAGGAAAAATGGCCGAGCCCACAGACAAAGAGAAAAAATGGCGGCGAGCCAACTGAAGTTAAAACTGCCTTTCTTTCCCAGCCCATGTTCCACTAACCCAGGAAGATATATATATATATTAGGCCTGTTCAGAAACAGTGCCCCCCTTTGCTCAGCCCACTCTTCGTGCCAGGTCCCACTCGCAGGGGCCAAGAGCACGAGGGGGGGGATTGGGGGACTGGAATGCAAGAAATCTCAGGTTACATCTCACATTCCACACGATGAGCAAGGAGGAGCAGTGATGAAGAGACATGAGCAGAGAGAGTAATAGAAAGAAAAGAAGACAGTTAGAGACAGAAAATTGACAATATAACATATTAGTGACAAATTATGGGTCCTCTAATAAACACTGAAATTTATCATTAGGAAATGATTAAGAAATTGCTAAGTAGAAGGTTAGTTTCTCTAAATTTTAATTGTGGTAAGAGTGAGCTACAAAAAATGGCTCTTATATTAAATAAGCATAGTGCTTGGAGCAGAACAGCAATTCAACAAGTGCAATTTAGCTATCTTAGCAAAAAGAGAGGGATTTGCGATTTAGACTTAAGGATTAGGAATCATCCAAATTATTAATGATATCAAACATGAAGACAATGCAGAAATGGCATTGATCCAAATTATTAGGTAAATTGTAGCTGGCAAGTTTAGATAAAATAATTAATTTAGGATAGGCATAATTTCGCTGAGATGCAATAAACATCATGACTTGTGATCAGTGCACGGATGGCAATTCATTGTTTTGCCCATCAACAGGTGGAATATGCTTTAGCGTGGTTCATATTAATGACTATTAGAATATTAATTGCATTAGCATCAAACAGTTGATGTCAACCAAACAACATTAACCTATTTCTTTTGAGAATGATTAGGCTCATGACACAGCGAAAGGTGGTTAGCTGCCAAGAAGCCCCAGGACTGGGGATGGCGCTCTTCACCAGTGATAAAAAAATTGCAGACCACGGATGTCTGAAAATGAGTGAGCGTGAATGGTTGTTTGTCCTTTTGTGTTTTTGATTGGCCGACCACCGAGATATGATCAATCGGTTAGGTATCAAGGTGGAAAATGATTTAGCAAATTGGAATCGATTTCAGAATTTGCCAATAAGCCGTTTCACGGATGGCAACGCCAAATTATGGAAAAATATTTCGTCCAAGGAAATTTTTAATGAAAAAGCAGCAGTACTCCAAATGTGAAATTTGAAGTGGAGAAACAAATCTGCTATGAGAAATTTGGGAGCACTGGGAAAAACACAGACAGTGCTTGATACGAAATTCCAAAGTACTATTGATTTATTGTGATAATGGCATCCAAATTGTGTTAACAGAATAATTGACTGAATTGAAAAAAAAAGGTTCCATATTTCGTTATGAAGTCATTGCGCCTACATAACGAGGTCAACCGGACAACAAAATATGGACATCCTATTAAGTAGACCATACCAAACGCCATTATTCACTACACGATTGGAACTAGAGGATGAGGCTAATCTGGCTATTTGCATAAAAGAAAAAACTTTAAAGGAACACACTGAATTTGGGTTAGCAGGAGGAGACTGTGCTTCCTAACAGAAAACAGACTGGACCAACGGCGGTCCCGGGAGCCTGGGTGCTCAACACACGTGTTCCTGACCAACCAGCAAACATGAAAATAGCGGGATCCATTTTGTGCTCTGTAAGAAGGTTCTCTCAGTTGAAACGTATGAAGGAGACAGGTAAGATAAACTTTTTGACGTAATCAGACGAAATGGCAAGCACTCAAATATTGATTGGAAAGATTATTGCTCGAGGAGCAATGCTGTAAGCCATGAGGAATTTTTTATATTGGTTTTATTGTCTCCATAAAAAAAAGTGAAAGCGTTTCAATTGAGACTAAACCTTCTTATAGATAGTTAAAGTAAACAATTGAGATTAGATCTTCTTACAGATTTTTAAAGTAAACAATTGAGACTAGATCTTCTTACATATAGTTAAAGTAAACAATTAGAGAGAAGAGAAACTACAATGGATAGAAATGTTACTAGATTTTAATTTTATGCCTGACTATTGAAAAATATTGATTAAGAAAGTTTTAGAGGAGATGATTGACAAACTCCAAAGACAATTGAATGTTACATTTGATAAAAAGATTACTAGATTGGGATATTTTGAATTTCAAACAACTGAGTTTAATATGCAACGCAATACACATTCTTAGATGAATTGGGACTTGATTAGTATGCATTTTATAAGTAATGAGTTTTAATTGCTTTAAAGGATACAATTATGCTAAAATATTAACCTTGACAAACAAGGGGTGATTACAATTTAGTGGGTTCAATTATATTCAGAATTATAAATGTGTGCATTTTGTTTCTGGAATATTAATTGATGTGAATTTAACTGTTACAGAGAACGGGAAAGCTGTTTTCCTGGGGAGAAAGCACCCTGGTTTGCTTTTTGTGTTTTTCCTATTTTTAGTATGATTAGTTAATTTGTGTAATTAGAGGAAAGGGAAAAACAAATATGGTTCTTGATCTTAACAAGGAAGCAGTGATCATAATAGAATACCAGCTAGCATATTTGATTTTGACTGATAAGGCATTTAAATTTACACAAACTATAGTGATGGAATAAGTAAGATTGTTGCAATTTTTGTTCATTGGGGTATTAAGCCGAACCAAATAGCCGTAAGCAAATTTTAAGCACGTGTTAAAGACAACGACAGAATACAGCAGCTAAAGCAGCAGCGCAAACACTACACAGCAGCATACACAACAACAAAACTGAGCCGATCTCAAGAACAGTCAGCAGACGAACTGCACACAGCTAAAGGCCTACCGTGCCTACCAAAAATTATTCCAAAATTGAGCCATAAATGCCTCAAAAGGGAGGAAAAGATATGATGGACATCGAAATACCTACTTTTAAAATTTTTGAAGGAACTGTTTAATTTGTTATTTTATTGATCTGTAAAGAACATGGGATCTCCAGAATCAGCTGGAGTAACAATGGAGCTCATTTTGCAAACAGCATAGTGCAAAACATGGCAAAACACCTAAGTAGAGCGAACAAATGGTACGATAAAACCAAGGCTTGAGAAACCATGGGGGAGATAAATAAGCCATGGCCAGAACGCCTAACACTGGCCAAAACGTATATAAAGATAGTACCAACTAGCTCGGGATTAACACCTTTTTGAGATAGTTCATGGAAGACCATTCTAACTTCCTCTATGGGAAGAGTAACCATGACGAGAGACTAAGGAAGGAGAGAAACTTATCCAAAGAACATGTAAGCTGCCGTGATCTTTTTGTCTATCTTGCAGGAGGTGGTGAAGCCAGGTGACTGGATCCTGATCCGAGTCATAAAAGGAAGTCCTGGTTGTCTCCACGATGGGAAGACCCATTCGTGGCCCAACTCACCAACCTCCACAGCAGCAAAGATCACTGAAAAGTCAAAGTCGATTCACCAAGGTCGGTTCAAGGTCGTTCGAGACAGGTGACTCTGAGTGGACCAAGTCGGACGGTGTCAAAACCCTTGTCCGTGAAGAAACTCATCTGACGTCTACTCACCAGCCACGAGCACCCCTCACTTAACCCTGACCTCCCATAGACTTTGCACCTCTATACAGAAGCCACAGTGAAAGCTGTTGCCACCCACATCACAGTGACTGGACTGTCAGTGACTGCACTGTCAGTGACAACCTGGGCGTATCTGAACGCCCCGCCCACAGAGACTCGAGTTGGAAAACAAGTGCAGGAAACGTCCTGCCTCATCACTGGAAAGGCAGAGCCAAGCGGTCCGCTCTTGGATGGGGACCCAACCTACATCAACATCGGGGTTCCCCGCAGCATATCAGATGAGTATAAACTCGCTGACCAAATTGCACGACTCCAGAACAGGACGGAGGAAGGGTTTGCAGCCATCCATGAACAGAGCTGATGGCCTTCCAGAACAGAATTGCTGTTGACATGCTCCTGGCAGAGAAAGGTGGCGTGTGCTCCATCTTTGGCGACCAATGCTGCACGTTCATCCCGAACAACACAGCAGCTGACGGGAGTTTTAACCAAGGCCCTGGAGGGTCTTCGATCCCTCAACAGCAAGATGAAAGAACAATCTGGAGAACTACTATGAAGAAGACGTGTGGTATAATTTCATGGTGTTCCAGAAAAAACTGATTGTTGCGAATGAAAGTTGTTATGTGTGTAGCCGTATACCCATTTCCACAGATCCTGACATCCTGAATTCACTGGGTCGAGGCGTCACATTTAAATCTGCTGTCGTGCAGATGGTCTAAGATGCATTCCTTTTAAGACGAGTGAACATAACAGTAAGATATCAAAATCAGTGCAAAATCAGTGCAATTCAAACCACGTGATTCAATCTGGTGCGATGATGTTCCTGTTGACCAAAGGTTGTGGTCCACCCCCCCCCAGAAAATCATGTGTAAAGACATTGAGCTGTTACATGAGTGTTCATTAACCAAACTGTCAAGGCCCTACAGGGTATAGCAGATGATTTAAAAGCCCCTAGGGAAGTTGCAGGACCGATAGTCCTGGATCTGATAACAGCCAAAGATGGAGATGTGTGTGCCATGATGGGAGAACACTGCTGCACCTTCATCCCAGATGAAACCAGTACATTACTCGTGCCGTAGCTGAAATAAAGGCCCTAGTCAACACCATGGCCCAGGATCATTCAGCCGTAGGTGTATCATTGTGGTCGTGGTTAATAACCGGGTCATGATTCTCAATTCTGTTTAAAATTGCAACCTTGCGGTTTTTGCTACTGTTCTGTATTTTTTCTATGTGTGTAATCCCCTGTATGAAAGTTATGATTCAAAACACAATCCAGCACACGCTAGTAGGTTATAGTGACACAGTATCACCGCATGACAGACCATACTGGAGATTATTGCATTCTTTCGAACTGTGACGAGTCCTCTATGCAAATGTGTTTGTCTTGATTTAAATATTGGGTTCGCTCATTAAGAGTGACGTAGAGGAATTTTTACCACTGATTACATCATTTCTCGCCTCTGCTTTTACATGTGATTTTGTTATTTTCCATACCCTGTTGAGTAACTGTCAATGATATTTGTATTCTAGAACCTGGAGGGGAGGGATACAAATTGATATGTTTAATGAAAATTCTTTCAAGTTACAACAGGGGGGAAATGTGAAATATGAACTGTATTCTTATATTTAATCTTGCACCTTTCTGCACTTTTATGAATTTAGTCACTAGAATAGAATTTTTACTGACACCTACAGGTCAAGGCCTGTCATCACTTTGTATATAACCCACCCCTTTTGTGTCCCCGCCTAAAGTTTGTCTCCGCCTAACTTCTATTAAATACCTTCCCCGACCGAGTGAACGGCGTATCTGGATGGGAGGCCTCGAGGTGGTCGCTTGGCTCTGTCGAGCGCTGACCCCTTCTTAGGAAGGGTGGGGGCTAGCCAAGGGGGCTAGCCAAGAACAAAGGAAGCGGACCGAGCGGCGACCATTTTGAGAGCCATCGAGATGGGGCCTCCTGTGCAGATAACCTCCATTCGGCCGGGAGCTAAAAACTACCACGTGTTTTGTTGCTTCCTCTGTATGAAGATCATTGTCGAGGCAGCCCAGCTTTGACAGCCCCTTTCCACTTTGATTGCCATATTTCCCTCCTCTACTACACCTGAATCAAACGATCAACTCATCAGCAAGCTGTCCAGACTCTTCATACAGACCCTGAATATTTGATTCAGGTGTGTTGGTGGAGGGAAACATGGAAAACAGACTGGAAAGGGGCTCTTGAGTACCGGACTTGGCCACCCCTGAACTACAGTATTCCCTTGATTATCACAGTAAATGTAGACCAGACATGGCCGCGATAAACGAAAAACTGCGAAGTAGGGTCACCCCTATTTAAAAGTTTTTTTTTTTTTTACCTCAGTGCTGAGTCCGAGTAGCAAGCGGAGGACAGGGGAGTGGCTTCCGCTTGTGAGTTTCAGCATGGATTTTCATATTTTTATGAACTTACAAAAAAAAAAAATAAAAAAAAAAATCCCCCAGAAAAAAATCTGCAATGTAGTGAAGGCGCGATATTCGAGGGATTACTGTATTGTGTGGTAGAACAAAAATGTATTAGTTCTTTAGCTGGCCCAAATAAATACAGCACATTTTCCAAATAAATGCAGTGCATTTTCCAACAGTGGTCGAATATTTTTTGTAGCATTACTGGTTGTAATGTATACCTGGTGTAGCGTATTGCTGAGCTCTGGAAAAGTCAATGCCAGCACCAATCAGTGTCATGATCTTCTCGATCTGGGGACACAAGCACAAGCAGAGAGAGTATTTATGTAGCACTTATCATCATTGGTCTTCCACCTTCCACCATAAATGATACCCACATGCTTCAAATACATAGTATTTCCCCTTGAAAAGGATATAGGAGCATCTATGAATATTTTTTACAAGAGTAATTCAAATTGACAGTAGTATCCAACTTATTTTTTTGTAAATGGCCATGTGAGATAATTTGTTTCTCTTTGTGAGGCTGAAAAAAGCCTGCTTGCCAATGGTGATGATGTCTTCAGTTGATTATTTTATTTATTTCATATTGCACAGCAACTTTTGGTTTGAAGGCAATTTCATAAAAATAAAGACGCCTGTCAAAATTTCTACAGGTTTTTTTTTCTTCTTTACTTTTTAGAGTGTAAGGGGGGAGTTGTCTTATCTTTATTGCTCAACAGAACAACAAAAAATAATTTTTAAATCATCATATTTCATATTCTATTTTTTTATAAAGTAAGGTAAAACAGTAAATTTCATATTTAAATAAGGAGGAAAGTAATTTATTTAGTTATTCACATAAGTTTGAAGTTTCAAATTGGAAACAAAAAATATGTGATAGTTTTCGTGACAATTATCGATATCAACTGATATAAATATATTTTTTTTAAATCGTGATAACAATTTTTGTCATATCGCCCATCTCTATTTGAAACCCTACATTGGAACCAGACCAAAATTAAAAATCTGTGGTGCGCATGTTTTGGGCTGGTGTATATACATACAAACCAATGTTAGTGCGGACCAAACAGCTGTTCTTAGACCTCGCCAGAGAGGTGGCCTCATTTCAATTCCAAGCGTACCGTGATATGCTTTATGTGTCCACACCTTGTTTCGGACTAAAGTTGAAATCACACACCTATTTGCACAAACTAGGCTTCCATAGTCACAGAAATTATGGGAAATGTTATTTGTTTAGCAGTGCATTGGCTAACGTGAGTGAGTCTTGGTTGAACAGCAATGAGGAGAGGAATGTCCTCTATATTTGCACATAAAATCGACGTTGAATCAATACCCTTTGATTCACCAAATATACCATAAATGCTTGGAACTAGGCGAACCATATCAATATGAGCATGTGTCCTGCAAGCTAGAGCTCCGTGATTGTTTACTTCCGTATTTTACGTTTTTTTTGTCCAATGATTGAACAATGTTAGCACAGGTGGCACACGGTGGTTTGTCAAATCCTGCCTGCAAAAATTAAAATCTAAAAAGGAACCAAAAAAGCGGACTGAGGACCATAATTTAAAATCATGAACCTACCGTATTTACTCGCCTATAAACCGCCCTCGCGTATTAGCCGCACCCTTAAAATTGGCTTAAATTATTACATTTTACAATTTCTCGCTTATATGCTGCCCCCTGATTCACAATTTTCCCCTCCATATTCATGGTTTTAATAGCGACTACAAATGTGTTACTTTGAAGGGAAAATCTTAAGGTATTTCTGTACTGTATGAATTAAAAGCACATTATTAGGGTCAATATCATAAGGAAGTTCATATGCCTGTCTTAGTAAATGCAAAATATCTAATTATTCAATTTGAAAAAATAAATAATTCTATCTTGATAAGAACCTGATGCTTTTTAATGACAGAAATGACAATTTTCTTAGCAGAAGTTTAAGATGTTGTGGTGGCCAAATTCCTTCTAATGTCGAAATATCTCAATTTTTTTCGTTGGTTCATATTACTGCAATAGTTGTCACTTTCGAACAAGAAATAAAAATCAAAGCGGAATTTTGTTTTATTTCAGAATCACAAATGTACAATCATTTCCTTTCAGAAAGGAAGTAACGTAAGCACAACCAGGAAGTGTGTCCGTAGCGGCGGTATAGTGTTCACCAAGTCTCTGGGTGCAATAATAGCATGAGATACACATTATGCAGATATCAAGGCTGATATTTTAACGATCGACCGCAAGACCTTCGTTCAGCCTTAACAACTATTGGTAGTTGCTGACATGGTAAAAACTACGAACACATGTATCAAGGCTACTCGCGTCTGGCCACTCAGAGCACGTTTAACTAGGTAAGACGGCGGCGCCCTAGGTAAGATGGCGGCGCCTTAGGTAAGATGGCAACGCCCTGAGCGAGCAGTAACAGGCACAAGTGAGTTTTTTCAAGTTTTATGCAAGATACATTTTTTTTCTTGAATTTCATTTATAGACGTCAAAATAAATTTTGTTTAGCGTTTTATCTGTTGATATTTTTTTCTATTTTGAAATAAATGACTGTATCGGCCACATTGTCTTGAGTTATAGTGTTTCATCTTTATCACCTTACAGTTTCGTGCACGTCGTCTTTTTATGTACATATAACACTCGATTCAATCATCATTTTTTGTCCGAAAAATGCGACCTATATGCGAGTAAATACGGTAGATGAAATCATCACATTGATTCACTCCAGTGACCCTAACCCAGGGGTGGGCAAACTATTCCACAATAGGCCGCAGTGGGTGCAGGTTTTCATTCCAACCCATTAAGAGGCCACTTTTTCACCGATCGGGTGTCCTGCAAGTGCAATCAGTGGATCAGTTAGGTGCTTCTTGTTTTCTGCAGATATCTCATTGGTTATAGTGCCTTTGCTGGATCGGTTGCAACAAAAACCTGCACCCACAGCGGCACTCGAGGAACGGTTTTCCCACCCCTGCCCTAATCCATAACAAAATTATCAAGAGACTGAAGTCATAATCATCAAGTGTTCTCAGATATGGGGTTATACAATTGCCCAACCCAGAGAACCACAGGGGAAAATCTAATGCAAAATAGTTTTGGAGGAAGAAATTCATTCATTCATCTTCCATACCGCCCATCTTCGAAAGGGTTGCAGGGGTTGCTGGAGCCTAACCCAACTGTCTTCAGGCAAAAGGCAGACTACACCCTAGACTGATCACCAGTCAGTCGTAGGGCACACAGAGAGACAACCACTCACACAGCCACCAAGTGGGAATTGAACCCAGACTGCCCACACCAAAGGCAAGCGGTAGAAACACTGCACCACCGGGTGGCGGAGTAAGAAATTAATAATCATATTTCATTCCAAACATGTGTTAACTCACAAACCAAACTCCCATACAACCATTGCCCCGGCAGAGGAAAGGACCGAATCCCAAGACGACTAGAACACAAGAAAATAGTAGACGTCTTACGCTGTCATAGGAATTAGATCCTGCTTGTTTTGTGCTTGTGGAAGACATCAGTGTCTGCTGAAAGAGAATCCAGACTGTTTTTTTGTCCTTTGACTAAAACCAGGTGGCCAACATAAAATAATCGCTTCCACCACCACCAAAAATAAATTTACATACACTACATTCTGCACAAAAAGCCACAAAATGTAAAAGCGTGAAAACAAAAAGCTGTGGAGAGTGGAGGGATTATGTGTTTGTGCTGCATTAATATGCAGAGCTGAAATGGGAGTGGGATTCATTGTGAAGTGCAATGGAAACTATGGAAGCGGGCAAAAGTCATTGGATATGTGGAAGTCAACAGGTGAAAGTGGGAATTCAATCATCAAGTATCTCACAGCAGAATTTTTGGTAGAATAACTACCTGGCAAGAGAATTTTCAGATTTTGGGACGCTTTTTCCTAGTGGCATTTACCTCACTTACAAAAAAGCTCAATAATATGTAATTTTCTAACGCTTTTCAAATAAATTGCTTTTGTCAATTGTTAATTCTTGCAAATAATTGCATTGTTTTGATTGCATTGATTGATTTTATTAGTATTTTCTTAGTTTTAATGCAAAATATGTATTTAGTAGTTTGGTAATAATAATAATAATAATCGGACATAGGCCCTGTCGTCATTATCAACAACAAAAAAGCCTACTTGTCATCACACCTAGAAACTATTAACTGTGGAAGAAGCTGAGGTTCTGGCACATGACTAATTCAAAGGTTTAAGGTAAATGATGTTATCAGAGTGAGTTGTGGCAACGATAAATTGCGATGACTATAAATCCCTCAAATTGTATGGAAACTGGATTAATAAATGACATCAAAGGGAATTATTGCAACATAGTTGTAATGTTTTTTTAATTATGGATTATATTTATATATTAATACATTATAGTCTTTTCATATGCCTGTAACTGTGATAAAAAAATACATTCACTGTAATTGTACTTGTATTTTTGTATAGGCGCGAAAAACATGTAGTTTGGTATGTAGTAATAATAGGGGTGATCCTACTTTGCGGATTTTCATTTATCTCGACCATGTCTGATCTACATTATCCACAAAAAATGAGAGATTATTGTACACAAGTACAATTATCAAGAAGTGTATATATAAAATATTACAGGTATAGGCATATGAACAGACCTTTGCGACTCGACCCCACCCATCGCATGGCTTGGTCTGTACTTGCTACTGCAACCAAGGAAATTTCCCAAATACAGGATGAAAGAGTTCTAATCTAAAAATCTAATCTATTGTATTAATATCTAAATATAATGTATAAACTTCCGCTTCTGCAGTGCTGGTTGATGGACATTTTGGAAAAAAAGCTATCCAAAGACGTCCGCCTTATCGTTATATTGCTCCTGGATGGCTGAGTTCGATTTTATGCTCCTCGCTGACAACTTCTTTTCGTTCGCGCTGGTAATTTTCTTGTGAGGCATGATGATAAAAACAGAAGCAGCTGGTTTATCCATGCTTGGAAAAACTCAACAAAAAACACTGTCACGTGCCGACGAATGGCAGTCAAAAGTACAGAAGAGAATCTTGAAACATGGATAGTGTTTGTTGTGAGACAGCCAATGAGAGCCCAGTAGAGTGTAGCGAGGTTATAAAGTGAGAATCAATGCATCCGCCACAATTTCAAAATAAAATAACGGATGCAGGAAATGCATTTAATTTTCGGGGGATTTTGTAACTTATCTTTTTCGTCTCTCGGGGCACTCATTTGCCTACCTAGAGAAATTCGTAAGTAGAGGTATGACTGTATATATAAAAAATTGTAAATACAGTGGTCCCTCGAGATATGAGCTTAATATGTTCCAGGAGTGAGCTCGTATGTCGATAATCTCGTAACTCGAACGAACATTTCCTATTGAAATGAACTAAAAACAAATTAATTCGTTCCAACCCTCTGAAAAAACACCAAAAACAGGATATTGGATTGGAAATTTTTTTTTATTTCTTCTAATTCACCATCTATTAACAAAGTACCACATAACTAGTGGTTTAATAGTAATAAAATGTGTTTAATAGTATATTAAAATTGGACGGATTTCGCGAAGGGGAGAGAGAGACGGACAGAGAGAGAGAGGAGGACTTTCCACGGCAAAGCACCCGTAACAGAACAAACAAATTTAAATTAACTTGGATTAATATATACAGACACACTCAAACATACGTTTAATGTAACTTTACACAAAACTTAATTCTAATTTTGTTTTAATTTGTTTTACCTTTCTTCTCCGGTTTGACTCCACCCGGACTTTCAGCGGGAGTTTTTAAAAGGAATGCATCAAGGGTTTTTGTTTTTGCCTTCCCTTCAAAATATTTCGAAAATGACGCGCACAAATTTCCTCACAATACGATAACGCGCGACCACTTGCCAGCTTGTCAGTGTGCGTCTTTTCTACAAAATCAGAAAACTCTTGCCACTTCACTAGCTTGATATCCTTTGTAGCCAGGATAGGTTTATACCCCCGGTAGTGCCTTCTCCTCTGCCATGATGAATGTCCGCCTGGGCATCTTCTTCCAAAAAAGACCAGTTTCGTCGCAGTTGAACACTTGTTGGGGGATGTAACTTTCCTGGGTGATAATCGAGGCAAATGTGTTGATAAATTCCACCGCGGCTTTCGAATTGGAACCTGCTGCTTCCCCGTGTCTAATAACTGAGTGTATTCCAGTACTCCCCGTCTTTTCAGATCCTTTCTTTGTTATTAAATCCATGTAAATTCTGCTGGCTTTTTCACATATAGTTGACTCGGTCACGCTATCTCCTGCTAACTGTTTATCTTTTATCCACAATAAAAGAAGGCTCTCCATCTCGTCATGAATGTCACTGCGCCAGGGGGAAATTATAGTTAGTCCTAATTGTGTCCTTCTGCTTCAGGATGGTGCATATGGTTGACGTATTCCTCTCGTATTGCCGAGCAAGCTCTGTGACCCGTACTCCACTCTTTTTCAATTATTTTGCGCTTAATATTGTCAACGTTCGCCTTTTCTTTGCACAACTCTTCATTCCACCTGTTTGCTTTGGATCCATTGTTGTTCACTTTGTATTATGCATTGACTAACGGGGGGAAAACACGGGAAAATGCAACGCTCTGCCCAGTGCTCGTAGATATCTGTTATACACGAAAGAGATGCAGCAAAAAAGACAATGCGCTACAATGATAAACAGCTTCTCATGTCTTGGCCACCTGTCTTTCTCGTATCTCGAAATTTTTCTCGTATCTAGAGATAATTATTTGCTCTAAATTTTACTCGTATCTCGAAATGCTCGTATGTCGGGGTGCTCGCATGTCGAGGTACCACTTTACTTCGAATACTGCACTCACAGTGAAAATAGTTCCTCTCTGTTTTATATAATTACAAAAAATTACGGGTTAATGGGAGTTTGATTCCAAGTCCTCCTGCACAATCCAGACCTTGAAGGGCAGCCCCCTTTCAGCAAGGTACAGCTTTGCGTTCAGGATGAAACAGTTTAAGAACCAGTCCTTTGTGATCCAGGCTTTCCGGTTGCTCATCCAGTAGACAGGCAGTAAGGCTTTGTTCTTGGTTTTTAAAGTACAGACGCTCCCCTACTTACGAACGAGTTAGGTTCCGAGCAATTGTTCATAAGTTGCTCAGTGCTATATTTTGTATTATAATTTATGTTAAAGGCCTATATAAGTATATTGAAGCCTATATAAGTATATTGAAGGTTTATATAAGTGCATTTGTATGTTTAAGGCTTGTATAAGTTACACGCATTGGTTTGTACTGAAAAAAATATTTAATAAAATGGAGAGAATACATACAGTACTGTATACATACATTAGAGAGAGATTTACTAGAAACTGGCCGAAAGAAGCTATCTAATGACGATTGCAGTTTTCTTTTTTTCATCATAAATGATGCGGTAACACTGTATGGCATCATTTAATTGATTAGCAAACTTTGTGCAACGTTCAATATTTGGGTGCTGCTGCTCGATCTTTTTGTTTATAAATGGTACTGACGGTCGAACGATTCAAGTTGTATTCCCGTGCAACGCTCACCACTTTCTCACGCGCATCAAGCTTCGTTATTATTGCCACTCATTTCAAATGAAATGGCTTGCCTCTTCCTTGCACCTCCCTCACTAGAAGCCTTTCGCTTTTCTCGGCTGCCAAATAATACATACACACATGTAACAGCCGAGAAAGACACCATGCCTTTTCTTCGGATTATAGCCTATAAATGGAAACCTTTCCATCAAGAAGAGAAATTTCACCGTAGAAGAAGAATGACGTGCCAAATAATACATACACACATAACAGCCGAGAAAGACACCATGCCTTTTCTTCGGATTACAGCCTATAAATGGAAACCTTTCCACCAATCTGGTATTTTAGAAGTGCAATCAGTGGATTGCAGTCGGGTGCTTCTTGTTTCAGCAGAAACCTTCATTGGTTAAACTGTTTGTGTTGGATCGGTTGGAACAAAAACCTGCACCTACAACAGCCCTCGAGGACCGGTTTTCCCTCCCCTGTGGTAGCCTTAATCTACAAGTTCGACCGTGCTCATACTTTAAAAACCAAGAACAAAGCCTTACTGTCTTTCTCGGCTGTTATATGTGTATGTATTATTTGGCACGTCATTCTTCTTCTACGGTGAAATTTCTCTTCTTCTTCTGCGCTGAGTGCCTCCCATTTCAGCGCCGAAGAAGAAGCGGTGCCCTGACATTTTTCACCGCCATTTTTCATCTCCTTGCTTTCACTTGCGAGTTTCAGTGTGGATTTTGACATTTTTATGAACTTTCTTTTATACTTAAGATAAATTCAAAAAAATGCGATGTAATGAAGCCGCGAAGTGGTGACACATCACAGTACTAGAGTAGAGGTGTTTGGTAGAGTAGGGAAATGCATCAAAAGGATGGAAATTCAATCATTTCCTGAACCATTTTATCCTCACTAGGGTCACGGGGGGTGCTGGAGCCTATCCCAGCTGACTTCAGGCCAGAGGTGGGGGACATACCCTGAATCAGTGGCCAGCCAATTGCAGGGCACGAGGAAAGGCACAACCATTCACGCTCAAACTCATACCTCGGAGCAATCTAGAGTGTCCAACCAGACTACCCTGCTTATTTTTTGGAATGTGGCAGAAAACCAGAGTACCCAGAGAAAACCCACACAGCGGGGAGAACATGCAAACTCCACACAGATGGACGACCTGAATTAGAACCCAGAACCCGAGAGCTGTGAGGCCGACTTGCTAACCAATCACCTGCCGGGTCACCCCAAAATGGAAATTGTCAAGTAAAATAGTGTAAAATTTCTGAATAATCTCCATCAATTGCCATTGAACAAATATTATCTATCCTTGTTTGTTTTAAATGTATTGGGAGTGACAATCTGACCTTGCCAGAAGGATTACCGAGATTCTATTAATTTCATAAATCCATTCTTACTAAACTTCATGATAATATTTTTTTTGCTATCAACAACTCAATCACTAAATAACAGAAGACTAAACTTTGGTCTGAAAGTTACAAAACAACATTGTTCGCCCACTATACTCAGCTACAAGCAGTTATTCTTCCGCGGCATCCAGCCATCATAGCCGCCCAAAGGGCTCTATTTTCAGGCAAGGGCAACGGCGTCCATTGTAAGGTCGCCTGGAGTTTGCACCTTGTAACATTTGTGGGAAATTCCACCATCAGCTCCGCGACCCAGAGGCACCCGACCCTTCAGTTCACTATGCGAGCTCTATTTTTGGTTTAGGTCGACGGTGTCCGCCTTAAGATCCCCCGGGGCTCGCATTTCTGAAAAAAAAATCCACTTTTACCGAGCCTCCCTGCCATCCAATCCGCTAAGCAAGGTCTATTTTCAAATAAGGTCACCCCGGGGCTCGAATTTCTGAAAAAATCCACCCACACCGAGGCTCCCGGCTGTCAAGTCCGCTGAGAAAGCTCTATTCTCAGATAAAAGTGACGGCCACCACCCGCTGCCCGCCATTTTTCTTTTTCAGTGCTGAGTTGAGTGACAGTCCCCTGTCTTCCACCATTTTCTTAGTGGCAAGCGCAAGATAGGGAAGTGTCTTCCGCTTGCAAGTTTCCGTGTGAATTTTGACATTTTTATGATTTTTTTTTATACTAAATGTAAAAAAAAGAGCTGTACTGAAGCCGCAAATGTTGAAGCCGGGAAGTGGTGAAGGATGACAGTATGTATTTATGTAGTTATATGTTGAACCAGCATTTTGAAAATGGTAGATGGTCCAATTGAGCCTAATTTGATTCCTTTTTTTTATTTCCACTCACTGTTAATCACACTTAGCCTGACAAATTAGCCTCAAACTTTCAATTTTTTTTTTCACGTCATATAAAACAGTCAGGTGAAGTCATTATAAAGTCACATCTTCAACCCGGCAACTTCATAATTATTCACAGTGAGAAGCGTACTTGTTTTGATGAGATGATTCATAAAACAGTTTGAATGAAATTGCACTTACCTCGTCCCATTCTGAGGTGAAAGATGGCGACTTCTCTAGCCTTTTCTTCCCACTGCTGCAATTAGAAACCGATTCACTTCGATTCCCCAGTCCTCCATCTTCCTCACTTGGAGGCGAAACAAGCAAATCTGAGTCTGACTTCGAGAGGCTGCGGGCCAACTTCAGGTCCCCGGGAGGACGCATTCTACCAGATACTGCCCCTAAGTCCTTTGGTTCCTTGTTCACAGTTGCATATATGGCTTTTGGGTCACAGTCTGTTAGGATGGCAGCCATACTGGGACGGCTGGGTGCGGATGAAATGGCTTGCTCTTTCGCTTTAGCTTTCAATTGTGGCTTGTTATAGCCAGGTGGTAGGCCACCTGGAATCCTGAAAGGCTCGTCGCGATAATCTAAGACCGGAGACGATCCATGCAGAAGGCCAGTAAACTGCTCCGGAATACCCGCGCCCTGATCCTGGTTGAGCTGCGTGTTATCTAAACAGAAAAAGCATCACAAGGTCAGCAAAGATGTGAGAGCTGTTTGGGAGTGCTAAAACTGGATGGAAGAATGCGTGTCAGAACCTCAGTCTTGGGCTCATAAGAAACCGCCCACACAGGCGCTCAAACAGTTTTGTAATTGTTTCCAAGCAGGGGCGATAGAGAGAGGTGGGGGCAGGCAGAGGGAGGGAAAAGTTGGGAAAAGACAGGATGCATATGTTTTCGAGAGAAATCTCAAAATTCCACATACAGTTCGCAGCCCTATGACAAGTTGCTGCTGCTGCCGAACGCCTGCTTGCATCCTGTATTAGCCTTTCTACGTCATTGGAAATGTGACTGGGTCCGGCAGACAGACCCAATTGTCTGTTGTTTCCATTCAGGGTCACAAAAACACTACTCCATTCACACGCAGTGTATTAAACACAAATAAAATGATAGGTAATCAGATAACTCACCACGGAGAGCCTTACCAGGGGACTTGTCCAGCAATGAAAAAGCCCTTCGCGAAATGGCATAGCAAGTGCAACTAAAACAATTAAATTTTCCACCTTCACCAGAATTACAGCCACATACAGTAAACACCCTTTTCTTTATCAAATCCGCCACACAGCTCAACTTTGATTCCAAGAAGCACCCCCCCTAGTTTGATTCAACATGCTCCTCTATTGTGTTCCGTTATCTGCCCCTGTGACTCGTAGCTTTCCTTTTCTGAATTCTAATTCTGGACTCGAATGAAGGCTCAGGAATGGAAATTTGAATCGCGCTATCCTTCAGTGGCCAGACTAGATAATTAGCACAGTGACACATGCAGAGGGGGCATGCTTGAAGGAGACTGGACTGTCTCTGTCAGGTTCATGAGGTCAGGGGGTTTGTTGACGGGGAAACGAGTGCAGTGGCCACAACAAAAGAATAAAGACCAGCACATGTAAAGTCTCCATCACAAAACAGAAAAAATCCCAGAATATAAGTCAAAATTATTTAATAGTTTGGTTGTGCCTGGGGCATGTACTCAGGTGCTCCATATGGCCCAATATTGTTGCAGCTCACATTCAGTGGATTAGCTCACAACAGATGTGGGATAAGTGTTTCTTTTGGCTTTGCAAGCACAATATTTCACTGATGATGTCATGTTTGGTTTGCAGAAACAGATGTGGTGGTGCCAACTACCATTCCAAAATGCTGCTTTGGATTTAAGGCAATCTGTGAAGGGTAATATCTGCTACCTATCTTTGTATTTACCTTGTGATATTGCTTGTTCACTGCAAAACTGCCTCGTTTTTATTATGACCAATAATATGCTGACATTTGAAGAGTTATTTCTAAGTGATCGGATGAACTCCATGTAGAAAAGCAAATTCCAGTAGGAAACTGTATTTAATTTGTGACTGATGATAAACACACTCGCTGACTATTCAGTCATCCTCTACCTGGCGCATTCTGAGTCTTCTGAGGTCTGGTTCGCAGGAGAACCAGTAATCAGATCTGACTAGAGGTAAGATCGGCCCAAAAAATCCAGCCTGATCCTAACCCGCCCGCGGTTATTAGGGCCTGGCCCGGCCCGAGCCCGGCGAATTAACTCAATTTGTAGGACCGAGCCCAAAGCAAACCCAAAATTTCATATTCTATATGTGAGGATTCAGGACTCCGGAGTCGGGAGGAGGTGGCGTGATTCATTCATTCATTCATTTTCTGAACCGCTTCATCCTCATTAGGGTCGCGTGGGGTGCTGTAGCCTATCCGAGCTGACTCCGGGCCAGAGGCGGGGGACACCCTGAATTGGTGGCCAGCCGATCGCAGGGCACAAGGAGACAGACAACCATGCACAATCACACCCATACCTAAGGGCAATTTAGAGTGTCCAACCAGACTACCATGCATGTTTTTGGAATGTGGGAGGAAACCGAAGTGCCCCGAGGAAACCCACGCCGGGGAGAACATGCAAACTCCACACAGGTGGAAGTGACCTGGATTTGAACCCAGGATCCCAGAGCTGTGAGGTCGACGCGCTAACCACTCAAGCCACTGGGCCGCCCTTTATGGCAATATAGTGCAATAATATTCAACCAATTATTTGTTGCCGACCCCTGACTCTTTACCCGGAGGAAACCCACGCAGGCCCAGGGAGGACATGCAAACTCCACACAGGTGGAACGACCTGGATTTGAACCCAGGACCCCAGAGCTGTGAGGCTGACGCGCTAACCATTGGCACTACCGGACCGCGAGGCGTGATTTATTAATAACAAAATAAAGCCTGTCTTTTGTAAGGAAAGTTAAACAAGACTATAAACATTTACATCTTTTATATGGTAATGTAGATGTTTGACGATTTCAACTGTTTAAATGCCTGCTCAGCGTCGATGTGCCAGTATTCAAGTTACAAAATTATTTGATGGGAAACCTTTTGTTCCAAGATCCAAAAAAACAATCCAAGTTAAAAAAAATCAAACATCCTCCGAAACAATTCCTCTAACCTGTATTTTATTTTGAAATTGTTGTGATAGAGTTGTTTTTCCATTGACTTGCGTGTTTTTGCTGAATGTAAAATTACTGCAATGTGATGTTTTTACAAAACAGATATAAAGCTGACCCTTGATTGCATAAAAGTAACAATATGTGGAAAAATAATACCTGTTATGCTATACAGTCATACCTCTACTTATGAATGCCTCTAGGTGTGAAATTTCCAGGTTACGAAAGCTTTTTATATGCAAATGAGTGCCTCGAAATAAGAAAAAAAATCAAAATAACGAAACCCCCCCAAAAGTACATGCATTTCTTATCCGTCACTTTATTTTGAAAATATTGCCGCGGATGCATTGATTCTCACTTTAGAAGCTCCCTACACCATATACTTGGCTCTCATTGGCTGTCTCACAACAACCGTCCATTTTCGTAGTTTTTTGCCCCCAAAATGTTCATCATCCAGCACTGCAGAAGCAGGCAGGTAAGAACCAATAGTGACTTATAAAATGGGTATAAAATTACATTTCAAAGAAATCACAAAACGTTAATGCTTGTTGTTGATTAAGGTGTTTGTTTGAATTCTTAATGCTGTGCTTAATGTGTGTTCATGTTTGTGTGCTATCTCTATGTTGCATCCCGGTAGCTTTCTCTTGTTCCCATGCGTTTTAACACGGGTTTGTATATTTACGTTATCCATTTTGTGACATTAATAAATATATTTATGATCATTTTCTCTCATTTTTGTGTTTCTCACATCTTTATTACAAAATTGGGACATGATGACCAATTTTAAAGGGTTTAGTTGGTAGATGTGTGAGGACCGTGGAACGAATTAGAGAATTTACATATAAAACACACCTGCTTACGAATTTCTGAAGTCACGAAAAAAGTTCTGGAACCAATTAATTTCGTAAGTAGAGGTATGACTGTATTTTAAACAACTGCAGATGCAGGAGCCCAACATGAGGGACAATGTGACGTGCTGTATTGCACTGTTGGCAAAATGTTTCAATATGTCATTAGTAATGTAAACAATTTAGAAAAATGTACTAACTATGCAAAAGATAAAAAAATAAACCTGTATGTAAAAATAAACAAAGTATCAGTATAAAATACTACAAATATAATTATATAAAAATGCAAACTGATTGAAACTAAAGGAAATAAAAAAGAAATGATGGCAAATTATTGATCAAAAATGGTACTGAATCAGTTTTTGAAAAAAAAACCTGTAACCTGTATAATATCAATAGCGGAAGGGAGGTAAGTCCCCAGACTACTCAAATAAATTCAAAGATACGGTACAAGCATCTGTACATGTTAACATTGCCGTTTTATTGTTCAAGACTGCCATATTACCTGGATCGGGACTAGTTTGATCATCGGTAATGGCATCTTCTGCTCTTATCATTTCACAAAACACACAATGTTAAATGATAGGATCCTAGAGTGACACTACGTATGGTAAAGCATTCACTGTAAATATACATTGAGTGTATAAACCACAACGAAGACATTACCTCCTTGGTGAAGGCCCACCCATCCTGAAGGATGCAGTGTTTCTTTTGTCAAATTTTGTGTATCAGGATGATTTAGGGAGTTGGGTTTGCACTATAATGATGGAACAAATGAAAGAAATAATCAGTTTTTTCCAAACACACAAAAATCCCTTTGAGTACCTTCATGTTCACAATCGATCTAGTAGCCCCGCTAATGGTGCATCTGGCCATCCTCACAAGACAAGTAATTGACATGCTGATTAGAGGTAAGATCTTAAACTCGAGCCTGAGCCCGAACTGACTGGACCCGAAATTCGGGTCCGGTCAGGCCTAAAATGTCAATCATTACTTCAGGTTCAGGTCGGCTCGGGCTGGGCTTCGCTCGCTGAGTTATATAAATGCATACCAAAACGATGTGTGGTCTCTTTCGCTGACTTTTTTAAAATAAATATATGTTTATAAAAATGTATACTAAAATGATGTGTGGATACTAAACTAAGTACAGTGATACCTCGACATAGGAGTGCCCCGACATACGAGCAATTTGAGATACGAGTAAAATTTCGGGCAAATATTTATATTGAGATACGATACAAATTTTGATTTACGAGCATACAGTGTCAGGCCCAGGGCCAGATGACTCAAGCGCTTTCAGGTGGGAGTCATTAGCCAGTGAGGACTATTTAAGGCCACCAAGAACATGACCACGCCGCTGGATCGTCTTATCAGTTCTACTGTTAGGTACCCTCTTGTAATTCCTCATTGCCTGCCTTGTTTAATCTATGACCTCTTGTGTACACCCAGGATCCCGACCACGCTCAGCCCCACGACCACGAACCACGGACCACGAACTATGACTTCACCTTCGCCCTTGTACACCCCACTCTGGACTTCCCGGCGACCGAGCATCCTCCTACAACCAACGACTCGTCTACGTGATCCCCTCTTGTGCTTTGCCCTTCGCGTGGACGATTCTAATAAAGGATTCGAAAACCAGACTTGCAGCGCTTGCCTGCTTTTGGGTCCTTCATCCCCGATCGTAACAGCACGATCGAGCCAACATGGACCCCGCGGGCTCAGACCAAGCCCCCACCGACCAACCTGCGCCACTCATGGACCAGCACAGCCAAGCAATCCACTTCCTTTTGACTGAGGTATCGAAAATAACTCAAACCCTCAAGTCCATACAGGCACAACTCACGCCCTTGCCTCACGCACGGAGTGCACAGCCAACCCCAGCCGCGCCAAAGGTAAAAACCTGTATCGCCGCGAACCTATGGTCACGCCACCCGCCCCCTACAGTGGAAACCCCGGCGCTTGTCAGCAGTTCCTTGTTCAGTGCCGTTTGGAATAGAAAGTCTCCCCCCTCACCCCCCTCTCTCTGTCCAGCTCTCTCTCCCCTCCGCGAAATCCGTCTAATTTTAGTACATTAAACACATTTTAGTGCTATTAAACCACTAGGTATTTGTTACTTTGTTAATAGATGGCGAATTAGAACAAATAAAAATGTTTTTCCAATCCAATATCCTGTTTTTGGTGTTTTTTCAGAGGGTTGGAACAAATTAATTAGTTTTTAGTTCATTTCTCTGGGAAACGTTCATTTGAGTTACGAGTAAATCGACATACGAGCTCAGTCCCAGAACGAATTAAGCGCGTATCTCGAGGTACCACTGTAATACTTGTTATTAAATTAATAATTTGGATAAAACAAAAAAGGCGCTGTAATGTAATTGCTATTTAACTACTAAACAAGAGCCGCAGAGCCAGAGCATGCTGTGCGCACATGAACGTCGCCCTCTTAATAATCTTCCCCTCTGCAAGTCCGCATCTATTTTGGCCTGGTATCCCCAATATGGAGGAGCAAGAAGTTAAGGATGAACTAAAGACAGGAGAACTGAAAAGTCAAACAGGCACTGACCGGTAAGAGTGAGGTGCGGAAAAGCTTCAAATTGATTGTTGAAAATGCTACATAAACTTGCGTTGCTTCGCTGAATGTAGTCAATGTAGCGCTTTGCTTTCATACGGGAGCAAAAAGACTGGCACCTCGACGCTGATCAGGCATTTAAAAAGCTGTGTTTTTAAATTTCATTTTAACAAAACTATAGAAATAACAATTTCATATATCTTTTCCCATTTATTTGATTTGCATTATTCTATTTAAAGCCTAGTGGGCTGCAATATTTCTCCGCATAATTAAGCAAATGTGCATCAAAATCTCTCTTTTGCTCTCTTTGTCTGGCCTCTTATTCTGTGTTCCAGCGTTATTTTGATGTGCAAATGCATTTATCATGTTCATAAAAATACGTAGATTATTTTAACCTTAAGAAATCTTGCATTTTTTTTCTGCCAAAAACACGATGGGTTAAATTAGACTAATTTAGTTAAATTAGTTAAAAGAAAAGTGTTGAAGCTTATAGGTAAAAGTCTGATGAGTGCGTAATGCCCTGTCAGTGTCCTAGCTAGTAGCGGGGGCCATGATTTGCAAGAAACACCGGGATTAAATCAGTATCTTGTCACAACTCACTCTGATGTTGCGACGCTAACATCACAGTGCACGTTCGGGTTTGCTTTGGGCTCGGGCCTGCAAATCAAGTTAATTGGTCGGCCTCGGGCCTGGTCGGGCTTTAATACCCGTGGGCCGGGTCGGGTCAAGATGGATTTTTTTAGGCCCGATCTTACCTCTAATCCTATGATCCATCAGCCATTATGTGGCCAGATTCAAGACAGGCTCTTTGGAGGAACCGTTTGTGAAGAACTGGTCATTCAAAAATACAGACAACCAATAAAAAATTTAAAAAGCGATACATACTTGAGGTAAGACACTGTTGGATGGCTGGATGCGTGCATTTTTGTCTGAGGAGACAAAAAGCATAGGATAAATTAACGAGTACTGTGATCCTTCACCACTTCACCGCTTCAACATTTGTGGCTTCAGTTGTTTCGTTTTTTTTTTTTAAATCTTAAATAAATAATTTAAAAAAGGTTCATACAAATGTCAAAATCCACTCTGAAACTTGCACAGGAGATGATAAATTTCAGAAGTCTTCTTCGGCGCTAAAATGGGTGGCGGCTGGATGAGCAGCGGTCAGAGGCTCTCTCTACTTGTGCACTCTTTTAACGTGTTTTGTGTGTTGTCATAAGTTTTTCGTCAAACCGGACTTTAAATTCAGCTATAACTGTTCAGACTTATCAAACATCAGTTACCAGCAGTGAATTAAGGTTTCTAGCGACATTCAACGAGAACATGCATACCGGAGGAGATCACGACACTACAGGCGGCCCCATGGCTTGTTATCAGGTCTAGTCGCCGAAAGAGAAAGAGTCAGGAAAGAAAACAGAGGAGGCTGTCGAGCGGGCCTGTAGTGTAAGCTCAGGAAACAACCACTCAGACCTCCGCTGCCCAACATATCCAAAGTCAGATCCATTGTAAACAAAACGGACGACTTGGAATTAGAGCTCGCTGCTCATCGCTGCTAATCGCTACATTCGACGTTTCGTCGAACGGACGTTTCGTCGACGGATTCACCGCCGGACATTCCGGCGAACGGGCGTTTCGTCACCGGGTTCGCTCGCTCTCAAAATTATAATCATGAGAGTGAGAGAGTGAGTTTGTAATTGCATTGACAATGTAAGAGCATTAATATATAAATATATAATATCAAAATTATCAATAAGTTGCGTATTATTGGCGTGGGTGTACATGTTATTCGTCACCGGATTAGCTCGCTCGCTCTCAAAATTATAATCATGAGAGAGACTTTGTAAATGTCAGAGCATTAATATCGAAAATCAAAATTATCAATAAAGTTGCATCTTATTGGCGTGTGTGTCTCTCTGTCTCTCTCCCTCCCTCCCTGTTCCCCAGACATAGAATTCATGCCGTTGAGATGCAGACCCTTCTTTCTGCCCAGAGAGATAGCCGTTGTTATCATCACTGCTAGAGGTGAGATCTTTTGAAATTCGGGTCGGGTCTGGCCTAAAATGTCCATCATTACTCCGGTCGGGTCTGGCCTAAAATGTCCATTATTGCTCCGGGTTCAGGTTGGGTCGGGCCGGCCGGGACGCTCTCTCGATGAAAAAAAGTATACTAAAACGCTGTGTGGTCTCTCTCGCTGACTTTAAAAAAAATAAATATATGTTTAGAAAAATGTATACTAAAACGATGTATGGATACTAAACTAAGGAATACCTATGAAAAAAATAATTTGGATAAAACAGAGAATGGGGTGTATTGTAATTGCAATTGGAGCCACAGCGCCAGAGCATGCTCTGCGCACGTCACGTGAACGCCGCCCTCTTAATAATCTTCCCCTACACAAGTCCGCATTTATTTTGACCTGGTATTCCCAATATGGAGGAGCAAGAAGTTAAGGATAAACTAAAGACAGGAGAACTGAAAAGACAAACACGCAAGAAGAGTGAGGTGTGGAAAAGCTTCAAATTGATTGTTGAATATCCAACAGAAACTTGCGTTGGCTTCGCTGTTTTTATTGAAGGCAAATGTGATTATGTAACCTTCCAAGCAAGACAGTCCTGTCTAATTCATCATACAGTAATGTCTGGCCAACCTCAAGCATCTAACCACTTTACGGCAATCTTTTTTTGACAGGAAACAAGGTTTTTGCTCTTCTGTGGACAAATATGTTATACTGTGGCTGATGTATATCCATCGCCTGCTGATGGCGAGCAAATCAGGGGAACGAGGCATGAGCTGCAGACGTAACCAGAAAACTGCTTAAATACAGATTTTTTTTTTTTAACTGGAAAGAATATTTCGGAGGTACAGTTAAATCTCGTTACTATGCCACTCTCGCTATTATGCCACTTTTGCTCGGTCCCGACAAAATTCAATACAAAATAAATTTACTATGCCACCCCCCTAATCTCGCTACTACGTCACTATTTTGTGTGTGTTGTAATTTCGAATTCATTTATTTTTAAAATTTAGCCCACAATGTCAGCTTAGAAATGCAAGAGAACCGACTTTACACTGCAGGAGAAGAAGGAGATAATCGATGCTTCGAAGGAGTCGAATCAGTCCAAGCTAGCCAGGGAGATAAGCAAGAAATGGCACATCGAAGTTAAGAGAACCAATCAAATCATTCAAAGCTGGAGTTTCATCAAAGCGCATGAAGCTGACGCAGGCTCCAAGACCTAAAGCTCAATGAGGGGGTGCTCTTGTGGCTGAAGTAAGTAAGAGGACAGAGTCTGCCTGTCAGCGGCGATCTCATCAAGGTGAAGGTGATGAAACTGGCCGAGCTGATGCACATCTCGGACTTCAGTTAGACAATGAGATGCTCAAGATCCGCCAAAAGATGCGCCAGCAACAATTTTTGAGAGCTTTGGACTGAGCTGATTGATAACATGACAAAATAAAGCCTTTTTTTGGTACAATAAAACCGTTTTTAAAAACCCTTACTATGCCATTCTCGCGACTATGCCACTTTTGCTTGGTCCCGACGGGTGGCATAGTAATGAGATTTGACTGTATGACGAAAGGATTAATTGTCCAATCAGCAGCTATATAGTATTTTTTGAAAGTTCCTCCAATTAAAAAAAAGTTTTCAATTTGACCTTGCCCTGTTTGAATATATTGTTGCCGCGGAGTTATGGAACAATCCATTTGGCGTGCTAGGTTAGTGATTGATTATGCATAATGCTAACCAGAAGATTGTTTAATATTTAGTCTCCTCTGATGAATGAAAAAGGAAATTTAATGGAGCTGAATCATGACTTTACCCTTTCCTCAATTTTGATTTCTGTCACGTTATAGTATAGCAGAAATCTACCTATATGAAGCTGGGACTCTTGGTTTGGTGGTGGGACTTTGGTTTGAGCAGTCAGCAACAACTCATAAGTATGATCCTCCTCTTCCTCAGCAGTTTGTCTTCGCTCATCAATACTGCTATTCGTAAAAGGAGCCTGAGGATAGAAAAGTGAGAAAAAAATATTTTTAACTTAACCTGACAAAACTTACTGAACAACAAGCTGTAAAAAAATCAAAACGGTAACTATCGTCGTAATTGCCTCTCACGCAGAGAAATTTGTAACCTCTACAAGATAGTAAAAAAACAATGACACCTTTTTTTATTAGACAAATGTAGCTGTGGCCCAACCATATTTACTTTTGTAGTATTATAGTACTACAGTATCATCATCAAAAACCTAACCTTAAACATGCCTCTTACACAATATATTTGTTGAAGGCAGTGGCGGTCCGTGCATTTTCTCGTAGCGCCTTCAAGGGGTAAAATCCACTTCCTAGCAGTTTTTAATGATTAAATACCGTGACCGGACGTTTCGTCGAAAGACCTTTGGTCCCCGGACGTTTGGTGGACCGGATGTTTGGTCGAGTGGACGTTTGGTCGACCGGACGTTTGGTAGAACGGACGTTTGGTAGAACGGATGTTTGGTCGCCGGGTTCACTCGCTGTCAAATTATGATGATTTACTGTTGATATTTTGATATTAGATATTTAGATATTAAACTCACTCTCTCTCATGATTAGAATTTTGAGAGCTGGTTTCAACAGGAACAACCCGGCGACCAAACGTCCGTTCTACCAAATGTCCGGTCGATCAAACGTCTGGTCGACCAAACGCCCGGGGACCAAACGTCTGGGGACCAAATGTCCGGGGACCAAACGTCTTTCGATGAAACGTCCGAGTACCATTAAATACAAATACTGGAGCTTTTCAGACATTACAACCGGGCCGGGGGGTGATTTTCCCGGGAAAACACAGCGATGAACGTCAATGGCGTACCAGCAAACATTGCCCGAAAATGGGGAAAAATCCAGCCGAAAACAGCATTTATTGATTAAATACAAATACTGGAGCTTTTTAGACATCAGAACCAGGCTCAGAGTATCATTTCCCCGGGAAAAAGACAGCGATGAACGTCGATACGTCCATTCGCGAAACGGCAAAAATTGCACTAAAATGGGGTAAAATCCACTTCCTAGCAGCATTTATTGATTAAATACAAATACTGGGGCTTTTCAGACATTACAACCGGGCCAGGGGGGGGATTTCCCCGGGAAAAGACAGCAATGAACGTCAATGGCGTACCAGCAAACATTGCCCGAAAATGGGGTAAAATCCAGCCGAAAACAGCATTTATTGATTAAATACAAATACTGGAGCTTTTCAGATATCAGAACTTGGCCCACAATTGAAATATTATTTACGAATATAGCCATATTTTACTCACCAAAAATCCTTTTTAACTGTACACAATATCCATCCTCCTTTCTTTCTTCCTTCTTTTATATCGCCATCGAAGCTAATGCTGAAAGTCGAGCCTGTCCTGTCGTATTTCTGGCATAGTCCGTCTTGAAAATGGCTTTAAATCAACACAGCAATATATTTGCTTGTGCAGCTCGCTCCAAAGGCAATAATGTATCCCTACGCCTGCGACAATGCATTGTGGTGTTGCCAACTCGAAATCTGATTGGTTAAAGCAACAGTCTTATCGACGCTTGTTTAATGCAGCAGGCCCGCAGAACTGATTGTGAGGGCCTTGAGGCAGATTTCTGACCCTGGCAACAAATAATGGCTGAAATGTGATTGGTTAAATGCTTCAATATGAAAACACACATCTGGAAGCAGTGCAACCAGGGGGAAACGCAATGAAAGGAAGCTAACAGACAATTTGGAATTATTTAATAAGTATTGATGGACAAAATATAATATATGATTCAGATATTTCTTAATGCTGTGTGTGGCGTGCAGTGCACGCACGTGCAAACACACCAGTATTGCAGGTGAATGCGTAATCCACGTGATCACAATGCGGCTAATTATTGGTCGGGACACTTAGAGCTAGTTGATTGGCTCATGCATTTCCCCCCATTGACCGCATGCTTTGAGCTGCGCACCACTAATTGCGAACGTTATTCCGTACACAACATTGACTCAACATGTCCAAGAACGAAGCGTTGGTGAGACTCCATTTTGGGGTCGCGAGTTCATCTCTTGTATTGTATCATCCAATGCTCCTTCGGAAGGTTCCATAAAGTTTTCTATGGGAACTTCGGGGTTGTAGTCCCAGGGGTCATCAAAATTAAATTTTTGGGGTTTAAATCTATTTTTCCCAATAAAAAAATAATAACATTTTCTCAGACTAAGCGCCAATATAATTTTTGCCTTTTATATGAACTATATTTTGAACTCTGGGGTCCTGGGTTCAAATCCAGGTCACGTCCACCTGTGTGGAGTTTGCATGTTTTCCCTGGGCCTGCGTCGGTTTCCTCCGGGTACTCTGGTTCCCTCCCACATTCCAAAAACATGCATGGTAGACTGATTGGACACTCTAAATTGCCCTTAAGTATGGGTGTGAGTGTGCATGGTTGGCCGTCTCCTTGTGCCCTGCGATCGGCTGGCCACCGATTCAGGGTGTCCCCCGCCTCTGGCCCGGAGTCAGCTGGGATAGGCTCCAGCACCCCCCCATATAGTCATTGTAATGACTATAACTAATAACTTTCTTATATTATTGCTCTTTTTTGGCATATGTACGTACATTCATTAATCTTTCGTCCCGTACATCCTTGTAAGCGTTGCGGGGGTTGCCACAGCCTATGCCAGCTCTATACTTGTTGCCAGTCAGACATAGGACACACATAGAGACAAACGACAATCTGCACTCACAATCAAATCGCCACCAGCGGGGATTGTACCTGCCCGCACCGAAGACAGGCGAGTGAACCTCTACACCAGCAGGCGGCTTGCATACATACAAATATTTAAACATTGGTAGACTTTTATAACGCTTAACCTCCTATGACTTGGCGTCCACATGTGTGGACATCACATTTTTGGTTGTCAAAGACTACAATGTTAAAAAAGGGCCAGGCATCCACTTCTGATGTGTACATCATTTTCTCAGAAACTACATCATGTAAAAACATAATTCTTTGTTTTTACACTCATCAGGTCCCAATTAGACTAAATATCAAAGAGAAAATAAAAATGCACGCCTTGCAAGAGTTTGGGTGTTAGAAGGTTAAAGGCTTTGGTGGGTAGAATTAAAGGCCGTGAAAGGGATGCCTCTATTTACAAAAAATCCAAGTTACAAAAAACATCTGCAACCCATGAATTTCGTACCACTCAATTGAATTTGTGATTCCTGTTCATCAGTTTTTTAAAAATGTATTTTGCTTTGTTGCTCATTTTAGATCCTTTTTTTTTCCTTCTTCATTTAAAAAAAACTGGTTGATTCAAATAAAAACCATAATCCTCATTTTACAAAGTTGGGACTTAAAGTATATTTATCCAAATGATATTTTCTTTAAAAAAAATCTCACTTCTGAGCTCACCGTTTCCTCAAGAGCAGCGCCAGTGTGTGATGAGTGGACCAAGCGATCTTTCTGCAAGAGAGATCGTTACAAAGTTAAATAAAGCAAATCCTCCACAGTACAGCCAGAAGAGCACGATCGCCCTCTTGTGGATGTAAGGCGTTATCGCGCGCATGATTTTTTTTTTATAATGCATGGATACTCCCAACCTTTCCTGCTTCACTGTCTGGCCTTCCAGAATCCCTGTCCGAGGATTTGCCGCTTGTGACACTATCCAAAGAATGACATGAGGTAGCTTCAAACAGAGATTCATAGGGGCTTTCCTCCTCTGGCGGTGGGGCTAGCCCTGAGATCAACTCGTTCACTTTCTCAAGCTCGCCTAGAAATCAGTTTAGAATGTATACACAGGCATGGAGAAAGAAGTAACCCATCTTTTCAGATTATTGAATGACCTGATAAAATAATCTCTCAAATGTTACCTTTGTTTTGAGGACTGGGACTATCCAAGGCTAGAGGTATTGGTGGAGGCGGGAGATCAATGTCAGGTGGTTTTCCGCTCATAAGCCCTACAGAAGGCAAATAAGAAATTCAATCACAGTTACGAAATCAAGATGTGAAAAGACGGTCATAAGGAGAAAAGTCACTTCTATACTTGTGTGTGAATACACCCACCTTGGATGAGCGCTGCTATAGCTTTGCTCTTCTGAGAAGGCATGTCTTTGACCGTGTCTAGCGCCGTCAAGCCCTTCTGGTCCAAAATGTTAACATCGATGCCTAAAATTTATCAAATATAGGAGTTATGCCACCATTTTTTTCATCCAAAATCAACAATTTGCCCAGTCAATAAGAAGGATTAAAATTGACATCTAACCTGCTGTGAGAAGTTTCTGTACCACATCTATCTTTCCAAACAGGGCAGCTTCGTGGAGTGCACTACCTTTCTCAGTCTGATCATTCAAGAAAGGGAAATAAAAGAGGAATAAAAGAATGATTGAAAACTGTGACATGCATCTATTAATAAATCTTTACATTTCTATCGATTAATTCCTCAACTATTGCTATTCATGACCACGATTCGGATAAAAAAAGATTGTGTCATTCTCAAATGATGAAACCTTTGACTCTTGCACTGAGTGTCAAAAATAATTTCGTTGTACCATACAACTCACACTCCACTTTTCAGATTTTTCATAGTACAGGCCTGACATAAGACTTCCACGAGCACAGCCTTTTCACTGATTTTAAGGTAAAATGGCTGAAAAAAAATTGAAGTCAATCTCACTTCTTACAAGGCAATTTGTTCAAGCATTATAGTTTCAAACTGTATTTCAGAAACAGATTTCAGAATCTGTTTACTACAATGAAAAGTTTAGAGTAATGACACTAATGGTAGGCCAAATTCTACTCCTCTACCAGCAACTGTTTTAAAGAGGGTCAAAAAGCTACCTGCTAAGCACACGCGTATTTTGGTCATGTTCTCAAAAATTCTCTTGAATTATAAAATACATAATTACACATACTAACAAACTCTAAATTGCCCCTAGGTATGAGTGTGAGCATGAATGGTTGTTTGTCTCCTTGTGCCACCAATTCAGGGTGTCCCTCGCCTCTGCCCCGAAGTCAGCTGGGATAAACTCCAGCAATATCCATTGCATCTTAAGTTTCGGGAAATATATTGTTTAGATATCCAACCTTAAAATTAAAACTCAGGGTTCCATAAAGTAATGTATATAAAAATACACCTCATAGTTAATGTCCATGCCAGCATCGAGGAGCACTTCCACCACAGACAGATGTCCATTACGAGAGGCCAGGTGCAGCGGTGTGTGCTTCTTAGTATTGCAGCTGAGCAGGTTGGGGTGTGCACTGAGCAAAAGCTTTACTACCTCTAGCCGGCCATATAGTGCGGCCAGATCCAGGGGTGTCTCAAATTTGTTGTTCCTCATTGTAGGGTCCGTCAGCTCTTCCAGCAGCAACTGCACTACTTGTGAGTGTCCATACTGGGCAGCACAATGCAGCGGCGTTTCATTGTCATTATTCTGTCAGACAACAGACAGATGTGTTTAAACGCAACAACAGTCTCATGGACAGAAATCAGATAAAAATACATTAGTTAAGACACAACATGGGACAAATTATTGGCAAGAGGTTAGACTAGATGAAAATTTGAAAGAACCCAACCACCATTAAAATGCACAGTGCAGAAGGAAGAAAAGGAAGGATGGTAACTAAAGGCACAGGGTCTAATGCAGAGGTGGGCAAACTAAGGCCCGCGGGCCAGATCCGACCCGTTGTTCATTTTAATCTGGCCCGCGGAAGATTGGTACGGAATGGTTTGATGTAAATGATTGCATTGATATCATTTTGAATTGTAATGGCAGCATTTCAACACCAGGTGGAACATAGGCGCCGTGAATTAAGAGACCCATTTCCAATTACTGCTCTTCTTCTACTGGTCAGATCAGAACCCATCTGCAGCAATGTCAAGGAAAAGTCGACAGTGAGTGAGTGTTTAACAAAGAATGGACGCCTAAATACTTTTTTGCTGAAATACGGTCCATGAATGTGTCTTATTTGCCAAGAAACATTTGCGGTTTTAAAAAAATACAACATCAGCCGTCACTCCCCCCCAAAAGCATTCTAATTATGCCAGCGACATTTCAACACAAGAGCATGTGGCTACTGCTGACAGGTTGGTTGCGAGCTTGCAGGCTCAGCAAAACATCTTTATTCGAGCAACTTCCATCCAAGGAGCAAGCACGAAGACAAGTTATTTACTGGCATTCAAACTAGCAAAAGACAGCAACCCTTTCTCCGAAGGGGAGTTTCTTAAAGAGAGCATGGTAGAGACAGCAAGTATTTTATGTCCTGAGAGCAAGAACAGATTAGAAAATGTTTGCTTATCACGCAGGTCAGTGACTCGCCATATTGAAGTAATTGACGAACACTTAACTAGCAAGCAAAACAAAAAAGTGGCGTCATTTAGATTATATTCTTTGGCACTGGATGAAAGCAATGATATAAAGGACACGCTCAGCTTTTAATTTTTATCAGTGGGATTAATGAGAATTTCGAGATAACGGACTTTTTGGATATGGAATCCTTAAAAGGAAAAACACGGGGACAGGATTTATTTAACAGTGTGTCAGCTGTCATAGAGAGGCACAAGTTACCTTGGAGTGCACTCGCCAACGTTACAACAGATGGATCACCAAATCTGACAGGAAAAAATGTTGATAAAGAAAATTCAGGACAGGGTGAACGAAGACAACTCTGAGCAGGAGGTAATTTTCCTACAATGAATAACTCACAAGGAACCGCTGTGTAAATCCATGTTGCAGCTTGAAAACGTAGTGAAGCCACAGTTGTGAAATTCGTTAACTTTATTCGAGCGAGGGGACTTCACCATTGTCAGTTTATGAATTTTCTTGAAGAAACTGACGCGGATAACACGGACTTACTTACTTTACCATTTTAATGTCAGCTGGTTAAATTTGGGAAAAGTATGTCAACGTGTGTGGGAGCTCAAACAGGAGATTATTTCGTTTTTGGAGCTACTTGAAAATACTGGCAAATTTCCTGAACTGAATGAGACAGTTTTGGCTTTGTGATTTAGCTTTTACTGTGGACATACTAACACAGATGAACAGGCTGAATGTGAAGCTACGAGGGAAAAACAAGATTGTAAATGAAATGCAAGCAAACGGCAGAGCCTTCAAAACCAAGCTGGTTTTATTTATTCATTCATTTTCTGAAATGCTTCATCCTGACTAGGATTGCGGGGGGTGCTGGAGCCTATCCCAGCTGACTTCGGGCCAGAGGCGGGGGACACCCTGAATCGGTGGCCAACCGATCGAAGGGCACAAGGAGACGGACAAACATTGACTCTCACACTCATACCTAAGGGCAGGGGTCACCAAACTACGGCCCGTCAGCACATTTGGCCTGGCCCTCTGAACAATACCAGAGATGCTATCGGATTTTTTTCCTATTTGGCTTCCAGAAAAAAAATCCTAGGCCCCGCCCTGTCAAAGAGAGAACGCATGCGCCCACGTTTGTTTCCACGCTTTGGTTGATTCATAGGACTCCGTATCACGCTGGATGCCTCGTCCTCTCCTGCTTCCTGCATTTGGGTTCACCTACATCTACGGTCGCGTCGCACAACGCGGCGCGACCGTAACAGATGCCCCCGATCGCGCTGCGACGACGCAGCGACGCAGCGTGATCGTAACAGAACGATCCGGCCATAATGGACCCAGCGGGAGGCTACCCACGCTCGCGCCGACGCGCTCGTCGACGCCAGCCTCCCTCGGCCACATTAAAACGCCAAATCTCTGCAAATTGGGACTATGACTTTTCTGAGGGTGAGGACGGCCAGAGGCTAAGTGATTTGGATGCTGGAGATTCGGACTGGGACGGCTATTTTCTTAGCCGATACGGAATCCGATACGCTCCAACTGAGAACGCTGAACGTTATGCGCCACTAGAGAAAGATCGCCATTGCCCCTCCGACTACTCAGACCTGGATTACCCCGACCGGCATCAACCTGGTCGGCTGGCCAGCCGCGATGGGCCACCACGTGGTGGCCGGTATGCTGTGCCGCCCTCCCGGAGGCGGCGAGCGCCGTGCTGCGGGGAGGGGCGGGGGGAGGGCCTGGACGTTCAAGCCCCTGGCCAGGCTCCTCGCCCGACCACGCCGCTCCGGGCTCCTCGCCCGGCCACGCCGCTTCGGGCTCCTCGCCCGGCCACGCCGCTCCGGGCTCCTCGCCCGACCACGCCGCTCCAAGCTCCTCAAATACCCACGCCGCTCCAGGCTCCTCAAATACCCACGCCGCTCCAAGCTCCTCAAATACCCACGCCGCTCCAAGCTCCTCAAATACCCACGCCGCTCCGGGCTCCTCGGATACCCGTGCCCGGGCCACGCAGGTTGCTCCCTTTGCCGCCTGGGCCGCCAGTCGCACCCGTGCCGAAGCCACGAACCAGGCTTCCGGTGCCGGCTGGTCTGCCGAGCTCCGTTCTGCCGAGCTCCGTTCTGCCGAGCCCTGTTCTCCCGAGCCCCAGTCTGCCGAGTTCCAGTACGCCAAGTCCCAGGCATCCAAGTCCCAGACTGATAAATTTCATCCTTGCCGGTTTCGGCCGGCCCGATTTCCGCCTTACCCCGGGCTGATTTCCTCGAGCCCACCCCTTTCCCGCCCAGCTCTCTCCCGCCCAGCTCTCTCCCGCCCGGAAGTGGCGGCGATGCGCCGGGGCCCCTGGACGAGGGGTTCGGCGAAGGCAAGAGCGACTCTCCGGCGCCCCTGGACGAGGCGGCCGGCGAGGGAGAGAGCGACTCTCCGGCGCCCCTGGACGAGGCGGCCGGCGAGGGAGAGAGCGACTCTCCGGCGCCCCTGGACGAGGCGGCCGGCGAGGGAGAGAGTGACTCTCCGGCGCCCCTGGACGAGGCGGCCGGCGAGGGAGAGAGTGACTCTCCGGCGCCCCTGGACGAGGCGGCCGGCGAGGGAGAGAGTGACTCTCCGGCGCCCCTGGACGAGGGGGCCGGCGAGGGAGAGAGTGACTCTCCGGCGCTCCTGGACGAGGGGGCCGGCGAGGGAGAGAGTGACTCTCCGGCGCTCCTGGACGAGGGGGCCGGCGAGGGAGAGAGTGACTCTCCGGCGCTCCTGGACGAGGGGGCCGGCGAGGGAGAGAGTGACTCTCCGGCGCTCCTGGACGAGGGGGCCGGCGAGGGAGAGAGTGACTCTCCGGCGCTCCTGGACGAAGGGGCCGGCGAGGGAGAGAGTGACTCTCCGGCGCCCCTGCGCGAGGGGGCCGGCGACGGCGAGAGTGACCCTCCTGCCCTCCCGACCGATGGGACAGGCGGCCCCCCGAACAGCCAGGGTAAGGTACCCGACGACCATTCTAAAGTTCCGTTGTCTGTTAAGGGCAGGGGGCTTGGCCAGCACCTAAAGCACCAGCGGGGAGGCCCGCCGGACCGGCTACTCCCACTCCTCTCCAAGCGCCGAGGTCTGCCGGAGAGGCCTCTCCTACGTCTCGTCATCGGCCGGCGCGGACGCCCGCCGGACCGACCATGCCCACGCCTCGTCATCGGCCGGCGCGGACGCCCGCCGGACCGACCATGCCCACGCCTCGCCATCGGCCGGCGCGGACGCCCGCCGGACCGACCATGCCCACGCCTCGTCATCGGCCGGCGTGGACGCCTGCCGGACCGACCACTTCCTCGCCTCGTCATCGGCCGGCGCGGACGCCTGCCGGACCGACCACTTCCTCGCCTCGTCTCTGGCCGGCGCGGACGCCCGCCGGACCGGCCACTCTCCCGTTGCTTCACGGGCTGGCGCGGACGCCCGCCGGACCGGCCAACCTCTCGTTGCTTCACGGGCTGGCGCGGACGCCCCCCGGAGCTGTTGCTAGCGGTCGCTAGCTGTCGTTATTCTGTTGCCTCTGTCCGTATGCGCGCCGCATGCGCCCACGTTTGTTTCCACGCCTTGGTTGATTCATTAAAGGACTCCGTATCACGCTGAATGCCTCGTCCTCTCCTGCTTCCTGCATTTGGGTTCACCTACATCCACGGTCGCGTCGCACAACGCGGCGCGACCGTAACAGATGCCCCCGATCGCGCTGCGACGACGCAGCGACGCAGCGTGATCGTAACAGAAATCTTCAATATGGAAGGAAGTTTATAACGTCTCCAGGAGATTGATGAAAACATGGTCAGAGCCATTGAATTTGCCATTTGTCATGTCCTTTTACAAAAGCATACAAGGAACATGGTGACCGCCATTTGTTCTCTTGTATGCCGAAAACTTCTCGCAGAAAGGACTATTGCCCCTACAGCACCTCCCGAAGATTCCAATACCTCTCGAATCTTATGAAGAGGACTTGGACTAAAGCTCACAATAACCAGTTTTTTATTATTATCATTTAAATGAAGCAGAGAGGAACTATTCTCTTTGTGAGTACGGTACTTAAAGTACCATATTTTCCGCACTATAAGACGCACCTAAAAGCCTCAATTTTTTTCAAAAGCTGACTCTGCGCCTTATAATCCGGTGCGCCTTACATATGGACCAATATTAAAATTGCTATTACGATAAAATTAAAAAATCAGTTGATAGGCTACATTATCCTCTACAGCAGGGGTCTCAAACTCGCGGCCCGCGGGCCAACTGCGGCCCTCGGGACGATAATTTGCGGCCCCCGTCTTAATATAGAAGATTAATGTTCGTGCGGCCCGCAAGATTGATATGAATGATACTTGTTGTGTTCGGAGCTGAATGAACCAATCACGGTGAGGTATACGGCTCTGGAGGGCGGGACATCGGCCGGGCTGTCCAGTGCCTCGCTCACTCACTCATTCATTCCTCCAATCAGCTGGGCAGAGGAGAAGCCGTGAAGCCGATCACTCCGCTCGGCGCGCACACTCCTCCGCTGCTCTCAGCATATACCTGAATGAGGCGCTATGATCCGTGATCTAGCCTGTGTCAGTGTCTGTAGCCATCTCCGCGAGTGAAACTGAAACTTAACAGTAAGTGCGTTAACATGACACTTGAGAAATTCGGAGAACTCCCGTAATCCAATACGATTGGAGACCGAAAGTGCGCATGCGCCACAGACCCGCGCGACTGAAAGTTAAGTTCAACCCGAGACTCATTCCAAGTGGAAACACATATTACAGAGCCCCAGAGATGTCTCTTTCAAAGCCTGCCGTGAAGAGAAAGGTCGGTGATGAGCACAGACAGTTTCAAGAAAAGTGGGGAGTGCAATATTTCTTTGTTGAACACAGGGGCAGCCCGACGTGTCTCATTTGCACTGAAAAAGTTGCGGTGCACAAGGAATACAATTTGAAACGTCATTATACTACGAGACATGCTGAGGAGTACGAAAAATACCAGGGAGATGAGAGAGACAACCAGGTTGCCAGTCTTACAACACGTCTTCTGAGGCAACAGGAGTTCTTCAAGAAGGTTACCAAAGACAGTAATGCAGCAGTCGAAGCTAGCTACGCCATTTGTGAGTTGATTGCTAAAGCAGGAAAGCCATTCACAGAAGGTGAATTTATCAAAAAAGTGCATATTACAGCCTGCACATATTGTCTGTCCAGAAAAGGAAAGTCAGTTCAACCACATCAGCCTTTCTGCCAACACCGTGGCAGAGCGCATTTCTCACCTGTCAAGTGACATTTATGATAAAATGTGAGAAAGCACAATGTTTCAGTGTATATTCAGTGGCTCTTGATGAGACCACAGACATCACAGACACTGCCCAGCTCGCAATATATGTCCGTGGTGTTGATGACAATTTTGAAGTAATGGAGGAGTTGCTCAGAGTAATTCCAATGCATGGCCAGACCACCGCTAAGGAAATATTTCACCAGCTGTGTGATGCCATTGAGAATGCCGGTTTGCCATGGAAGAGCTTTGTTGGAATAACAACCGATGGAGCCCCATCAATGACAGGGAGGAAGAATGGACTGGTAGCACTTGTTAAAAAAAACTGGAAGAGGAGGGTGTGGAGGAGGCCATAGCTCTGCACTGCATTATCCATCAGCAGGCCCTTTGCACCAGATGCCTGAAGTTTGACAATGTGATGTCTGTCGTTGTGAAATGCATCAACCAAATCAGATCCAGGGGCTTAAAGCACAGAAGGTTCCATGCTTTTTTAGAGGAAATGGAGTCAGAATATGGGGATGTGCTCTACTTCACTGAGGTACGTTGCCTCAGCAGGGGAAACGTGTTGAAGAGATTTTTTGAGTTAAGAGCAGAAGTAAAAGACTTCATGGAGATAGACGGGGTTGCTGTTCCTGTGCTAAGTGATCCCAAATGGCTCATGGACTTAGCTTTTCTTGTTGATATCACACATGAGCTTAATGTACTGAACAAGAAGCTACAAGGCCAGGGGCAACTTGTCAGTGCTGCCTATGACAACGTGAGAGCATTCTGCACTAAACTTGTGTTATGGAAAGCCCAGCTCTCTCAGACAAACCTTTCCCATTTCCCAGCATGCAAGGCTCTCGTGGATGCAGGCACACCATTCAGTGGTGAGAAGTATGTTGAGGCCATTTCGAAGCTACAGGAGGAATTTGATCACAGATTTGCAGACTTCAAGACACACAAAGCCACATTTCAAATTTTTGCGGACCCCTTCTCCTTTGATGTGCAAGATGCCCCTCCTGAGCTTCAAATGGAGCTCATTGACCTGCAGTGCAACTCTGCACTCAAAGCCAAGTTCAGGGAGGTGAGTGGAGAAGCAGAAAAGCTTGGGACATTTTTGAGAGAGTTGACCCCCAGCTTCCCTGAACTTTCCCGAATGTTCAAGCGGACCATGTGCCTTTTTGGGAGCACATACTTGTGTGTCTTCTCCACCTTGAACTTCAATAAGTCCAAGTACAGGTCCAGACTTACTGATGAGCATCTTCAAGCTCTACTGAGGGTCTCCACTGCTTCCTCCCTCAAGCCAAATGTGACTCAGCTATGTGAGAAGCGCTGCCAGGTCTCTAGCAGCAAGAAGTAGGCAAGAGAAGCCGTGTTCAGAATATTTCATGTTCAATGTTCCATTCAAGTTCAGAAAGTTAAAGGTTAAAGAGCTGTTAACAGACATTTGAAACGGAATAAAAATAATTCATTTTCTCTACTTAGCCAGTCAGTGTATATCTACTGTATGTATGCTCATTATTATTATTTTATTTTTGTATTACTGATTGATTTATTTTTTATCGATCTTTAAGGTAATTTATTTAATTCATTATTTTTTTGTTAAAAAATAAAGATATTTGATAACGTTGGAATGTTTTATCAGCGCTTTTCTTGTGGAAATCCTGATGCGGCCCAGTCTCACCCAGACTCGGCCTCTAGCGGCCCCCAGGTAAATTGAGTTTGAGACCCCTGCTCTACAGGTCTCGCAACTACGGCAAGCAGCCTGCAACTTCATTGTCGCCCATGCGCGGTTCATGCTGGGATATGTAGTTCTTTTGTCAATACACCCAGTATGATGGCGAGCACACTAATTCGGTGCTCGCCGTCATTCCGGGTGGTTTGACAAAATAACTCCAGCCGCTAGATTGGCGTCAACAGAGCATTCAAAGCTAGACTGCTAACTACCGTATTTTCACACCTACAAGGCGTACTTAAAAGTCTAAAATTTTCTCTAAAATGGTCGATGCGGCCAATCGGTCGGTGCGTTTTGTCTGTGCACTAAACTCAATTTTTGTATGGCCCTGACCGCTTGAGTGACTGGTTTTATTTCTTGCCGGTACGCTACTTATTGCAATCAACCCAGCGGGCGTTCACCCTAAAAATAGCCTCCCCGCGCATTCCAAGCATTACGGTAAATCCATTCAAAACATCCCAGGGGAGTGGCATGGCATTTTACTTCCATTTGCTTGCAGCGCTTTTAACCCTCAAAAACACTCTCAATACTTAAAGAAACAGCATATCAGAGCTATACAGAGGAAATGCCTGGCGTGAATGACAACACAATGCAGGTGTGAACGCTTGGAAAATGGACTGAAGCCATGGATCAAACACAATTTAACAGCTTTGCTAACGGATTGCTAACAGATTGCTAATAATTGCTAATTCCCAGAATACACAACTCTGACTTACAGTGGAGCCTAGCATGTTAAACACTGAACTCTTTATATCAGTGTACCTTTGACCTCAATAAAGCATTGTCAAACTTTTGCTCGTGCTGTCTTTTAAAATAACACGCTAGTGCCAAGCCCAACATTCGCTAGCAGCCAGCATAACATATGCTACCGGATAGCATAATATAGGTACGCTAGCGGCTAGCATAACATAGGTACGCTAGCGGATAGAATAACATTGGTAAAAACAGAAAATATACCCGCAAATGAGACTGCGCCCTATCACACGGTGCGTTTTAAAGGTGTGAACATATGGTATATATTATATATGGATCAATATTGATCCGCAACAGGTCTTCCAACTAGGGTAAGCAGCCGGAGACTCAATTTTCCCCTGTGCGCGGTGCATACTGGGATATATAGTTCTTTTGTCAATCCACCCGGTATGACGGCGAACACACTAATTCGGTTCGGTGTTCGCCGTCATTCTGACTGGATTGACAGTAGAACTCCAGCCGCTAGATTGGCGTCAACAGAGAATTCAAAGCTAGACTGCGAACTATATATTATATATGGATCAATATTGAGCCGCAACAGGTCTCGCAACAGCTCAAGCAGCCGCCGAATCCATTATCCCCCTTGGTAGACAGCGCCAGACAATATACACCACTATCTGCCTGTGGATCTTAAATGCCTGGGCTGATATATCAGCTTCAACTGTGGTTCGAGCTTTCAGGAAGGCAGGATTTGTCACTCAGCTGCCAGACAACCAAAGTGACACGGACTCGATTAATGACGACTGCTGATGAGACGGAGCCTGGGTGATGGCTCCCCTGTTCAGCTGTTCAATTCGGACACTGAAGACGAAGAATTCGAGGGAATCAAAGATGAGGAATGAACTGATAAAGTGAGCTTTACATGTTTCTTTTGTGTTTACAGTTGAACAAGGTTGGTCATATTGTGAATAGGTGTGAAAACATGTAGTATGGTATGTAGTAATAATAAGAGTGATCCTACTTCACGTTTTTTTTTGTTTTTTTTTTATCGCTGCCACGTCTGGTCTACATTACCCGTGATATCCGAGGGATTACTGTATATGATTCAACGTAAGCAACAAAATCAGCAATGATTTAGTCTAGATTACTTGGAGCAATCATGACCAGGAAAGGGTGGACATCCAGAGCTGAGCTCACAGATGGTATCAGTAGAGACAACTGAGACTTTCAGCATTTACAGTACATACGGTACTGTGATAATGTCAAGTACAGCCAACATCCCTATCTGTACACATTACAGTCAGGTCCACAAAATCTAGTGATCTCATCCAAAATACTAGACAATTCACTAAATATCACTGTAAGGGGTGGAAATATGGGTGTGACAGATCAGGCCAGAGAGTACGACCAGTCATTCAACAGGTAAGCTTCTAACATAACTGCGCATGCACACGTGTGCACGGACAACACCACATGGTAGACGGTGTGGCCTTGGGAAACCATTCAACACAAATTTCTTACAGCTTTACCTTGATGGGATCAGCAAGGTGTTCATGATTCTAGACATATTCTAGCAAACCAAATAATTGCTCTAGTAGTAATGAACCCTATCATTCAAAAGGCAGAAACATGGATGTGTTTGATTTGCTCTTATTTCTCCTGATTGTGACAGAAGAAAGTCACATGCAAATAAGTCACAACCTTGCGCACACGACGAGCATGTCCACTTTCATCTGTGATGCACCGTCAAACATTTGCTTATTAGTGAGATAAACTCATACTGTGAAGATGACTTCAACGTACAAAAGATGTGATTACATCAGCATGACTCACTTCCTCAAATAGGTCTGCTGCCTCATTGATAGTCATCTCAATAATTGCAGTTTTCAGTGAAAAACAAGTGTTTCCAAATAAAGCTATTCAGTTTATTTTGGTACTTAACTAATACACGAATGTATGGTATCAATACATTTATTCATCATTTTTATTATTTTCTCAAAATGTGATAGATTGAAAACTGTAAAACAAAAATGACTAGCATGAAAATACTACCTTGCATGAAAGGAATATTTCACTTACAAAGGGTCACAGTATTCTGTTATGTGGTTCTTACTAGATTCATAAATGTGGTACATGTTTTCTTTATGGCATGTCTTAATACTCTAACTGCAATCCATCTTGTCACATGCAAAATAAATACTTCTTTCGATAACAGTCCAATAAGTTGTATTTTAAATAGATTAAATGACAAAAAACAGACACAGTACTGATAAATGAATCTCCTTTTATCATCAATACAAGCACAGATGTAATTTCAAACCCCTTGTCAGTGTTAGCCTCTGGTCGAATAATCTGCATTAGTCTGTTTGTCTTGCCCACCTCCAGTTCTCCTTGTGCCTTGTGTGTAGTTCACCAGTAAATTTGGATTTGCTCATTTATGTTAGGAGTAGCCTGCTATTGTTTTTCCCTTTGCCTTTTCCCTACTCTTGTTTGTCCCTCCTGCCTAGCCGGTGTGCTATTGCAGCTGCGCGTGATTCAAAATTAGTTCCAGTTGTGTCTATTTAAATCCCACTGATTATAATGTCATTGTCGTGTCGTCTGCCTAAATTCCCTTACCATGTATCCATGTTACCTCGTTCCTCGATTCCCCATGTTTTCCCTAGTCCGGTTTGGTTTCGTGTTTCGTTTCCTAAGTCTTTGTTATTTTGTAAGATCCCGCCTAAATTATTAAAGTTTTGGTTATGAGCACTATTTCCCTCGTCCTCGCCTGCTTTCCTGCGATTGGGTCCTAATTCCTCGTACATCGCCTCGACGTCTCCCGTGGACGTAACAGAACGATCCGACCACATGGACCCAGCGGGAAACCACCGACGCTCGCGCCGACGATCTCGCCGACGCCAGCCACCCAGCTAATACTCCACTGATAACCCGCCCCATCGCTCACTCCATCGCTCCTGGCTACTTGCACAACTAAGTGAAAATACCCGAATTACGTCGCCCCGTGTTCATCGCCCGAGTTATGTGGATTTGAACTCAAGCTATTCTTTTCCTCAATGGAGGGAGAATCCTCAGCCTCCATCGCTCCCTGTTGAACGCCCCAGCTATCTCTGTTTGGACTCCGATTTTTCTGATTGTGAGGATGTTCAGGAGCTAATTGATTTGTGGGCTGGAGATTCGGACTCGGACTGTGATTCCCTCAGCCGATTCGGATGCTCCCCCCCGAAGGACCTTGGCCCCGACTTCTTCTCCGATTACTCCGACCAGGATTCGCCGTGTCGGCTGGCCATCTACAATGGACCACCACGTGCCGGCCGGCGGGGAGGCTCAGGTAGGAGTTTCGAACACCGCCCGTCTTGTCTTTGTGGGGAGGCCCAGCAGCGAGGTTTTTCCCCATGGCGGCTGGCCTTCTACAATGGACCACCACGTGGCGGCCGGCATGCTGCGCCGTCCTCCCGGAGGAGGCGGCGAGCACAGTGCCGTAGGGAGAAGCGGAAGGAGGGGCTGGACGCTCGAGCCCCTGAATTAGCTCCTCGCACGACTTCGCCTGTCCAAGCTCTCGCTTGAACTCACCCGTCCAAGCTTCCCGCATCCCCGTGCCGGCTGGCTCACCAGTCGCACCCGTGCCGAAGCCACGCACAATATTCCCCGTGCGGGCTGGACCGCCAGTCGCACCCGTGCCGAAGCCACGCACAATATTTCCTGTGCCGGCTGGACCGCCAGTCGCACCCGTGCCGAAGCCACGCTCAAGATTCCCCGTGCCAGCTGGAACGCCAGTCGCAACCGTGCCGAAGCCACGCACAATATTCCCCTTGCCGGCTGGGCCGCCAGTCGCACTCGTGCCGAAGCCACGCACAATATTCTCCGTGCCGGCTGGACCGCCAGTCGCACCCGTGCCGAAGCTACGCACAATATTCCCTGTGCCGGCTGGACCGCCAGTCGCACCCGTGCCGAAGCCACACACAATATTCTCCGTGCCGGCTGGACCGCCAGTTGCACCCGTGCCGGCTGGCCCGCCTAGTTCCTGCCCGCCTAGTTCCTGCCCACCTAGTTGCTGACCGCCCATAAGCGGCGGCGACTCTCCGGGCCCCCTGGACGAGGGGGTCGGCGGCCCCCCGAGCAGCCAGGGTAAGTTGCCCGACGACATTTCTAAGATTCTGGTGTTTGTTAAGGGCAGGGCGCTTGGCCCGCCGGACTGGCCACTCCCACTCCTCACCAAATGCCGGCGCGGACGCACGCCGGGCCAGCCACTCCGACGCCTCATCACCGGCCGGCGCAGACGCTCGCCGGACCGGCCACTCCCACGCCTCGTCAAGGGCCTGCGCGGACACCCGCCGGACCAGCGAATTCCACACCTCGACACTGGGCGGCGCGGATGCCCGCCGGACCGGCCACTCCTCGTCTCAGGCCGGCGCGGACCCCCGCCGGACCGGCCACTCCCACGCCTCGTCTTGGGCCGGCGCGGACGCCCGCCGGACCGTTCACTTCCCCGCCGCATCACAGGCTGGCGCGGACGTCCCCCCGGACTATGTTAAGTAGTTATGAGCACTATTTCCCTCGTCCTCGCCTGCTTTCCTGCGATTGGGTCCTAATTCCTCGTACCTCGCCTCGACGTCTCCCGTGGACGTGACAGTTTAGTGTTTACTTTGTACCTTTCCCCTGAGTTTCGTATCAAGGTTTATTTTAGTGAATGGATTTTTGTTAATAAATTAATAAGTCCACTCTTCCCATTTCTAGCTTTCCTGCACTTGGGTCCATTCCCACTTGCTTCGCGCCATGCTAAAATCTTAACAATTTTTGTCAGGTAATGGATAGTAGAGATGCAGAAAGAGACATAGGTGGAGGTAGAGCAGGCAAGGTTTGAGGAGGTGGTAGACCATATCTCCCTCCTCTACCATACCTGAATCAAATGATCAACTCATCACCAATCTGTCCAAAAGCTTGATAACAATCCTGATTATTTGATTCAGGTGTGTTGGGGGAGGGAAACGTGAAAAACAGACTGGATGTGGGCCCTCGAGGACTGAAGTTGGGCACCCCCTGTGGTAGATGGTAGAGAAGGAGAAGCTGGAAGAAATTGAGGAGGTAGAGTAGGGGATGAAGAAGTGGGTACAGGATCGCAGGTGAGGTTGAAAGTATGGACAGACATGGGATTAAGCATTGTAGCATTGTAACATGGGCTGAGTTGAGGACTCATTGTAGGGAAGGAGTGACATAAACTAGTTCATTAGACAATATTCTTTTCATTATTAATGAGTAAATCATTAAGTTATAAATTGCGCATAGATATTCCAGCTTTTGTTATGTTTATAGTAAATGTAAAATTGGTACTACAACGTTTGGGAGTAATTGACTAACAATGTGATACAGAATTGTATGATACAATTTTGGCTACAAGCTTAACAAAAAGTCCTTCCAAAAAAAGGAGCAACTAAAAGTAACAAGAGAAAGCAAGTACTGCTGGAAAACAGAGTAAAAGAGTTTGACTTTCATTAAAAATACTTGTGTCACCTCCCACTCTTTGAAAAAGAGTATACAAGCAAACAAAACATTTAGAGTCTTCAATAACCTGTCATGCATAGTTTTGAATGTGGCATGTAAATAAGAGAAAATTCACATAGGCATGGGGGAAACGTGAATTCTACACAGGGAAGACTATGTGAATCTATGTGAATCCCCTAGAATGATTAGTAAACTCTGAGTCTGATGTGGTAATAAGTTGGCCACATTGCCACCTCAACTACATGTACGGGCAATAAACATTACTTTAAAATCCTGACACAAAAGACTATAAAAGGACATTTTCTGACTAAACAAATCTGTATCAACATGAGGCAGATCTTGAAGGTTGTGTGCAAACAGCAAAAATGTAGTAGAATACCAAGACAGGAAATGTTTACTGCGTATAAAAGAATATAATAGAGCCAAAAAGCTTGTCCTGATTGAGCCATTAACATGTAACAAAATGAGTTTAGGATTTGTGTTGCTCATTGATAATCTCTTTCAAGGAATATTGGGCCGTTGTGGTCATTGCATCTTTTCCATATTTTGCAGGGTTGCGAGTGTCTAAGAAAGAAAGAAAAAAATGTGTGGTTTCCACATCCTGCGGCCCCAGAGACAATGACACGGTTTGACGAGTGGCCTCTGTCACGTGACGAGCCGGCTGGCGGCGCAGCAAGGTTACATCACAATGGCCTCCAGCAGCAGCAGGAGTGGAGGCGGGTGCCAGGGATGGAGGCTTGTTCTTGAGCAGCTGTTGCTGCCCGTGCATCAAGAAGCTGTGTGTGCTAGCGTTTGATCAAAATCAAACAATGCTACCCTTCTATGAACGAGAGATTCGCGTTTTGAAGAAATTCAATCTAGTTTGGTTTTTAAGTGGCAAAAAAATGCTGTGGGAAATCATACCGCTCATTTGGTAAGCAAAGGCTATAATAATAGCTTTTTTTATTTGGAGTGTCACACATTCCAGAGTAACCAGATCTGATTTGCATTGGGATGGGTTGAATCTCACTGAAATTACTACCACAAATTATGATTCCTCTGCAAAGGATTCATACTCCCTTATTATGCGCCCTATTACAGTGCAGTAGACTTTTTATGTGGACACACCGCTCTACATTTTTTATACATTTTCAAAATGTCTTTCTGACATATATTCTGAAATTCAAGGAAGGTAATCATTTAAACAATAAAAACCTAGGTTAACTTTTTCCCCTACATGTGATGTCCCCACATAAATATGCATGCCTGGTCAGAGGATTTCATCTAAATATATGTCATATCAGACAAGTGACCTATATAGAGACATGAAGCTTGCATGAGTTGTACTGTGGAATGGGCACAAGCGTACCAGTGGCTTAGCTATGCTACATTATACTGTGATCCTTCACCACTTTGCGGCTTCAGTACATTGCGTTTTTTTATCTTAAGTATGAAAAAAAAGTTCATAAAAATGTCAAAATCCACGCTGAAACTCGCAAGCGGAAGACAGGAGATGAAAAATGGTGGTGAAAAATGGCAGAAATCAGGGCACCGCCTCTTCGTCGCTGACATGGGTGGAACTCAACGCAGTCTCGTGCATGTCAAGTTCATCACTTTTTTTGCGACAAATACGGCTTGTATGCGAGAAAATACGGTACATTACATACATTTCGCATCACTCCGAACCTTTTCCAACATTGTATAGATTTTGACAATACATCTTAAATGTCCAGCGTCATCTAATGCGTCATAAATAAATATACCGTGCGTTATATTAAGAAGGAAGAAGTGAACATTTGGTAACCACAAGGAATAAAATCATCATTAAGATGGAGAATGCCCTATCGGGAGAAGATGATTTGTCTGGATACCAACATGATTAGAACCAAAGCCAAGCCCTTTCACGATAGCTTAGCTCCTGATGAAGACAATGAAGATGAACCTCAGCCTCGTTACAGTGCCGCGAGCGAGCCTCCTCAGGAGACCGGGAGGCGCAAAACGCTATGTCGAGGAAGAGTTGCCTCACATAATGCAACAGTTTTTAAACAAGGATGAACTAGCCTTTTTTGGAAGAGGCTGCCTTCAAGGACAATCTTATTCCAAGATGAACTGAAAGTTCTGGAGTTCACATGGATCACCTGACGCTCATCATGTGTGGGGATGCTGCTGGCTGGCTTCATGGTAAAGCGAGCCTTATTCTCCAAGTTCGACCGTCCTCATGCTTTAAAAACAAGAAAAAAGCCTTGCTGCCTGTCTACTGGATGAGCAACCGAAAAGCATGAATCACGAAAGCCTTCACAAACTGTTTCATCCCAAACGCGAAGCTATACCTCGCTGAAAGGGAGCTGCCCTTCAAGGTCTGGACTGTGCAGGAGGACTTGGACTAAAACTCCCATTAACCTGTTTTTTTTATTTATTTATATCAAGCAGAGAGAAACTATTTTCACTGAGTACAGTAATTAAAGTATTTAGAATTCTTTATATATAGATTATATTTAGATATTAATACATTAGTCTTTTCATATGCTTAGAACTATAGTAGTATTTGATAAATACACTTCATGATAATTGTACTTGTGTACTTGTATTTTTGTATAGGCGTGATAACATGTAGTATTGTAGTAATAATAGGAGTGATCCTACTTTGCGGTTTTCCGATTATCGCGGCCATGTCTGGTCTACATTATCCGTGATATTGAGGGATTACTGTATTGTGGAACTATGATGGCGCCGTATTTACAATTCACTACATTTTCTTCTAATCTAATGATAAACTTAACTTTATAAACAAGCCATCAAAATGTGAAGTGTTTATTTGCTCAAAATAATGGTTTGCTAGAATGGGGTGTATTTCTATCACTGTATTCTGAGGTCCTGTTTTTGATCAGAGTATTATGTTAAACTGAAAAATGCAGTATTGCTTGAAAGGTTAGAGCTCAATTAGTGAATAAGCTCATTTTACTGCATTCACATGTTCACAATAGCACTTTTTTTTTTAAAATGTAAACAATACAGAAACAAAAAATGTTCACCATTAGCAGTGTGGATCGAAAGCAGATCTAGTAGGCCAACCAAAGCACGATGCAAAAATATGCCAATGCTATCTTGCATCTGAAAATATTGACAACTAAGAACATGACGGTTTTGTTTACTCTTGGTGAACTGGTGATATGAGGTTTTCGAATGCCTAAAGCAGACTACAGAAGAATCTGGCTACTGGATTATTCACCTCCACTGTATGGGAAATTGAAATGTTTCCATGACAACTGCCTCTCTCATTCTCTCTTCAGCAACCTTGTGAACATCCAGTGGGAGGTGGGGTAAATCCATCCAATTCCACGCTCCACACAGACAACCATGTCATGGAAATCTTAGTTTGATGTCGATGCAAGGAGATGGCGACAGTGAACACTACCCCTCCTCTTTCTCATTGAATCACTCACTGGAAACTGGGATTCCCTTCCCTCTATTTTGCCACATGATCCCATCAACCAAAGCCAAATAATTCTCACATTTTGTTTATTCTAAGTATGAATAAATTATTCAATCTCAAAAGTGGGTAGTATGCTCATCATGTGTTCACTTAAGAAAATCTGAAATTCCTAGTTAGACCTAAAATCAGATACAATTTTGAGGGAGGGTGGGGATGGTGTAGGTAAACTACAGTATAAGGGTGTGTGGTGCTATAGAGGAAAGTAATTCTTCCCCATCCAAACACTAAGAGGATTAGTTGACCATGTTCAAAAATAGTGTGGTGCATTATATACAGTCATTGGTTAGCTTCCCGAGAAGCCTGCTCGAAATGCATTTATGGCGAGGCTGCCATGTTGGCACTACTCAAAAGCAAGGTGTCAGTGTCAACAGCTGAATTCAAACAGAAAGGTATTTAATAGTATGTGTCCATCTTTAAATGATGATGATGATACATCTACATCAGGGATGGGCAAACTATTCCACAAAGGGCCGCACGCAGTGGGTGCAGGTTTTCATTCCAATCCATAAAGATGACACCTTTTCACCAATCTGGTGTCCTACGAGTGCAATCAGTGGATTGCAGTCAGGCGCTTCTTGTTTTCTGCAGAAATCTCATTGGTTAAAGTGTCTTTGCTGGATCGGTTGCAACAAAAACCGGCACCCACAGCGGCCCTCGAGGACCGGTTTGCCCACCCCTGATCTACATAGTAAGTAAGAGACACAGTGGCTTTTTGGGTTAAGCGTGTTCATAAATTGCAATGACATTGTCTGCAACCATTCTCTGCTTACATGTACATTCCACTTAATTGTAATAATAAATTCAGAGGCGGCCATTTAAACTGAGCACTTTTAATGTATTTTAACACTGGTGGAGAAGCCATAACCTAATAGCAAGGCTGTTAGCAATACTATGAGGGCTAAGGCAGCGTTTAATGGTATCTTGCTGTCAACATCTATTGAACTCAGCTCACTCATTAGTGGTATACCGGCTATGCAATAGACAGTGGATAAAAACGCTATTATGATACTATGACACATAGGTATATAATAATATTTCTTGCTGACTAGAGACAACTATGATGATCGATTTATCTGTCCATTATATTCCTCTAATTTATTGATGAATGGGCTATGAAGAAAACCTGATTGAATTTCTATTATTTTAATTTAAAAAACTTTATCATTTGACATTTTAAAGGCAGAAAATGAAATGACTAAACATACCGTTTTTGCTACCGAAACTCATAGCTCGTTTTGTGTTTTTGCTGCTTTTCTGTCTTAATGATTTGGTGATTCTTAATGATCCCATTGACTTTGATTTGCTTTGTACTTTGTGCTTTTTGCTTTTGCTTTGTTGTTCTGTGGCCTTTGACTGTACTGTCTAACTTATAACTATGCCTTTTCTTGCTACTGTCACAATGAAATTTCCCGAATACGGGATGAATAAAGTTATCCAATCCAATCCAATAACTTGATTCTTATCAAGTTAGGTGTTGGTCTTTAACATGTCAGAAAATAGGCAAAAATGTTTATCATCGGTTTGTCAAAAGAAATAAAAATATTAGTTTTAAAATATTTCACGCTGCCTCGTGGTGTAGTGGTTCACTCGCCTGACTTTAGAGTGGGGAGGTGTGGGCTCAATTCCCACTGGTGGCAGTATGATTGGGGATGCAGATGATTGTTTGTCTCTCTATGTGCCCTACGACTGACTGGCGACCAGTCTAGGGTGTAGTCTCACCCGAAGACAGCTGGGTTAGGCTCCAGCAACCCCTGCAACCCTTTCTTGGATGAGTGGTATGGAAGATGAATGAATTAATTAAAATGTTTCATTTTAATCAAACAAACAGGGAGGATGAGAGAAATCTGACAATATTTCCTGTTGAATTCCAAGTGAATAGATTATCAAAATAGGAGTTGAATAATTGATTAATATGATCATTGATTAACGGTCAATTTTTGTACCTCGTTATACAAATAATCTGGGTCCTTTAAATGGGGTTTCTTTAGAAATTATAGTAATTTAGAAATTGACCTCAACACATAACTTTTAATTCAGCCAACTTTATTGTTCATATGAATACTATACTTGAATAAATTTACCATTGGCAACTAGTGAGCATGATAAATGTTTACTGCTGTTAATTACTATTTACAACACTTTACTGAATTCAATAAATTGGACTTCACTGAGCCAATAGCCTATAGGTTTTACTTTGTAAAATAAACCAAAAAGTGCTAAAATCAGTTTTAACCCATTTTCGCTAATGGCCAGAAAACTGCAGTTGTTACCGAGTGAGGGCACTGGTATGCAGCCTGTTTGTGCACTACATCCTCTTCCGTTTAATTGTATTACTGTGAAGGCCAGTGTTTTAGTTGTTTTCGTTTTATCGGAAAATGGTTAATACTCGATGTGTAGAAAACTGGAACAACATGAACATTGACAATATAAGCCTCCATTTTTTTATCCCTCCAACCAAGCAGTGAACTGAACACATACAAGACAAGAAAGTGGCACTAGTCTATTCTGTTGCTTTAATCCAAATATTATCCTTAAGACTGCTTTGGTCAAGTGACAAATAACGTGTGGGCTAGAGTTGGGTTGTTTTGAGGGAAAATTCCTCTAAAATATACCGGTGATAGATGGTTATCTTGTGGGCTAGCTGCCCTACTCAACAGTAGTGGAAACAAAATAACGAGGCTTCAGCCGGCCGGCGTTGTTTCCCCAGCCAACATCGCCAAAAATGCACCAATGAAAATCCCAGTTTTAAATTTCAGATGATAAATTATTCGGTTTTCAATCGTCGTAAATGGACCCAACGATGCTTCCGTGCCGGAACTGTCTCTCTTCTTTTCTGAGTCAAGGATATTGGTTATGGTGCTTCAGCCTCTGGTTTGAACTTGTAGGGAACAATCTGATGTTTTTGTGTCTTATGACTCACTTTAATTTTTGTATTCCATTATAAAACCAATGAACACGTCAACACTCTGTTTCTATTGAGACATACGCCCTCTGCTGGCTGCTCTACTCTTGTGGCGTCAGAGTTCTGGGTAGAGGATTCGATCCCAGGTCTGTCCTGACTGTGTGGAGTTTGTATGTTCTCCATTGGGTGTGTGGGTTTTCTCTGGGTACTCCGGTTTCATCCAACATCCTAAAAACATGCAGGATAAGCTGCATGCAGTGTAGGCTGTTTGAACACTACATTTTCCCTAGGTTGTCCGTCTCCCTGTGCCCTGCGATTGGCTAGCCACCAACTCAGTGTCCCCTGCCTAGTGCCTGTAGTTAGCTGGGATATGCTCCAGTGACCCTTGTGGGGATGGATAAGCAGTTCAAAAGATGCATGAACGATGTCAACATTACATGAATGAGTTTTTAATCTTCTGCATAATTTCAACAGTTATAGATCTATATGAGTCTTGATTGTTTATTTTTTAATACTCTGGCAGTATTCTATTACATTTAATTGGTGTGTAAAAATCCATGAAATTGGGACTTAATACAATCTTACATAATTTGCTCTGAAAAAAGTGCTAATTATTTTTTTAAATCAGCTAAGCCTTCTAAAATGCTCCATAATAGCAGTCAAATGAAAAAGCTTCAATCAAAAGGCTGGCTCTCATGCAGGTATCGTCGTCATAATGCACAAGCAGCTCAAGACAATTTAGGATTGCTAGCATGGGTAAACAAGCAAAAGTCCAGTGATAGAGCTACAAAGGAATTTGAATGGTCCATTGTTTGGAAGGAGACAGGCCCTGCTTGTAGAAGTAGCATTACACCCACAGCAGGTCGACAGCATTAAAGCAGAGAAGCATTCACAAAAGAAATATTGTAGCAGCGCTGTTGTACACACCTTGGCATTAATATAAGGGTCAAAGGGCCCACAGCGTTTGAACTCTTTATGGTCTACTGAGCTCTGGGAGGGAGGAAAAAAAGATAACTTGATGTTTTGATTCAAACAAGAAATAGCAATAATACATAAATGGTTTTCACAACTAAATATTAGAACATGCCTAGCAGGGCTCTATTAATGACCAAACTGATGTCATGATTAGTTTAGGGTAGAGAGAAGTTAAGAATAAATGGCCCACAATGGAAGACCCCAAGATTTGATGAGATCTTCAGTACAATGCTCATAGTGGGTCATTTCTGCATGTACAGTGAGTGGCTGAACAAATATTGTTAACAATGTTAGCACAAATAAGCGCTCCTCAAACAAATTGGATGTCAAAGCCTTTCTGGGTAGCAGAGTATCAGCAACATATGGGAGACGGCACTCAAGCTCCATTCCTAAAAACATTGAGTTCATCACACATGCAACACTGAAACAGCAAATGACACAGCATTCACTAAAACGATTTAATATTTTTTTTTATAATTTAATCCAAAGGCTTTTATCAAGATACCGTACAGGACAGGGGTGGGCAAATCGGTCCTGGACGGCCGCTGTGGGTGCAGGATTTTGTTCCAACCGATCTCCCACTGACAGTTTAACCAATGATATTTCTGCAGGAAACAAGAAGCACCTGACTGGAATCCATTGATTGCAGTTGTAGGACACCAGATTTGTGAAAAGATGTCCTCTTTATGGGTTGGAACAAAAACCGCACACACTATGGCACTTTGTGGAATAGTTTGCCCATCGCTGGTATAGGATATCTCTAGAAGGATCTCTGTGAGCGGGCAATAACTTTTTTATTGTGTTTATCTCAAATTGTTCTCACTATTTGGTATCATTCAGGAGTCAATTCATACTTTAAATTAATTTCCATGTATATTTCGATATTTTAAGTGTAATCCAATGATTTTATTTCGTCCTGATTTTCTTTTTGTCCCAGAGGTATTTGAGGTTGTTCATAACTGTGTGTAAGTTAGTTAGTTAGTTCCTTGAAATTTATTTTACTAACAAAAAGGAAAAACGCAAACGATTTTTTTTTACATTAATTTCTTCATATTTGTTCAAATGACATCAAATTATGTTCCTTGAGTTACAATGACTCTGACACCCCTGCAAAGGTGATTATTGTTGAAACATTTCATTTAACTGAGAAAAGTTGATCTTGTCCAATACAAAGACCAACACAAACTACGTACTAAAATGTAAATGCAGGCCAACCTGTTCATTGAGTTTGGGGTGGGAAGGTCCTTGGTGGATGAGCAACCTGACAATGTGCTCGTCTCCTTTCCATGCTGCCAAGTGCAAGGGGTAGCAGCCTTTGTTGTCGGCTATGTTGGTCAAGGCCTCGTTTCGTAGGAGCAATTCCACCACTTCACTGCCAGTTAAAGAAGTAGGTAAGAAGGTAAGATTTTTATGGGGGAGTGATACACAAAATTTGTAAACAAAAAAGCAATGGCTTTATGTTTCCATGAGAGCCCTCGTGTAATGTGAGAAGAAATATCCTCGATGTGGCATTAAGCAATACCTGTGTCCGTTCAAGGCGGCATGGTGGAGCGGGCTGTATCCAGTGCTGTCCACACAGTTCACATTGGGACCTCTCCAGATGCTGACCAAAAGAAAGAGCAATACGTTATTTTTGCATTTTTGGGGGGGGATATACATGCACGAATAAGACATCAAAGCTAAACCTAAAAACCCATATAAGAGTGAAGGCCCAGACTAGTCCATGAAGGTGTTTTAAAAGAAAACTACAGATAAGTGACAGGCTGCAGCTTCCAACCAAGAAGAAAAATCATTAGGTTGCTTAAATGACCTAATCGCAGTTTGTTTAACTTTGTTATTCTCAGCTATGTCTCAAGCACAAAAGGCATTTTATGAAGCATAATCACTCACAAAAAGTACTCAGTCATACAATTACCAAACGGATAAATTCTATACAATATGAATGTAGATAGTACAGGGGTTGGCGAACACGTTGGACACAAAGTGCAAAAATTTTAAACTGTGAGAGTCAAAAAGCCACACCACGCAGTGACCTGCCAAAACAGACAGGCACACACACAAAACCCCTTATGTGCCTTACGTCAGAAGAAGCATTAAAAAAATCCAATCTTCCATTTTAGTTTTCAAATATACCGTATTTATTCGCATATAAGCCGTATTTGTTGCTCAAAAAATTATGACTGAATCCAGGGTATGGCTTATATGCGCATAAAAAGACGACATGCACGAAATTGCAAGGTGACAAAGACGAAATGGCACACAATTCGGCCAATACGGTCATTTATTTAAAAAACAGATAAAACGCAAAACAAAATTTATTTTGACGTCCATAAAAGGTGAAAAAACTCACTTGTTGCAGTCATATAAACTATTGAGAAAATCAAGATAATTCGACATTAGAAGCAATTTGACCGCCACAACATCTTAAACTCCTGGTAAGAAAATAGTAATTTCTGTCATTAAAAAGCATCAGGTTCTCATCAAAATACTTTTTTCTTTTTTAAAATTGAATAATTTGAGATTTTGTATTTACAAACAGGCATATTAACTTCCTGATGATATTGACCCTAATAATGTAAAGATTTTCCCTTCAAAGTAACACATTTGTACTCCCTATTAAAACCATGAATATGGAGGTGAAAATTGTGAATCAGCGGGTGGCTTATACGCGAGAAATTGTAAAATTCAACAATTTTAAGGCAATTTTAAGGGGCGGCTTATACGCGGGGGTGGCTCATATGTGAGTAAATAGGGTAATTTATTATTTGGTTTTAATGGGCCCAGATGAATTTGAGTGCATTTTAAGAGAGAATAAAAAGAAGAGAAAGATGAAACGAGGCAATGAGCCACACTTCTGACGGAACAAGGCCGCTCCACTTTGCTGATCTCACTTGGATTAGTACAGGGGTTCTTAACCTGCGTTCGGTCGAACCCTATGGGTTCGATGAGTCGGTCTCTGGGGTTTGGTGGAGCATCTGCCGCGGAGGTCCTACCATCCAACTACATTGGGTCTCATGTATGAGCAAAATACAGAAATTACACACGCAACTGAGACAGCGCCTTTTCAGTCGGTGTGCCCTCTAGGCGTGAAAATACAGCTGAATATACCTCTACGTATGAAATTAATTGGTTACAGAACTTTTTTCATAACTTGAAAATTTCCTAAGTAGAGCAGTACTTTATATGTAAATTCTCTAATTCGTTCCACGGTCCTCACACAACTACCAACTAAACCCTTTAAAATTGGTCAAAGTGTGGCAATTTTGTATGAAAGATGTGAGGAAACACGCAAAAATGAGAGAAAATTAGAAGTAAATGATTTATTAATGTCTTAAAATAAATAAAGCATATGAAAATGTGTCCTGCGCCACTGAAATAGTTCCCTCCAGGCCGTTATAATGGGAGATGTATTAACCGCACTCGTCCGCCAGATGGCGGCAAGAGGCCATTCTACCATGGCCAAAAGCCATCCACTTTGTAGAACAGTGGTACCTCGACGTTCGTTTGAGTTACGAGAAAATCGACATACGAGCTCAATCCCGGAACGCATTAAGCTTGTATCTCGACGTACCACCGTACAGTAATCGCTCGAATATCTCGACTTCAACTATCGCGGTTTCACTACATCGCGTTATTTTTTTCTGGGGGAATTTTTTTTGTTAATAATTTTTTTTGTAAGTTCATAAAAATGTGAAAATTCACGCTGAAATTCGCTAGTAGAAGCCACTCCCCTGTCCTTCGCTTTCTACTAGAACTCAGCACTGAAGTAAAAAAAATGTTTTAAAAGTTCATAAAATGTGAAAATCCACGCTGAAATTCACAAGCGGAAGCCACTCACCCGTCCTCCGCTTGCTACTAGGACTCAGCACTGAAGTTAAAAAAAAAGTATATATATATATTTTTTTTAAATAGGGGTGACCCTACTTCGCGTTTTTTCGTTTATCGCGGCCATGTCTGGTCTACATTAACCGCGATTATCGAGGGATTATTGTACTACATTTTAGACTTTTAGGTATGACCTGTGTGCGCTACAATGATAAACAGCCTCTCATGTCATGGCCACCTGGCTTAGTCACATCTCAAAATTTTAATTGTATCGCGAGCGAATTCGGAGCTGGACAAAAGCAACGCTTCAGACCAACCATTCCATCATGGGATAAGATGGAAGAGCTGCCGGCGCTTACCAGGCTGGAAACGGAGTCGAGGGGTTCTACTCTGCTACTGTTGATTCTTCAGCTCCACACTACTGAGGAACTGTGCGGATAAGCTTGGAAGAGTGACTCTGCATATTCTCTACCTCGGTCACAGTCTGCAGAAGTTCCCCATCTTGTGGAAGACTTCCTGTGTGTGGTTCCAGCTTTATCCAACTCTACAACGTATTTTTCTTGAGTCTGTATCCGTTTTTGCTAACGCAACCAAGATGGCGCCGCTCAATTGGCAGCCAGTGGCGGTAGCTCCGTCCGCTCTTGCTCGTTTTGTGTTTTTGCTGCTTTTCTGTCATAATGATTTGATTTGGTGATTCTTAATGATCCCATATACTTTGCTTTGCTTTATACTTTGTGCTTTGTTGTTCTGCGGCCTTTGCGACTGTATTGTCTAACTTGTAACTATGCCTTTCCTGTATCTGCATTCTCACCCTCTTGCTACTGCCACAATGAAATTTCCCGAATACGGGATGAATAAAGTTATCCAATCCAATAACTCAGTTACAATGAGTAGTTGAGATAACTGTGACACACATGTCCTGACACCACTCCACAAGATGAATTCATGATCTCATCAGTTTACAGTTCAGGTCTTTTTTTCCCCCCAAAGTCTTTAATCTCTGATTTCAAAAGCACGACAAAAGGAACATGTAAAATTTCATGAGGAAAATAATGAGAAGCCTATTTATTGTTTCCATGCTTACCTCGGTTTCAGTTAAATTTTAAAGCCTACAGTAGTTGGCCACTAAAAATATAAGTGCTAGGTCACGTTTTAGATTTTGAATTTTTGTTGAGTCTATATGAGATAGCTACTGTTTCCAGACCAAAATCGCAGGGCATCAGTTGGTGTTTTTATAAATACAGAGAAAAAACATACATATACAGTGCCGTGAAAAAATATTTGCCCCTTCCTGATTTCTGTTTTTTTTGCATATTTACCACACACAAAAGTTTCAGATCATCAAGACAATTTTAGTATGACACAGAAAAATCCCAAGGAAATAAAAGGTGCAGTTTCTAAATGATGATTTTATTTACCAAGGCAGAAAAAATTACAAACTTGTCTGGCCCACTGAAAAAGGAATTGCCCCATGAACCTAATAACGGGTTGTGGCACCTTAGGCAGCAATAGCTGAAATCAAGCATTTACGATAATTAGCGATGAGTCCTTCCAAATGCTTTGTGGGAATTTTGACCCACTCTTCTGTACAGAATTGTTTTAATTCTGCAATATTAGAGGGTTTTCTAGCATGAACATCCCGTTTCAGTTCGCACCACAGCATTTCAATAGTATTTAAATTTGAAATTTGAACTTTATTCATCCCGTATTCGGGAAATTTCGTTGTCACAGTAGCAAGAGGGTGAGGATGCAGGAATAGGAAAGGCATTTTAGACATAAATAGATAGGTAATAACTAAGTTAATGAATAAATATATAAATAAATAAGCATGTTGCTTAGCACATATATACATACATACACATAAATGTACATGCATGCATATGGTAGGTCTTAACACTCAGCCATTTTTTTGTTAAAGAGCCTGACAGCTGATGGGAGGAAGGATCTGCGGAAGCGCTCCTTCCTGCAATGAGGGTGCCGCAGTCTATTGCTAAAGGAGCTTCGGAGGGACTCCACAGACTCATGCAGGGGGTGGGAGGTGCTGTCCATGATGGACATCATCCTGGTCAGCATTCTCCGCTCTCCCACTTCCTCCACAGAGTCCAGAGGACAGCCCAGAACAGAGCTGGCCCTCCTGACCAGCTTATTCAGCCTGTTCCTGTCCCTCTCCGTGCTCCCGCATCCCCAACAGAGCACTGCATAAAACACTGTAGATTCCACCACAGTGTCATAGAAAGTCCTCAGCAGTGTCCTGCACACCCCAAAGGACCGTAGACTCCTCAGTAGGTAGAGGCGGCTCTGGCCCCTTTTGTGCAGGGCATCTTTGTTTGTGGACCAGTCTAGTGTGTTGTTGAGGTGAACACCCAGGTACTTAAAATTATCCACGATTTCAATGTCTGTACCCTGGATGTTCACCTGAGTGGTCTGTTGAGGATTCCTCCGAAAACCGATGACCATTTCCTTTGTCTTACTGGTGTTGATGTAGAGGTGGTTTTGCCTACACCAGTCAACAAAGGCTGTGATGACTCCCCTGTACTCCAGGTCGTTCCCGTCCGTCACTCGTCCAACAATAGCGGCGTCGTCAGAGAACTTCTGGAGGTGGCAGGTGTCTGTATTATGTTTGAAGTCCGATGTGTAGAGGGAGAAGAGGAGTGGGGAGAGCACTGTACCTAGTGGGGCCCCCGTGCTGCAAGCTACCACATCAGACCAACAGTCCTGGAGTCTCACATATTGTGGTCTGTCAGTGAGGAAGTCGATGATCCATGCGGCTAGGTGGTTCCTTACTCCAGCCTCTTCCAGTTTCCCTCTCAGTAGGACCGGCTGAATGGTGTTGAACGCACTGGAGAGGTCAAAAAACATCATTCTCAGCGTGCTTCCCGTGTTCTCCAGGTGTGAAAGAGACCTGTGCATCAGGTAGGTGGTAGCATCTTCCACACCAATGCCTGGACGATAGGCGAACTGCAGAGGGTCCAGCTCTGCATTCATCAGGGGGCTGAGGTGATTGAGGATGATTATCTCCAATGTCTTGATCAGGTGAGAGGTTAATGCTACCGGCCTGAAGTGATTTGGCTCCCTGGGGTACGCAGTCTTAGGAACTTGGACCACACAGGAAGTTTTCCACAAGGTGGGGACCTTCTGCAGACTGAGGCTGAGGTTGAAAATATGCAGAATCACTTGACCAAGCTGATCCGCACACTCTCTCAGTAGTCTGGAGCTGAGGCCGTCTGGACCGGTAGCCTTCCTTGCCTCGATCTTCTTTAGCTGTTTTATCACCTGATCGACAGTAATGCAGAGACCGGTGGAAGAGGGGGAGGAAGAGGAGGAGGAGGAGGAAAACGAGGGGGGAGCGTTGCTTCTGGTCTGGGGGGTCAGGGGAGTGGGGGCAGGACTGAATCTGTTAAAGAACTTCATTGGCCCACTCCCTGCAGCCGGACTCCGGGTCTCTCTCACTGTTCCCTCCATGGCCCGAAATGGTCCTCAAGCTCCTCCAGATTATCCTATGTGGATAATGGCAGTGTTTAGTGGCGCCCCAAAGCCTTGGAAATGGCTTTGTAACTTTTTCCATACTGATAGATGTCCATCACTTTTTTGACATTTCTTCTCTCATTTTTTTGGATCGTGGCATGATCCTCTCTGATTTTGTACCCTACTTCATTTTGCCTGACACATTCTATTTAAGTGCTTTCTTGATTCAACACATTTTGTGGTAATCAGGTGTCGGTGTGGCCTGTGAAATTAAACTCAGTTTTCCTACGATTGTGATTGGCCATGGTTATTTTGTGATTTCACAAAGGTGAGCAATTACTTTTTCACAATTTTGTACATTTTTCTGCCTTGGTAAATAAAATCATCATTTAGAAACTGCATTTTCACTTTCTGTGGGTTGTCTCTGTGTCATAAAAATTTATTTGATGGTCTGAAACCTGTGTGCGATAAATGTGCAAAAAACACAGAAATCAGCAAATACTTTTTCACGGCACTGTATGTTGTCTTGCGTGTGCGGTCGATTGGTCGCCGGTCTTCGACGTCTTTTGGTCGCTGGTCCTTTGGTCGCCCGGACCGCGACAACCAAAAGACCGACAACCAAAAGACCGGCGACCAAAAGACCGGCGACCAAAAGACCGACGACCAAAAGACCGGCGACAAAACAAGGTAAAACAACATGGTTTACGCATCAATAAAAGCCAACAATGGCCATGAGCAGTTTCACTGAGCCGACGTGTGAGTGTATAAGAGTTTGTATCTACATGGGTTGTCCCTTTAAGAAGCTACGTCATTCAAGGGTCTTAACAAGTTCTCCAACAAAAAACAATAAAAGTCTGGGAAATTTGGAGCTTTTCTTTAGCCTAATAATTACTAGGGCATTAAGTATGACTAAATAGTAATTCGCAGTTTATATTTAGGGAATTTGAGCAACGATTTAAATGGTAAATATCAATAACCTTCCGTGCGACCAAAAGACCGATGACCAAAAGACCGGTGACCAATCGACCGTGTACCATTGTCTTGGACCTGGGCGATATGACAAAAATTGTTATTACGATAAAAAAATATCTGTCCATATAGATCATTATCCAAATAACTATAATGTTTTTTCTTTCAAATTTGAATCTCCAATTTGGGAGTTTAGATGATTTGTATATGCTACTAACCTGGCATGCCAGACTGATTGTTCCGCTGCAAATGTACTACACAGATCAATCTGGGAAAAATTAAATTGAGACCTTTTTCATGAGAGAAATATATACAGCTGATGATTGGACAATGGCTCTCCTGTTACACTCGTGAAAACAGTTTACTTCGAGTGGTATTCTTTCCTCCTCTAAGTGTATTTCAGGCAAAAGTGTGAGGCCCCGGATCAGATTGGTGGCTGGTTGTGCCTCCCACCAAATCACAGGCCCAGCCCCTAATCACGCAAACGCTTCCAGGTGCGATTCATCAGCCAGTGGGGAATATCTAAAGCAGGGGTCACCAAACTACGGCCCGCGGGCTGGATACGGCCCGCCGGCACATTTGGACCGGCCCTCTGAACAATACCAGAGACGCTATCGGATTTTTTTCCTATTTGGCCTTGAAGACTGGGACGTTTTAATCTTGTGTTTGGTTCATTGCACCCCTGCTGAGTCCACAAATCATCCCAGTGGAGCGGGCCTTCGCATTGCTTCTTTGGAGACACGCGCGGGGAGAGTGTTTGCCTTTGATGCATGCGGGCATTCCACCGTTGCATGCGTGAGCAGAGTGTTAGCGAGACATCTGGACGATTGCAGGTGAGGGCGGAGCCCTGGTACCATCGCTATTGCGATGCTATTCAAGCATATAAAAACTGTGCAACCTGAACTTGTTTGAGAACGGAATAATGGCGAAAAGGTTAGTTAAGAGAAAAATTGATTCAGAATGCAGGGTATTTAACCTGCAGTGGACAAACGATTATTATTTTTTTCAATGCAAAGAAAAGGCTGTTTGTCTCATCTGTCAAGAGACAGTGGCAGTATTCAAAGAATACAATCTTCGCCGGCACTATGAATCCCGTCACAAAGACAAGTACGATAGCGTGCAAGGCCAAATACGAGCAGACAAACTCTCAAAGCTAAAAGTTGGACTATTATCTCAGCAGACTACATTTCTACGCCAAGCTGAGCTGAACCAGGCATCCGTTTGGGCCAGCTTTCGGGTTGCTAAACTGATAGCAAGCAACGGTAAGCCTTTCACTGACGGAGAGTTTTTTAAGAAATGTATGGATGTTGTCGTGGAGGAAGTGTGTCCCGAGAAGAAAGATGCATCTAATGCCGTAAGTCTGTCGGTGAGTACAATGACCAGACGCGTTGAAGAAATCGGGAGTAATGTATATGCCCAGCTGCAGCAGAAGACAAAATAATTTGACTTTTTTTCATTAGCACTGGATGAAAGCACGGACGTGCAAGACACAGCGCAACTGCTCATTTTTATTCGTGGAGTTAGCGCAAACTTTGAGATTTGCTAGGATCTGGCAGCCCTCCAAAGTCTCAAAGGGACTACAACAGGAGAGGATATTTTTGACAGTGTGCCAAACCATGGAGAAGTTGGACCTGGACTGGTCAAAGCTAGCTAGCATCACGACTGACGGGGCTCCTAGCATGGTGGCCGAAACTCGCGGTCTAATAATGGGACGCATGAACCGGGAGTTGGAAAAAAGGGGTCTCACCGCCCCGCTACGAGTCCACTGCCAAATTCACCAGCAAGTACTGTGCTGCAAAATGTTGACGTGGGATTCTGTAATGAAGGTTGTGGTGTCGTGCATAAACTTCAGAGCAAAGGGAGAAGATTGTGCATGGCACAACAGAAAGTTAATGTTCCATGGCTTTTTTTTCTATGAAGAACCCAGAGAGAGTTATTTAGTTATTATTTATTTCATAAATAGTGTTATTTATTTCCTGTTTTTTCTGTGATGAACTCAGAGAGGGTTATTTAGTTATTATTTATTTCATTAATAGTGTTATTATTTGTTTCCTGACTTTTTTTCTGTAAAGAACCTGGAAAGGGTTATTTGGTTATGTGTGGCTTTCTGGAAAACAATAATTTTTTTAAGCTCCCCTACGATCGTCACACTTTTTCTGTTACAAACTGACACCGGCCCCACATCAGAGAAGGGAAAAGTAATGTGGCCCTCACAGGAAAAAGTTTGGGGACCCCTGATCTAAAGCCTAGATCGTCTTAATCCGTTCACTGTTAAGTACCCTCTTGTATTGTCTCCTTGCCTGCCTCTACTAATCTACGACATCTTGTTTTTGCTCCCAGGATTCCGACCACGCTCAACCCCACGACCGCGGACCAAGGACAACGACTTTGCTCTCGCTCATTGCACCCTCCACTCTGGACTCCACGACATACTTCACGGTTACCGACCTCCCTTCCACGACTAACTACTCGCCTACGCTACTCCCTTTTGTGCCTTTGCCCGTCTCTTGGACGATTCTAATAAAGATTCGAGAACCAGACTTGCTGCCCTTGCCTGCTTTGGGGTCCTCCATCCCCGATCGTAACAAAAAGTTGGTCAATGGAACTACAGCTGCCAACCTCCGTCGACCCCATTTCAGGAGTACCCTTGTCCCAATTCCGAATATGATTCACGCAAAATCGATATAAAATCTAAAAAAAGGAAGTGTAGGATCATTTAAATCAAACTGTTAATATATTTTTTTACATTAATTGAAATGTTTTTGAAAGTCTTAGTTTCAGTTTTTGCAAACTATTGAAAAAGTACAGCATAATGAAAACAAGTTTATCTTTGTGTTCGGGTCCCTCTACGTGCATTTTACAGTCAGTAATGCCACCATGTGTCACGCTGAAGTCGCATATGCGTGTTGTGCAATGTGCAAATGTCGCTCCTTTTGGGGACGGCGTCAACATGGGATATTTCGGCGAATAAGAAACAATAAAGTTCTGCTAATGTCTCGATTTCTTAAAAGTTTCATCCAAATTTTCGGTCCATTTTGCGCTTATTCCGAGGAGGCATATTGATAAGTGCTGTGTACTCTTGGTACTTCGTATGAATGAATGAATGAATGAATGAATGAATGAATGAATGAATGAATGAATGAATGAATGAATGAATGAATGGAGCCTTATCCAGGCAACTTGCGCACATCTTCAGGAGAAAAGCCAATTCATATCTGCTAAATATTGCAATGTTTGTTCAAAAATAGTTGAATGGATTTTGCTTTGTCTATGGATAAAAGATGATGCATTTTAAATGCATTCAGGCAGAGGACCAGGGGACTATTGAAAATACTGAGCCCACACGGTGTGCAACTGCGAAGCTGGACTTGGGTAGGCATGCAAATGTAAACCTTCAAAATAAATTAATCAGAAAAACGGAGAATTAAAAAATAATTTCAAAAACAACCCTAAAAATAAATTACACAGAAAAATCTAAATTAAAAAAATGTAATAAAAAAACAACCCTCAAAATAAATTTGTTAGAAAAACAGAATTGGGAAAAATATTCAAAAAACAACCCCAAAAATAAATTAATTTGAAAACGATAAGGGCTTTTTTTATTTTTAAAGTCAATGCAATATGCTTCCATACTTTAAAAAGTGGCCTTGTAAAAGAATAAATGAGAATCCAGCAAAACTCTTTTTCTGCTGACCCTGTCCCAAAATACTGCAGACTTGTATTGTCCAATGGGGAGCCTAATGAGGATGGCACTCTCAATAGGCAGTCTGGTTACAGGGCTCAACATTAACGACTGCCCAAATGCCCGGGGCAGCCAACTACTCTTTTCGGGGAGCTAATTACGCTTTGACAGCTGCCCGAAAGGGCAGATAACGTTTTGATTATGTGATGTAAAATAAATGAGGAAAAAGCCAATGACTTTGTCTGTTTTGTTTCCTGCCATGGGCTACCATTTTGTGACATGTTTTCGTCTTCTGTGCATGTGAACTTTTTCCACTGCTCGTGTGAAATTTTTGCAGGTGGGTGCTGTTATATTATTGACAAGCTGTTTTATTATTTACAAGCAGGGGGGCCCTAAACTGCTTGTTTAGAACCAAAAGACAATTGTTCCCCTATTAAAAAAATCTGTTTTGAAAAATGGGTTAGACGAGAAAGGAAAATTTGAGTTACACGCATAGCACAGAAAATAAGGCGCGCATAAAAGTCAAAAATATTCTCCAAAATAGACAGGGCGCCTTATAATGCAGAGCACCCTTTGTGAGCGCCGAGCGCCGCCAAGCGGCGCCGAGCGGGAGCGCTCGCGGGGGCGCCGAGCGGCTGGCGATAGCGCAGGCTACCGGAAGCAGCTTATTTCCGGGTTCCGGTGCGCAGTGACTGCTGGGAAATATAGTTCTTCCTCGCTACACCCACACGCTAAAAACATGTTTTAAAAAGGCAACGGAAGCAAAACTGAGTTCGGTTGTACTTTATTTAGACATTTTACAATTTACCTTCAAATCCCTCAAACTCCTCATCTTCTGTGTCAGAATTAAACAATTACCCAAACGAGCCTTCCAAATACCCCCCCCCCCCTCTTCGTTCTCATAGTCACCGTCATTTCCATGTGGCTCCTTAGAAATTATGCCGGCTTTGGCAAAAGCTCGAACAACCGTGGAAGCAGACACGTTCGCCCAGGCGGCAACGATCCATTGACAAATCGTAGCGTAAGAAGCCCGGCGCTAAGTAATTTGGTACACTTTAAAAAAGACTTAAAAAAAGACACAAATCTGAAAAATGGGATGTGTAAATGTTATACAGTATGTGAGAGTCCTGCTTTGGCCATGGGAAGAGTCCTGAGTTATTAAACTGAGTACAGACGCTCCCCTACTTACGAACATTCAACTTACGAACAACGGTACATACGAACATGTCTGCAAATTGCGTTTAAGTCCAAAAATGTTCGCAAGTCCAATTTTGTATTTCGCGTCTTTTTCGGAGTAGTACTTCTTTCCGCCGCTAATACCGACGCCTGGCGCTGTGAGAGCTCAGCTCACCCAGCATCTACCTTCCGCATTGCAACGAAGAAGAAGTGCGTGAATGTATCTCCAGTGTGCAAAGAACCTTTTTCATTTGTATCATTAAATATCTCATGCATCCAATATTGAATATGGTTGGTAAAAAGCTAAAGGCTTCTATTGAGGGAGTTGGAAGGAAGAGGCAAGCCATTTCATTTGAAACGAGTGGCAATAATAACGAAGCTTGATGCGCGTCAGAAAGTGGTGAGCGTTGCACATTCAGTACCATTTATAAACAGAAAGATCGAGCAGCAGGACCCAAATATTGAACGTTGCACAAAGTTTGCAAATCAATTGAATGATGCCATACAGTGCTACTGCATCATTTATGATGAAAAAAAGAAGAAAACTGTGCAATCGTCATTAGGTCGCTTCTTTTGGCCAGTTTCTAATACATAAATCTATCTCTCTCTCTACAGTACTGTACATATTCTCTCCATTTTATTAAATTTTTTTTTTCAGTACAAACCAATGTGTGTTACTTATACAAGCCTTAAACATACAAATGCACTTATATAAACCTTCAATATACTTATATAGGCCTTAAACATAAATTATAATACAAAATATAGCACTAAATCAACTTACAAACAAATTCAACTTATGAACAATCGCTCGGAACCAATTGCGTTCGTAAGTTGAGGAGTGTCTGTAATTCCTTGCACAATATCCTGAGCAGTGAATGCTGTCAGCTGGATGATGCCACCAAACGCAGTTTTGTAGTTAACATCATTTTCCTCCCTGTATTTAATATATATGACTAGCATTTTGTGTACTGATATGTCTGTGCTCTCATCTACTATCAGGGTATGCCAGGGTGCATTTTTAATACTCCACATAGTCTCATTCTGCACTATCTCATTGATTGAGTTCACAAATTCAAAGGCATAGTTTTTGCTTCGCCAGCTTTCTGGTATACTCACATACTTTGCCAAGTGATCGTGGATTTGTTGAACTGACAGCATTGATGCATTCATTTTGATGGCAAGTAAAATATTGTCAATGAGACCTTTAACTTGTTCAGGGTCCAATTTTGTTTTGTGTGACAGCTCGTTCCTTTTCTCTCGGTCTTTTGCGCTCTCCCGCAATAATGTACCAATCCCCTGTCCCATCTTGAGTCTTCGTACAGTTTAGACAGCTTTTAAATGACTTTTATACTGAAGGTGACGCTTGAGATAGTCCAGCTTCCATTCAATCCACATTTTTCTATCTGAAAACTCACTTGCTACTTTGGCATTGCTGCATGTTTTGCAGAGTAGACCTTTCTCACTTGAAAAAGAAAAAATCTCACCCAATTTCACCGCTTTTTCTTCTATTTGCACATACTCGGACAACCATTCCATCTTAAAAGAACTGCATTTCTTTTTTGCACGCGCGCAGCTTAGAGGGAACATTGCTCGTACCTGTGCAAAGAGCAGCCTTATTGAAAATGTCCTTCAAATGGGTTAAGTTCATCCAACTTTTTATTTTTTTTGGTGGGGGGGGGGGGGGGGGGGGTGGCCATATTTGAGGTAAATTTACTCTGTTTCTTTTTGTGAGACTGAAAATAGTCTGCTTGCCAATGGTGATGATGTCTTCAGTTGATTATTTTATTTATTTCTTGTTGCACAGCAGATTTTGGTTTGAAGGCAAATTTATAAAAATAAAGACGCCTGTCAAAAGTTTTATTCTTTACTTCTCATAGTGTAAGGAGGAGTTGTCTTATCTTTGTTGCATAACTGAACAACAAAAATACTTTTTAAAATATTCATATTTCATATTCTCTTTTCTTATAAAGGTAACATAATTACTTTCATATTTGAATAAGGAGGAAAGTAATTTATTTACTTATTCACAGTAGTTTGAAGTTTGAAATTTGAAACAAACGGATGTGATAATTATCGATATCGACTGATATTTTTTTTTATCGTGATGACAATTTTTGTCATATCGCGCAGCTCTACATACCATGTTTTTATCTTTAAATTATAAGGACAAGGGCTAGACCTGGGCGGTATGACAAAAATTGTTATCACGATAAAAAAATATATCAGTTGATATCAATAATTATCACGATAACTATCAAATCTTTTTTCTCTCAAATTTGAAACTTCAAACTTCTGTTAACAAGTAAATAAATAACTTTCCTCATTATTCATGAAAGTAACTATGTTACCTTTATTAGAAACGATAATATAAAATATGATTTTTAAAAGTATTTTGTTGTTCTGTTGTGGAATAAAGATAAGATAACACACAGTATGAAAAGTAAAGAATTAAACCTGCAAAGAATTGACAGGCGTCTTTATTTTTATAAATATTTGCATTCAAACCAAATGTTGCTGTGCAATATAAAATAAATAAGATACTCAACTGAAGACATCATCACCTTTGGCAGCCAGACTATTTTCAGCCTCACAAAAAGAAACTGTGTAGATTTTTGCAACATTTTCATAACATTTACATAGGATAACATGGGGAAACTCCTTGATATCAAATAAAAAAAATATTACAGGCTGTCCTCAAATGAGGACAGTGGGTTAAGGACATTTTCAATCAGGCTCCTCTTTGTGCACAAGTATTTACCAGTCATTTCAAACAAGAAAGCAAGAAAACGCCAGGGAGAATTAACATGGATCTTTTAATGGGTCGGCTTGGTGTTGTCCTGCATTTCATAATTGCTAATTTTGGCTGGGTTATTGTCCTTTTGCGTTCATATTCCGTGTTATTGCTAACCATGCTAAAAACTGCTTTTCTTTACCATCCTCTTCTACTGAACGTTCCACTGGCACTTCCGTTCACATCGCATCAGTGCCCTCATTCTTTGTGGTGGTCGGGAGGTGTTATTTGGAAAATTATTTGGCGATAGTTATCATTATCGTTTTATCGCCCAGCTCTAATTAGGGCATCATTAAACCTGACATTATTGGTGCTTCTCCTATTCAACTAGTGGGGTGAAGTCTCCTGGGAAATTTGACATTCCGCAGAGCCTAGCTACACAAATGCATGCTTATGACAACAGTGCAGGTCTTGACATGTACTTCATTCCACACCTAGAACACCAAAAATCCAGAGAAAACACACGTCAGACAGCGTTAGACAATAATAATGAATCAAGTTAGATCTTAAGGAAACATTATTGACTGTAGCTTCATTAATCTTAACTGAACCTGTAACTTCACTGAGGAGATAAACAATAATAAACTAGATTGCAAAAGGAATGCAATTATTTCATAGATAATATTACAAGATGAACTGCGTAAAACATTACTAGACCACATTTTAATAAATGTACTGGTTCAATGGGGCCCATAACTAATTCAGAAAAGTAATTTCATAGAGTTCCTACTAATCAATCTAAAGAGGTGACAGACTTCTCTGCTCAGCCCACACTCTTGGGCAAGACAGCCTAAACTACTGTGTTTCTAGATTGGATTTCTGATGAGAAGGTTTTAATATGATTAAACTTTCGTGCGCTGCAAGGTCTGCAAATAGCCCAGGCATGGATCACGTCTGGTTTACAATAGTAACAGTTTAAGTTTGACTAGGATGCTTTTACTGAAATATGTTCATTAGCATTTGATGACACACCACAGCAAAGATGACATTGAAATAAGTAATTTGATGAGTTAAAGACTCACATGGACACAACTGAACTAGTGCAACCTGTCGAGGATGACCAATTTTTCAGATACATAATGGAGCAAGGGCATAAATCATTAACTACCATTGTTTGATGTCCAATCAGTTTTGACTGGAAGAGTCAGTGGCACTGAAAACTGAGTACTAGTTTAAATTAATTGGACGCCTATAGCAAGCAATGATTTTAGAATTTGGGAAAATGCAGTACCCGCAAAATGATGCTATGACTCCTGGTAAGTATTATACATGTCTGGTAAACAAAGACAAATTTAAGGTAAATTTAAAACTCTTTCAAGCTAACAAATTAAATGAGTTTACTTGTGTTTTGTAGTAAATTTTAGATCATTGGCTGCCATGCCATTGGCGGCACTGGATGTCAAATCCATTTTCATTGGGAGAGCTGGCAAGTCAATGAACCCTCCCAGTCAAAATGGACTTCTATCACCTTCACTGGCAGTGAAAAATGCGGATTCACAGCCAGCCCTCTTTGAAAAATGGGGCGCCTATCGTAGGCAATTGAGAACTTGGCAAAAAGCATCACCTTCCAAACAATGGCATGACACAACTGGATATTTTTGCAAAGAATCTGGAACAAATTTTCAAGCTGGACTTTTCAAGAAGCCGGCCTGGTGGCGCCGCCGGGTCGCCTTCTTGAAAAGTCCAGCTTGAAAATGGGTTTGATGGTAAAGCTGCAACCAAATACATTTCTTCTCCTTCAACCATTGTGTGTTGACAAAACTGATATTAAATCAACACAACAATATATTTGCTTGTGCAGCTTGCTACAGATACAGCTTGCGAGCACTGGCTAGTACACTCTATCATTTGCCAATCATACTGTGTGAAAACGCTGGCTTTCCCTCCGCCTGCGATAAGGCCTTAGTGTCGCCAACTCGAAATCTGATACTTTTATCGAAGCTTATTTCATGCTATAGGGCCTGCAGAACTGATTGCGATTGGTTAAATACTTACCGTATTTTCACGACTATAAGGCGCACATAAAAGTCTGAAATTTTCTCCAAAATAGACAGGGCGCCTTATAATCCAGTGCGCTTTATAGATGGACCAATACTAAAATTGTTATCACGATAAAATAAAATAAATCCGTCGATAGGACAACTATGGCAAGCAGCCCCCGACTCTACTATTTTCCCGTAGATAAAGTACTGCGCAGTGACTGCTGGGATATGTAGTTTTTTTTTTGTCAATACACCCAATGGATTGTGGCCTGCCGATCGGCATCAACACTAGCTAGCTACTATTTGCGAATGGACTGTGGCCTGGCGATCGGCATCAACACAGTTGCGAAGCATGGAAGACAGCCTTGGAATACTAGTTACGCTAGCTACTAGCTAGCTACCATTTGTGAACGGATTGAGGCCTGGCGATTGGCATCAACACAGTTGCGAACCATGGAAGACAGCCTTGGAATAGTTACGCTAGCTACTAGCTAGCTACCATTTGGGAATGAATTCTGGCCGCCTGGACGAACGTATTAAACTCAGCGTTTTCGATGGACAAATGTTCAATTCGGACAAAGATAATGAGGACTTTGATGGTTTTGTGGGTGATGATGACGTGAGTACATTGTAAAATGGCTAAATAAAGTACGACCGAACTCAGTCTTGCTACCGTTGCCTTTTTAAAAACGTGTTTTTAGTGTGCGGGTGTAGCGTGCATTTGGTACATGTAGCACCAAATTAGTGTGTTCGCCGTTGTAGTATATTGGTATTATTAGTGCAAAGTTATCACAGCCGTCAACCTGGGTGTATTGACAAAAGGACTATTTATCCCAGCAGTCACTGCGCACCGGAAATAGCGTCTGTGGCTGCTTTCGTAGACAGCGCTATTACGGTTCGATAATCATCCATAAATAATATATATATGCCATGCCTGGCTTCACAAAAAGTGGCAGGCAGCGCCGGGCTTCTTACGCTACGATTTGTGAATGGATTGATGGAAATGACGGTGACTCTGAGAACGAAGAGAGGGGACCCGGCTTTTTTGAAGGCTCGTTTGGGCAATTGTTTAATTCGGAAACAGAAAATGAGGACTTTGAGGGATTTGTGGGTGATGATGACGTGAGTGAGTCGTAAAATGTCTAAATAAAGTACAACCGAACTCAGTTTTCCTTCCGTTGCCTTTTTAAAACATGTTTTTAGCGTGTGGGGGTAGCGTGCAAGAACTATATTTCCCAGCAGTCACTGCGCACCGGAACCCGGAAATAGGCTGCTTCCGGTAGCCAGCGCTATTGCGTTTCGATGTTCATCCATATATAATATATAATATATATGGGTCTAATGAAACAGTGCGTGCTTTGTGTGTCTAAAATACAGAAATAGCACTCGTTACTGACACTGCGGCTTAAAATACAATGCGCCGAATAGTCGTGAAAATACGGTAAATATGAAAACACACATCTGGAAGCAGCGCAACCAGGGGAAAAGCAATAAAAGAAAGCTGACATACAATTTGGATTCATGGACAAAATATGGTAATTAACATTAGTCTGTGATACAGACATTTTTAGGCCAGCAGAGAAGGCCTTGCAGGCCCGGGTGGTCCACCACTATACAGTGCGCGTGTGTGTCCGTGTGTGTGTGATGACCACTAACAGGACTCACATGGGCTCTTGAAGACCGGTTTGGACCAACATGGATCAAATCAATGTTGCCCATTTACAGCTGCATACCATGCATCTATGAAGACTGACTCCTGGCAGCAAGACAGACTGCAGGTGGCATGTGCAGACTTGACACTTTGTATCAAAATAAACGGAATCAAGAAGACAACATGTTTAAGATGGTGATTTAAAAACTCATTCAATGTTTACCTCACCAAAGACTTCTCTCTTCTTGTGAACCTCTAGTACAAAGCTTCAGAGCAGAAATCAACACGTTTGGACAGATGAAAGTTGCACTGCTGTGTTACTTCACCTTAACCCGTGATTTAATAATGCGGCTAGGTTTTTTTATAGAACGTGTACCATTATGTTGTAGTTATTATGTAACAATAGCTTGTCAGTGGATTATGCACATAACAGGAAAACGGACTGGCAGCTAACAAAGAAGCATGCGCTTACATTCGCCCAGCACTGACAATGATTTGAGGAATAAAATTGAAAGTTGGTCATCGTTAACATAGGATGGGCTATTATTGTGCCCGGGACAGACAGGAACTGTTCAGTTCAAAGCGTCTCCCTCCAGAGCAGCCTACCTGAGCAAACTGGAGAGCGGATGCGAGGAGGCGGCGTGGCCGCCGCTGTTACCGCTTCCACCGGTTACATACGAGCCGCTCCCGGTGCCAGCCGACGGTCGTTTACCGGATAAATGTCTCTCCACGGCGAGCAGGTTTCCCGTGCGCGCCGCTTCAAGGAGCTCCTGCTCCTTCCCCATTGCGAATGCGCCAAAAGCCCCAGCAAAAGTAGGACGGGGGTTGATAATGAAATTCCTCCGGCGCCACCCCTCCTTTACTTCCCGATGTCAAGTTAGTATATTCCTCAATTGTGTGGAGACAAAACAACTGCATCTGCCGCTTGATTTATCCGTTCGCCCGCTCCACGGCGTCGTTGGCGCCTAAAAGGGGGGAAAGTTTCGTTGCGGCGCACGGTACCATACCACCGAGGAGCAAACTTCCTCTGGCCAGTCCCTCGAACGGCGTCCGTCACTTCCTCGAAACTGCTCCCTCTTGCTGCATCTCCGATTCGAACCCCCAGCAGGCAGGCTACTACGCATGGACGGGGACTCGAAACAACAACATCCCTTCCTGAGCAGCTAGTGCCACAAGCACTGGGGCTAATCGCATACCCTATTGCCCACAATCCAGTCTCACCCCCTGTTTTTATTGATTTATTTTTAAAATAAGGTGACTCCGAGTGAACGGTAATAGCGACCTTTATAGTTGTTAATTAACCCATTGTAGGACAAGTTAATTATTTATTAATTTAAACATGAAAACATATTATAAAAAGATATTAAGAACTGGAGACATCGGTCATGCATGTCCCAAAATGTCATGTCCACATATGCGAATTCCAGGTCTTCATTATAATTATATATTTTAATTATTATTTCTACGTAAATTTATTAATAGATCAAATTATACATCCTTTTGCATGTTCTCCCGGGCCTGTGCAGGTTTCCTCCGGCTACTCCGGTTTCTTCCCACATTCCAAAAACATGCATGGAAGGCTGATTGGACACTCTAAATTGCCTCTAGGTGTGGGTGTGATAGTGCATGGTTGACCGATTCAGGTTCTCCCCCGCCTCTGGCCTGGAGTCAGCTGGGATAGGCTCCAGCACCCCCACGACCCTAATGAGGATAAAGCGGTTCAGAAAATGAGATGAGATTAGATCAAATGTGGGTTAGCGGTTAGCATGTCCACCTCACAATTATGTTCTAAGATGATGGTGGTTTCCAACCTTCCTGTGTGGAATTAGCACGTTCTCCCTCAGCCTGCGTGGTGTCTCCCCAGGTACTGTGGTTTCCTCCCATATCCCCAAAAACATACATGGTAGGCCTGTTGAACACTCTAAATTGTCCTTAGGTATGAGTGTGAGAGTGAATGGTTGTTGTTCATCTCATTGTGCCCTGCGATCAGCTGGCAAACAATTCAGGGTGCCCCCGTGACCCTTGTAAGGATAAGCAGTACAGAAAATAAATGAATATAAAATGTGTAAAAAATAAAATAAAAAGGGGGAGGGAGTTATGGGGGATTGAGCTCTGATTATGGTACCCAGCAACATTCCAAAATTAAAATTGAAGCTAAAATGTATTTATAATTCGATCAAATTAGGCCATTGACATCAATCGATGTCCAGTCAGTCTGGGGCTGTCAACGGCAACCTATGTGTTAAATGAATGCCTCATAAATAGTCCAATCAGCAGCTCAACAAAACACGTCTTGCACCGAAAGCTGATGCGATTACTTTCGAGTTATACCAACAAATTTTGATAATCTGTAATTGATTTGATTGAAATTCACATAATTATAATACATAATTGTGTTTTAATTATGTATTACCATTATTTATTGATTATTTATTTGAGCACTTCATAATGAAGCTTTAAATCTCATTACACTTGCATAATTACAATAAAAGCATTCAATTCGATGTCTAAATGGGTCTCCGTGGCGTAACTATCTAGCGCCCATCTTGCGTCAGAAAACTTAAATCCACGGAAGGTCACGTGTATTACCGTGCGTGATTTTATCCACTAGGAAATTATTAACTCGCTCAATCCCTTACATATTGACAAATTGTTTGGTTCAAAAATATCAACGTGGCTATAACCCGTATGTTTAAAACATTTTGTGAATATTTTAAGCATTTTATTTACTGCATTTAAAACCTTTATGAATAAACAAGCCGTTTGAAAATCAATAGAAAATTGAGCAATTTATAGCTATTTTTAAGTGCACGCGCGTCTGTTTGTCAAACAGCATCGACGCAAAATGGCCGACGAGGTATGACGCTCGTGGTCCCCAACATGCTTCTGACATCTAGTTTTATGTTTAAATGTATTGTGCTACGGTAAACTTTTCTCCCAAACTAATTTAGAGATTCCAACACAGATAGATCACCTTTATGTAAAATAAATATCTACTAAACGATTCAAAAGGTACACAAATCGTGAGGCATAGAAATTTTAATCCAACAGCAAATAAAACATGTTGTTAATAAAGTTTTAAACTGGATCCGGAAATGACGTTACGCACAAACAAACGCCAGACTCTTTAGGTCATTCGTGCTTTCTTTTATTTGAAATATAACATCCTATATTTTTATTTGTGTCTAGTCGTAAAACAACACGAGTGTGAATTTCTTGTAATGGGGTTAACATTTGTGACATACTGCAATATTTTTTTTGTCCAAAATGTAAAAAAGGACATTTATCTTAGTTTTCCATTGTAATTAGCTTAGCTGCAGCATTGTTGACGCCTAGCTCATCTGAAGGTACGATTTTTTTTATTCCGCCATGCATAAAACGTTGCTTAAATTAAATATATATCTTAATAGCTTTGTTGTTTGATTAAGATGATGTTTTGTCCGTCGAGGCCATCTATGTAATGTGAACAACAAATATTTCAGCAAACTTTGTCAATAATCGGAACAATTTAGATTAGTGTTTGTTCTTTTGCAGAACGGTTCGATGCTAACTGTTCAGTCTCTTGCAGAGTTTGATGTAGTCATCGTGAATCGGTCATAATGGCAGATCCTGCACGAATCAAAACCGAGGACACACTCGAAACCCCAGCTGCCGGTAAAGATGAGCGACCTAAAGGAAAGTCCATCGATAACGGTACGGCTGTCGGTGTGGAAAAGCCTAAAGGTGAACTAAAGGAATCGCCCAAGCAGGAAGATGCATCTGTAGGTAGATTTAAAGTACCATATTTTACGAACTATAAGTTGCCGTTTTTTATTATTTGGGTACGATTTATACTCCGCTGCAAATTTATTTGTGAAATTATTCACATTATGATATCATTCATTCTCTCAACCGCTTATTCTTACAAGCCTATCCCAGTTGGGCCAAAGGCGGGGGACACCCTGAATTGGTGGCCAGCCAATCGCAGGGCACAAGGAGACCGACAACCATTCACGCACACTCATTCCTAGGGGCAAGTTAGAATGCTCAACCTGCCTAGCCTCCATATTTTTGGGATGTGGGAGGACACCAGAGTACCTGGAGAAAACCCACACAAGAGCAGAATTCTTGTGGTCAGGGACCTTGTGCGACAACATGGCGTCAACAGGCCTTTCTCAAAATGCCTTAAGTCACGTACGTGTAAACTTTAATAGCAGGAATAATTTCACAATAATCCTACCTGTTATTTTTACACTGAACCGCAGCGCTCTAGGCCTGGGTTGATAATTTACATTGGTGGTGGTTGGACTTTTTTTTGGTACAGTAATACCTTAACTATAGCAGTAAATAGTTTCCATGGTTATGTTCTTTTTTCGACAGTAGAGTTTTCAGATGGCCAAATTAGATTCCACACAGACTATAGTCTTGTGTAATATACGTAATGACCCTCTTTGCTGTTTTGCTAAAAGTGATGGAAGACATTTTGTTATTAGACGCCTTGTCCTTCTTGATAGAGCGAATGCTTGACCCGTTCACTCTAAAATAGAGCGAGGTGCCAGCAAGTGTTCCCTTTTTTGCCATATGAAGAACTTTCACTTTCCCGACGATTGTCATTATTCTCCGTTGCCGTTTATGTCTACTGTCATCCCTCGCCACTTCGTGGCTTCAGTGTATCGCAGTATTTTTCTTGAGTATCAAAAATAAAATAAAAATTCATAAACATTGCAAAATTTGCGCTGAAACTCGTAAGCGCTGGAGCCTCCTTGAAGAAGGCCCGAAGAAGAACAGCCGGCAGAATTAGAGGAATACTATTAATGATAAGAAGGAAAACACCATAATTTCAACATGGAAAAATGTGTGACTGGAAAAAAAATCATCCATCATTATGAGGGATTTACGCCTAAGAAGATTCATTACTTAGATAAGACCGTGAAGCTGACTAGACTTGGCTAGCTTGGCTTCTCAGACACGACGATGGAGCCGTGCTTGCGAGCCACTCAACCCCCCTAACTGATGAATCTTGTCAAAATGATGAAATTGGGGAGTGAGAAAGAAGAGGACAATATGGCTGGTGATAATGTGGTCTTACTTTGAGAAATCAGCGAGCGCTTCAATATGGCATGCAGTTTGCAACAAAGGGTCCCGCAGATTGATGACAACATGATAAAACCATCGAATTTGGCAATCGTCTTGACAAAAGCATATTTGTACAAAAAAAGCTAGCAGTCACAACTCCCCATCACCATGTTCTTTGTGTGCCGAAAACCTTCAGCAGAAGTTCTTGCTTCCTCTTGGACGCTGTTGGTATCTGACAAAGAGGCATTATCCGAATTGGAATGAAGCTCTCAATAACCTGTGCAGTAAACGTTTATTTTCATCATCTTCATTTCACTTTCATTGTACTGCACAGGTCTCTCATCTTTTTTTAAAAATTAAAATCAAGCAGAGACGCGCTAGCTGTTGTCATCGCGAGTACAGTACTTAAGGTATTTACAGATTTATTATATATTTAAATAATATATTTCAGTATTTACATCTGCATATAACTAACATTTTATATATACACACTTCTTGATATTGTAAAGTCATGAACACGTATGTAAGGGAGATATTATAGGGGTGATTCTACTTCGCGGTCTTTTATTTATCGCGGCAATTTCTGGTCTGTTTATATTATCTGCGAAATTGGAGGGAAGACTGTAGTCATGAAGCAAGGCATAGCAGGCCGTGATACAATCACACACTAAAAGGGAAATCACAAAGACGCCACTGTGAAATGATTCAGACTGCGTTATAGATGGACACTTACTGAGCGCGGAGATGAGCAATGCTAAAATATACTGTAACATCGATATTACAACATTAGAACCCAATTCGTTACAATATCTTAGTCACTGACTGAGCGGGGAGAGATGTAAGATATATTCTTGGACACTAACTGAGTATGGAGAGGAACAAAGGGTAAAATCCATTTTATAGAGGTATATGCTATATAGCTGAAGGTTCATTTCCATCTTTGGTCCCTTTTGCAGGTTGAAGATAAAATCAATAAGGCAGTACAGGACCAAAGAATAGAAAGCAGTATAGAAACAATTAGACATACACAAGTAGCACAGGTCTAGGCAGCGTTGTGATCACAATGTTGTTCATCCAGCAGCCAGGCTTTAAGGTGATTGGCAAAGAGGTTCAGTGACAGGAGTTCACGGATGATAGTTGATATTGAGTTCCAGGTATGTGAGGCACGAACAGAGAAGGTGGTTGGGCTAAATGCCCTCTTTCTGAAGTGAACTACACAGTACCTCTCGAACCAGCTCTTGTTAATCTGTTGGAATTTTTTTCTACAAATTCTTGCAATGAAGGAGCTTTGTGATGGAAGATTTTGTAAACTAAGATGGCATCAGCATATTTAACAGTATTGTCCCAGTCCAGGCGTTTGTGTTTTTTTTATATCTGACATTGATGGTACGTTTTTGGGGTTCTGTCCAATATCTTCAGAGCGTGCTTATGAATGGTTTCAATATATTGTTATAATCATTTGTTTCAGATGTACTGTAATTATTTTCTATATAAAAATTGAATATGGTTTTCAAAAAGTATTTTTTCAAACTTGAGTCTTGAAAAAAAGTGGAATCAGGGTCGTCTTATTTGGGCCAATACCGTATTCCCCCCCCCGCCCCCCCCCCCCCCCCCCTTTCATTTGTCATTTTTGGCTAGTGTGACTAATACTCAGGTGCAACTTATAGTCCGAAAAATATGGTACACATACTTGTGGCTCCAATGACTGTGTAGGAATGTTTTGCCACAATTTAATTTTCCCTGTGTGAAGGAACCAGTAACAGCAGAGGATGAGGAAGGCCAGCCTGCGTCAAAAAGACTGAAGGTGGAACTAGAAAAGAAAAGGGAGAAGCGGCAAAAGGTTGACGAGGACGAAATTCAAAAGATGCAGTGAGATATTGTCAACCAAACAAACATTTATTATATTTCCATTTCACAATATATCATCATTTGTTCTCAAGGGTTTTGGTGTCATCCTTCTCTGAAGATCAGCTAAATCGTTATGAAATGTACAGGCGTTCTGCCTTCCCTAAGGCTGCTATCAAGAGGGTAATGGATTTTAGAATAGTGGTTAATGCAGTAATTTCCAAAATTTTACTCTCAAGAAATTACTGGAATGGTTAGTCAAAAATAATCTGCTGATCGTCAATTTTGTGCTTTGTTTTTTAGCTGATTCAGTCCATAACAGGATCCTCCGTCTCCCAGAACGTGGTGATCGCCATGTCTGGTATCGCCAAAGTTTTTGCTGGAGAAATAGTTGAAGAAGGTAAGACTACTTACTAGACTTGGGCGATAAAACGATAACGATAATTATCGTCAAATATTTTTTGTCAACAACAAAAACTTTCAATCAACGTCAATAAATACAAATGGAAGTTACACCACCCGAACATCACAAAGAACGCGGGCGTTGATGCGACATGAACAGTAGTTCCAGACCAATGTTCAGTAGATGAAGAAGATGGTGAGGAAGAGCTAATCATTTAGCATGGTTAGCATGAAAGCGATAAGACTATAACAGTCAAAATGAGCGATTATGAGATTCAGGACAAGACAAGCCTACCCACTAAAACATCCAAGTGAAGTCACCCTGTCGTGTACTTTATCTATACTTATGGACCAGTGAGGCACATTAAGAGATACTTGATATCAGGGAGGTTCCCCATTTTATGCAAATGTTATGAAAACATTGTAAAAAATTAAAATTGGTTAACTTGGGTTAAAATAGGTTAATTTTATCCAACTTTTTTAAATGGCCACTTTGAATGAGTAAAGTCATTTATTTACTTGTTCACACAAGTTTCAAATTTGAAAGACGAAAGATGTGATAGTTATCGTAATAATTATCGTTAACGACTGATACACATACACTCAAGTAGATTTAAGTTTTATGTGAATATGCAGTATTTATGATTTGGGTTTTTACAGCATTGGATGTTTGTGAAAAGTGGGGCGACACACCACCTCTTCAGCCTAAGCACATGAGGGAGGCATTGAGGAGGCTGAAAAGCCGCCACCAGATCCCTAACACCAAGTACAAAAACATTTTGTTTCATTAAGGACTCTGAGTACAACTTCTTTATTCTTTATTAACAACCAGATTAGCACAATTGCGCCAAGAAATCGTAACGCCAATTGTGAGACTACTTACTAGGCCGTAGTGCAGAAGAAACTGATCAAGAAGACATGATCAAATGCTTTAAAACTGAAGCAGTACCCATCGTTCTTGACACAATGTCAGTGTAAAGTGATGCAACATTCATTTAAATTCATGCTGTAAATACAATAAATTGTACTTTAAAATGCTATTACTGTTTGTCCTTTTTCATCAAAGTGTAAAAATAAATTGAAATAACCATCATAGTGGCTTTTATTTGCTCAGGATGATTTTGGGAAGTGTATACTGTGCAATAATGGACTGCACAACCAGTTTTAATGTGTTCAGCATGTGTTTATTCTGTTATAATACTTCACACCCCCACTACTGGTTCACAGAACCAATTTCATATTAGTCTTAAGTGATAAAGACATAAAATGCCATATTCTACACAGGTACTGTCCACAAGATTCATGTCAGTTTCATCATATGAAAAACCTCACCAGGAATAACCTGCCATCTTTTATACTTTGTGTTAAAATGAAAATTCAAGTGCAAACGAACACAGAAAACACTACCATGGCAAGATCATGCATGAAAGAGACACTTTGCATTACTGGCCACAACATTTCTGTATCACACTTTGCTTTGGAGTGTAAGGATGTGGAGTTATACCATTCAAAATATCAGACCAAGAAGGTGACAGTTTAATTTCAACAGTAAGCTGAATTCCACACCAGTTATTTTTTTCCTTGTTTTGGGTTGATTAGAGATGATATTGCTTAGAGATTTAGTGGTAACATTCTTGCTCACCACTGAAAAGGCTACAGAATTAACTTGAACTGAGTGCAGTGACCTTAGAGGTCAGTGATTGAGTGCCACCAAAGGCAAACTACAACACCACATCACTGACTATATACAGTAGAATATATGACTATTCCAAATCATCACACCGGACAGTTTTTTCATGGATACATCCTTATGCTGCATTAAACGTGAGCATTTGGTCATACTTCAGTAGCATTAACAGTAATATTAACCATTTACAAAAGTGCTTTTAGTGACAAATACAGGAACATATAATATTAGTACCACAAAATATCTATATGTGGTTCTAAAAAAAAATCAGTGCAATTAACATTACACTTTGCATGTAACATAGAAAGAACATTTGTGACTACGCGTACAAACACACAAGTAAAGAAATAGGCAAGATGTCTGAATGTCCTTAAGTAATGACACTATAGGCTTTTTTCCCCTCTTGCACGCTACAAAAGCACTGTTGTAAATGCACTGAATTATTCACGCAATACATTTTAGAAGTATCAACATTTATGGGGGAAAATGATCAGAATTAACATGGACTGACAAAAGCCAGTTTTTTATCCTTAAGTGTTTATGGTTCATGATTTGTGTTAAACATGTAACACTTTGCTACATCATAATACATTTGTATCTTTTGTAAAGTTAGTCTACAATGCATTCAAAGTCCACTTAGCATGTACAATATTTGACGTGTGATCAACCTTAAATATACGTACCACAAACTATCAAGTGGAAGGAATTAAAATCCTGATTATATAGTATCTAATTTTGCATGCTGTGTGACAAAGGGTAAAACAAAATGACTTGACTGTCCATGCAAATGTGGGCAAACAAAAAAACATCGAGTTCAGTCTTCATCAGTAACAATTACTCCTTGGTTTGGAATTATTTGGGCAGTGACACAATGCATATCTATTGCCTCTGTGGACTGTCATAGTGGATTTGAAATTAGTCAGAAAATATCATTTGTGTGTAGACTATCAACAGATTAATGGCAGCATTTTCAGTGTACCCTCCTTCCTGTAGCTGCAGAACAATAAATTGCTAATAGTAATTAACCTCATGTAACTTAATTGTATACAAAAGGGCTGTAATTCTTTAAAATGCCATGGAATAATTTCAAAATACTTTGATCAAAGAATCGATTAATCTAACCGCTATTTTCATTTCAAATCCGCTGAGTCAAAAGTCTCATTGTCTATATACCAACGACCATGTTCCTCTCTAGTAATGGCAGCATTTTTAAAGTTGTCATTCCTGGCTTCCTAGTATGCTCAGAAGTGGTGATGTTGACGCTCTGACAGTGTTCTTCCACAGATTCATCATGACGATGACCAAAACTCAAAAGGATCATAATGTAAACTCAGGGTCGTACTTTTTGATTTCTAAAAGGAGGCGATCACGGTCACTGAGAGCTTGTGTGAGGGCCATTTGGGTGTCAGAAAACTTGGACTCCAGGGTTTGTCTCTGTAATGGCAAATTTATCACACGATTTCCCAGAAAAAAATATAATAAATACTGTATTTTAGCACAGTGGTCCCTTACCTCACTCTGCTTTTTATCCAAGCAGGAATATTTTGGACTGTATGGAGCTTCAGCTACAAGAGAGGGTTAAACCATTTTTGAATGAATGGGTACACAGAAAAAACATGCTATAAGATCCCACATGCAAAGATTAAAACTGTCACACTCACCCTTGAGCCTCATGATGCCATCATTACTGCGCTGAAGAAGCAACTGATCTACAACAAATGTGGCCGAGGTTGACTGAGGAGCTGTTGGATAAACTCTTGGGCTATCATCCTGTAAAATAAAAACAAGAATGCACCACAAAAAAATCAAACATTTTGCATCCTTTTTGATAAGAATTGGGCTTTTATGACCCACCTTTAGAGTAATGGTTACATTGCTCAAGTGCAAGTTCATTGGCTGACCATCCACACTAAACTCATCCTCCAGAAAAGGCCCTATATTTGCAACAGTGGATGTTAAAAGCTCGACGTGACAGTCTTGTACTCTCACGTCCAGCAGACCCCAACACTCGGCTGTCTCAGATGAGCGTTGTGCAGCGGATGGACCCGTCTCTGCTCGCATACACATTGCAGGAGAGTCCCTGCTCACTTGTCCATTTTGCTTATAGGCAGAAGCTGGACAAAAGGAAGTTAGAGAGATGTAGGGCTCACAATGGAACATGCACTTGGTGTGTCATTCATGTCTGTGCAGTCCCATGTTACCTTGAATGAGACCAGCCAGCAGGTCAAAAACTCTGACGTTGCCCATCTGTACGGAGTTTAAATTCTGGGTTTGTACAGCAATAACTTGGTCCTCTCCCTTTACTTCCAATATGCAGGATGTCCCATTCAAAATGAGCAACAACACTGAGGACTTTAAGGGCATTACATCAAATTAACCTCCTGCTTAATGGCATTTCGCAAATTAATAAACCTAAAATATTTTTGACAACTTCACAAATATGACACTACCATATCTGCAGCTGCATCCTCCGTACTGAATGAGAGGGAGCTGCTGAGATCAGCTGATGACTCTTTCTCCGCACAAAGTGCAGGGCTGCCTTGGTTGCCGGAAAGATTGACAGGTCGCGCAGAATCTCCGCCTGTCTCTAGAAACATTAAACTGCACAATTATGGATTGACTGATAAAGGCTTTGCGCGTACAATAATCGGGTTAAAATTAAGATTGTGTACTCAATCAGATATGAAAACGTACTGTGAGTGCTGAAGTCATGATATACCTATGCTCAAGAGTCGAAAGACAGCTGCATGTCATAATTGGTATTCATGAGCTAATGAGGAAGAGTGGTCAATTTGGGCATTTGATTGACTGAAATAATACCGTATTGAAAATATGCCGGCTTTCATGTCAGGCGGACAGTTTGTGTAAATACTGGCTTTCATTTACATTTTCCCCACTATTACACATTAGAAAAATGAAATTGTGATGAAGGCGTTTGTCTTTCCCTTCAAAACAAGATTGTGTCGTTAAACGTATAAAAGTTCCAAGTACCTGATTCCATGAAAACAACAAAATTATCACTGACATCACTGCCCATGGAGAGGTTATCATCAGGCAGACTGCCATCCAAGAGAGCGCTGTCAAAGGAATGTTGAGAAGGCGACTGCTTCATCATTTGATGCTTTAGGCTAGCCACAAAGGAGCTGGACGACTCTTCTGATTGTTGGACTTGTTCCCTGAGAACACACATCTTTTAAGACTAATAAGAGCATACTAAAGTGTTTTTTTTCTCTGAATACCCAAAGCCTCTTTTGTTGTTTTTTTAGGCTATAGTTATCTGAAAAATCCTAATTTCTCTCCATTTTACTTATTGTTACTTTAACGTATATATTTGTTCTTGGCTTCTGATAAAATAAAATATTGCCAAAAATGCATCTTATACGCCAGTGCAACTTGTTGATATTTTTATCTTCTTGTGTATTCTTTGGCTGGTGCGACTTAAGAGTCCGAATAATACGGTAATGCACAGGAACAAACTGGCACTTACTTGTTGTGCAGACTGAACAGTTTGCTCATCCCAGAGCCACGACTCAATATGCTAAAGGCGTCTTTTGTTATTGAAAAAGCGCCTTTGGTTAAATCCAGAGAGGCATTGATAGCATCTTTGGTTGCATCTTTGGTGACATTGATGGCACTTGATAGTTCACCCTCGAGGCTGAAGGTGGAGGGCTCTCGGGATATGGCGGGAGAATTTACAGGTGAGAGCTGAGGTGACAGGACTAGGGTGTCTTCAAGAATAGGTAAGGTATCACCTTCCAGTCCACCTTCAACAGCCTCACATGCTTCCTCCACAATACCATCTTGTTCATTCTGATCTAATGCAGCGTGGCTCATGTTTAGGTAGGACATGCTGTTTTCCAACCCAGTGTCCTCAGTTATTAGATCTATAGAGTGATGATGAGTAGGGGAGACGTCAGAATCTGTCATACTCGGGCTGTCAGTTGGTGGACTTTGAATGACCTCTTCCTCGTGTTCTGTGCAGGTCGGAGGTAATAAAAGACCCATCTCTATTGTCTCAAACAACAGGGCAAGACAAACTGTTAAGGGTTTTGACTTTTGGTCACAGCTATGCTTAATATCTTGCAAACCTTGACTTAATTCCACCCCCAAACGTGCCATGGAATCCTTCATTCTCAGCAAGGCCACATATTGATAGTGGTTGAGCCACATCTTGACTGGAGAGATGATATGAGCCATAATGTGAATACTGGCAAGCGAATCATCCTCATGGGAAAGTTCTTGAGAGAGTGCCTGATGGGCCATGCTAGGGCAGGTGGGGCAGCAGGAGGAACCCCTGGACCATGCAGCTGGCTGGCACAACCACACAGAGATAGCAAAGGGTTCCACAAAAGAAACTGTTTTGCCTTTGGGGAGTCGTCGGGTTCCATCAAACCCAAGCGTGACTTGGGACATAGTTAGGGACCAGACATCTTGAGATCTTCGTTGTTGAGTTGGGGTTGAGGAAGGTATTGCGTCTTTGGAGTGCTGGAAGAAGACAGAGGGTACAGCACAGAAGGCACTGCGATCTCTGGGGTAAGGACAAGGTGGCTGGGGGCGGAAGAAAGAACAGTTTGTAAAAGTGTCGCAGGTAATGCTAAGGGCAGCTCTGGAGCCATTTGGGCAGTGGCGGGTGTTGCTAATAACCATCTGAGGTACAGTAACGGAAAGCAACTGTGGACGCTCTGGATGGTCTAATATGGAAGAATCAAGGGGAACCACTACCTAGGGAAAGCAATATAAAAAGGTTAAAAACAACTAGTTTAAAAAAAAAAAGTTAAGTTCACAATTTACCTTGAGTTGAGCTGCATCCAGACGGATGTCAATATGCTCGTCTGTTTTACTGCGGTCTTGCAAATGGTAGAACGCTTTGACCTGGTCCAGTGTCTGTAGCAACCCTCTTGAAAATAGATTAATCCACAACACACTTTCTGGGTCAACACAAACCTGGAGGCCGTTTATCTGGGCATACAGGTTCGAGGTTGGCACTGTAAAGTAGAAAAGAAACAAACGTTTCCTTTTCTCGCATTCACAACTTTTTCAATCATGCATAACACATTAGTGAAAATATCTCCTTTTCTGTAATAAACTAAAGTGAAAGAGAAAACACCATCACCTGTAGAACTGGGGTCATTAGGAAAGTAGTACTCTGTGAACTGCAGATGAACTACTGGTACATTATCTGGTTTACAATTACATGACAACAAAGGTTTGGTTTTCTTGTTCTGACGACTCTTTGTCGAAACCTGAATGAGAAAACAAAAAAGGAAAATAGAACTTTTGCTCATTTATGATAAGTAGTGGTAATTTAACGAAATACTGATAATATATTTCAAATGCAAATTATCTTGTAAACTGGACAGTAGGATACAATTATGTTGCTAGCAAAAGCCCTGAGGCTCTTTTACTCATGTTAAACTTATATCTAGATTGCAGATTTTCCAAATAACTGCAAGAAACAACTGAAACAACAGCAAGCAGGCAGATGAGTACATAATAAAATCTTGCCTGGTGAATGTCTACGTCATCAATTTGGATCACCATGCAGCTTGACCGCAACCTCTTTAGCGTTGAGACTGAAGGACTCGTGCAAGAGTAATTTCTGGCAGCCTGGTCTTTATCAGAGGGACATGGCTTGGGACTGGTTGTTCCATCTTAATTAAGAGAGAGTGCAACTTCATAATAAAGAGAAGACCTGCATAATAATCATTCTCATCCTGTCGGTTCTCAGCAGATACTGCAACAGCTCTCTTAGTCCTAACCAGAACACAAGCATTTTCCATGTGTGTAAAATGGATAAATGTTTTTAGTGGACAGCGCAGTGACCAAATAAATAGCAAATCTTAATCCTCAATCTGGTTACATGGGTTTTATATTGGTGCTTCACACTCCAAAACATGCATGTTAAAGTTAAGTGTCAGCTAAGTTTTTTTGTCTATTTGTGCCACTGTCAATAAGTCAGGGAGGTTCTGACTCCACCTCATATGCATACTAATGGGGCAAGACAAGAGAGGTAATGTCGCTGGCATTCAATTAATTTTCTATGTGGCAGTACCGCGACGAGCCAAAAATTTCCTCCCTCTTGCGGCGAAGCAACACTCGACAAATAGTGCGTGTGTGCACTCATTGCGACACAAATAGAGAATAGGAAAGAGTTCTATTTCTGTCTCCTATCACAGCAACCAATCAGCAAGGAGATTGTTGATCGACAAATTACCTGTGAGAACACTGGCCAACCCGGATATCATGTCTGCGTTCCACATTTTGTTAACAAAGAGGAGACCGGCACATACTACATAATAAAAAAAAATTCATTCATTCATTTTCTGAACCGCTTATCCTGTCAAGGGTCGCAGTGGGTTCTGGACCCTATCCCAGCTGACTTCAGGGTCTAGGCAGGGAGACCGCAGGGTACAAGAAGACGTAAAACCACTCATGCTACTCATACCTAGGGGGAATTTAGAGTGTTCAACCATACAGTTGCATCTCGCCCATGTGTTTGATTTCAGCTAATAGCGAGGAGTTTCGCATTTCGCCAATGAACATCGCCTCCTGTGTTTTCCATAACTGACAAGGACAAGCAAAAAAATGGGGGATGGATAGTTTTGCCCAATTAATGTAGTGTATATCATCCATTACAAGAGTCTTCATCCATACCTCCAGGTGAATCGTTGACTGTCTCAGGTACCTCAGTTTGCGGACCAGGAAATCCAGACGAATTTGCCCTCTTCTGGTACTCATGTAGCAGTTTCCCTGCCCACTGTGCATGAGCTTCCATAGCTTTGCTGTAGCGTTCCCAGTGTCGACAACCATCAGCTGTGGAGGAGCAGCATTAAATGTTAGTTGAAAGTATCCATTAAATTTACCAAGGCAAAGAGGCACAAATGAGAACGGGGGAGTAATTATTTTATAGATCAGAGCTGCAAAACTCATCTTTGTCACGGGGCATTATGTTGGTCAACTCGAAGAAATAAGTAGGTTATTTGGTTGCCATTGACGGTGTGATATATTTCCAATACATTTCCGCTGGGAGGAGCATATAAACAAATATCCCCCCAGTCAAAATGGATTGGACGTATCAAGGCGTCAATAGCAAGTAAACTATGCCTACCACCATTGATTAGCAAATGAATCGCGACATAACTCGATAGTCAATAAACCCTTTAGAGACAATGTTGACCTCAAAATTGTCCAAATCCTACAGAAATTTTATATGAATTTCATTTCAACGAAAAATAAAGTCGATGATTTACTTTTGCGGGCCACAAAAAAATAATGCTGTGGGCTGAATTTAGCCCCTTTGTTTCCAATGTGACATCGCTGTATTGACATGTAAATCTGCTAATGTAAAATGGAAAATGACAAAGGGCCATCACACTCACCGGGTCTGTGAATAGGATAGTAATCCATGCCCAACTTTCTAAACGTCAGTTGCATTGCACCCTGCAACCCTGGAAAGTCTTCGATATCTGTCAAAATATTATAAGTTTCATGTATATATAGGTTATAATGAGTGATAGCACATTTCAAGACTACTGTACTTGGTGCTGGCCCTCAGCATAGGAGAGCTAGACGCTTTGGGGCGGGGAAAAGAAATACTGATGCTGTGATTCCCAAGCCTTTTCTAACATATAAAGTATATTTAAATATGCTAAATGTAAAAGATATATATATAATATTATTTATTTACAAAATTACTTCTGGTCTCAATAAGTGATCGTGAGTCAGATTGCCTGACATGGCGCCTAAACGTCTTGTTGCACTTTTGTGTTCCTCTTGCGCTTCTGTTGACAGTGGAAGAAAGGCGTGGGAGGGGTTGTGCATCATTTTACTGTGTTAATGGCTAGCGTTACTGGTAAATGAACATCTCACTTCTGTTGCTGTCAATACGACATTCATTCATCAATCATGTGTCTGCAAGGGTTGCTCTAGCCCAGGGGTGGCCAAGTCCGGTCCTCGAGAGCCCCTATCCAGACTGTTTTCTATATCTCCCTTTACCAACACACCTGAATCAAATAATCTTGATCAGTATCAAGCTTCTGGACAGCTTTCACATTCAACATATGTACAGTGGGGCAAATAAGTATTTAGTCAACCACCAATTGTGCAAGTTATCCTACTTGAAAAGATTAGAGAGGCCTGTAATTGTCAACATGGGTAAACCTCAATCATGAGATACAGAATGTGGGGAAAAAACTGAAAATCAAATTGTTTGATTTTTAAATAATTAATTTGCAAATCATGGTGGAAAATAAGTTTTTTGTCAATACCAAAAGTTCATCTCAATACATTATGTGTACCCTTTGTTGCCAATAACGGAGGCCAAACATTTTCTGTAATTCTTCACAAGCTTTTCACACACTGTTTGTGGTATTTTGGCCAATTCCTCCATGCAGATCTCCTCTAGAGGAGTTATGTTTTGGGGCTGTCGTTGGGCAACATAGACTTTCAACTCCATCCACAGATTTTCTATGGGGTTGAGATTTGGAGACTGGCTAGGCCACTCCAGGACCTTGAAATGCTTCTTACGAAGCCACTCCTTTGTTGCCCTGGCTGTGTGTTTGGGATCATTGTCATGCTGAAAGACCCAGCTGCGTCTCATATTCAATGTCCTTGCTGATGGAAGGAGATTTTCACTCAAAATCTCTCGACACATTGCCCCATTCATTCTTTCCTTTACACAGACCAGTCGTCCTGGTCCTTTTGTAGAAAAACAGCCCCAAAGCATGATGTTTCCACCCCCATGCTTCACAGTGGGTATGGTGTTCTTCGGATGCAATTTAGTATTCTTTCTCCTCCAAACACGAGAAACTGTGTTTCAACCAAAAAGTTCTATTTTGGTTTCATCTGACCATAACACATTCCCTCAGTCCTCTTCTGGATCATCCAAATGCTCTCTGGCAAACTGCAGACGGGCCTGGATGTGTACTGGCTTCAGCAGGGGGACACGTCTGGAAGTGTAGGATTTGAGTGCCTGGCGGTGCATTGTGTTACTGATAGTAGCCTTTGTTACTGTGGTCCCAGCTCTCTGTAGGTCATTCACTAGGTCCCCCGGTGGGGTTCTGGGATTTTTGCTCACCGTTCTTGTTATCATTTAGACGCCACGGGGTGAGATCTTGCATGGAGCCCCAAATCGAGGGAGATTATCAGTGGTCTTGTATGTCTTCCATTTTCTAATAATTGCTCCCACAGTTGATTTCTTTACACCAAGAGTTTTACCTATTGCCGATTCAGTCTTCCCAGCCTGGTGCAGGTCTACAATTTTGTCTCTGGTGTCCTTTGACAGCTCTTTGGTCTTGGCCAAGGGTGTCAGACTCGGGTTGGTTCGCGGGCCGCGTTAACGTCGACTCGATTTCATGTGGGCCGGACCATTTTAAATATAATATTTAGATTTTTTTTAATAAATGGATTTTAAAAAATGGATTAAAAGCCCTGAATATTCAGTTTTTTATAGATTTAGATATAAAACAATGTTTATCTCAGCTTTTTTATATATATTTTTAGATTTTACAAGATGATTTTTTAACTAAAAACACAAAAAAAATAATTAAAAAATTACAATTATTGATTTAAAAGGGGGAAAATCAGGAAATTTAATATACATCTATACTCTTAATTTTAAACAGAAAAGTCTAAAACAGAAAGTCGGCACTCATGATTTACTTTCCCGGGCCACACAAAATGATGCGGCGGGCCAGATTTGGCCCCCGGGCCGCCACTTTGACACATGGGGACTCTTGTCCATAGTGGAGTTTGGAGTGTGAGAGACTGAGGTCGTGTACAGGTGTCTTTTATGCCGATAATGAGTTAAAACAGATGCTATTAATACAGGTAACGAGTGGAGACCTCGTTTGAAGAAATTAGACCTCTTTGACAGCCAGAAATCTTGCTTGTTTGCAAGCAATGTCACGTGATCATCTGCAGCCAGTGATGGTCAAGCAGGGCAATGTTATCGTGAATAGACATGATGAGTCAATGTGTCTTGACCTCCGCAGCAGAGGTTCCCCCGAACCCCTGAGACCGACTCACCGAAATCCTAGGGTACGATCGAACCCAGGTTAAGAACCACTGGTCTAAGCCCCATGGTATGGTTTTAAGAAAGCAATGAAAGGAGGGTCCAGGTTACCGGTATGGCCATCATTGTCTTAAAAAAACTTCAACCTAAAAAACGGCAGCTTCATGGATAGTTTGAAAGTTGTTGACTCTGCACTACTGCAGCCATACAAGTTAAGTGCAGTGTTATCCCCTTCACATACTGCAATTGTATGAGTGTGGATTCTAGCAGTTATTAAAAATAAACACCATCCACCAGATTGGGTGGCCTGGTAGTGCAAGTGGTTAGCGCGTCAGCCTCACAGCTCTGGGGTCCTGGGTTCAAATCCAGGTCACGTCCACCTGTGTGGAGTTTGCATGTTCTCCCCGGGCCTGCGTGGGTTTCCTCCGGGTACTCCGGTTTCCTCTCACATTCCAAAAACATGCATGGTAGGCTGATTGGACACTCTAAATTGCCCCTTGGTATGGGTGTTAGTGTGCAGTTTTGTCCGTCTCCTTGTGCCCTGCGATTGGCTGGCCACCGATTCAGGGTGTCCTCCGCCTCTGGCCGGGAGTCAGCTGGGATAGGCTCCAGCACCCCTCGCGACCCTAATGAGGATAAAGCAGTTCAGAAAATGAGATGAGACCATCCACCAGGAATATCAGGTAAAGTGCAATTAGAATGGGAGTTTAATGCATGGAGTGGAATCATTAATCATAAACAGTGACAGACGTACACTCTTTAAAATACAATATCTTCAAAAAATACATCCTTTTTTTTTCTGGGCTCCCAACTACGCTTTCAACTAGGGCATCGTCACCCAGGGCCTTTGATTGTACTGTAACATAAATGTGTCTCATTTACCTTCAGCCACTGAGGAACTGTCATTGCAAACATGTAGGTCCAAACGGGAAATAAAAGTGTGGTAAGAAGATTCCTTCACATCAAAGCGATCGAAATATTGACTCATGTTGTTAGGTGAGCCAGTAGGGGCAGGTGTCGACTCTGTCCAAAGATTGTGGAGACCTGGTGATGGAGGAGCAGTCTATACCACAAAAGCCAGGTCTTATTAATTCATTAAAAAATGAGACGGTTCACATTTGACATTTAAACACAAATCTTTTGATTAAAGTAATACACGTTTTAAGAGGAGAAATTTGAAGGGAATTTAAATTTGAAAGCCTTTTCAGATTAAATAAATGTGTAAATTCCATTTCATAGGCTGTTAAAATTGGCAGGACCTGCAGGGAATCTGTAGTCATGTTCTTCCTCTGCTGTGCAGACTTCTCCATGGCTTCACTGAGAGACTTGGCATAGCAGATAATGGCTTTGAGCTGAGAGTCGGTCAACACCCACAACAAGTCATCCAGAATAAAGAGCAGCTTGGAGGCCAAAACATTGCAGTCCTTAATCTGGATGGAACAAGAACATTTGTGACCCAAATGCATCGACTGCAGAAAAAATACGTTTCATACACTTTAATGCAGCCTGAAAGTTGAATTTTTCTTTATACAGTGGTACCTCGAGAAACGAACTTAATTCGTTCCGGGACTGAGCTCGTATATCGATTTACTCGTAACTCAAATGAACGTTTCCCATAGAAATGAACTAAAAACAAATTAATTCGTTCCAACCCTCTGAAAAAACACCAAAAACAGAATATTGGATTGGAAAAACATTTTTATTTGTTCTAATTCGCCATCTATTAACAATGTAACAAATAACTAGTGGTTTAATAGTAGTAAAATGTGTTTAATAGTACTAAAATTAGACGGATTTCGCGGAGGGGAGAGAGAGAGAGTGACAGACAAAGAGGGGGGAGAGAGGGGGGACTTTTTACACGGCAACGCACTTTTAACATAACATAAACAAATTCAAATGAACTTGGATTACGATGCAGACACACTGAAAAAAAAATTTAATCTAACCTTACACTAAACTTAATCCTAATTTTGTTTTATATTTTTATACCTTTCTTCTTCCAGGTTGGCTCTATTTGCCCCACCTCCACCCTGACTTTCAGATGCAACCTATCGAGGGTTGTTTGCTTTTGTCTTCCCTTCAAAATATTCCGAAAATAATGCACACAAATGTCCTCACAATAGGATAAAGCACGACCACTTGCCAACTTGCCCAGGAAGTAGTACTCCTCTCGTATTAGCGAACAAGCTCCGCCATTCGGACTGACAAACGGGAAAAAAAAAACCACTGAAAAAACGCAACGCTCCACCCAGTGCTCGTAGAGACATTACACGAGGGAGTTGTGACCAGAGAGACATTACACAAGGGAGTTGTGACCAGAGCGACATTACACGAGGCAGTTGCGGGGAGAAAGACAGTGCCCATGATGTTCTTATGAGCAGCCTCTCGTGTCCGCTGTATGCTCGTATATCAAAATTTGTCTCGTATCTCAAGATAAATTTGCCCAAAATTTTACTCGTATCTCAAATTGCTCGTATGTCGGGTTATTACTGTACATATTAGAGATTCACTGATATGGGTTCTTAAAGACCCATTCCGATTATTAGTTGTTAGAGGCAGATAACTGATAATTGGAGCCGATATTGATTTGCAGTAAGTGTAAAAAATTGTGTAAAAATGTTGAATAATGAAAGCCTTGAACTTCATTGAATTTTACTAAATCACGCAAATTGAAAATATTTTCACAATAAAAATACAAAAAAATCCATTAGTTCTCAGGCACAGCATTATTTAGTAAATGCAGAAAAAAAAAATTTTTAATTTGTATTTACTAGAGATAGCAAAGCAAAAAGAGATATTGTATCCAGATAAATCATTTCTGAATTTTACTCTCTCGTCTTCCTGTTGATTTTAAGATTATAGGACCAGAAAGCTGATAGCAACTTTTGTAGACAGGAGTTCGAGTTTCTCACGTGACTTTAACGACATACTATTCTCCACATTGCATTCTGAGATATCCAGACTTTGGAGCGCACCTGAATAGTAGGATCCGAATATGTGGATGTCAAAATAAATATCTCCAGTAGCTAATATTACTTCTGTGACCGACAGATTGATTTCCCTTATCTTAAAAGCTAATCATTTGCGTTTGATTTAATTGGAACAGTTTCATTAGTCCAGTGTGACTGGTTTGCTAATTTCATTCTGACAAGGAAAAAGTGGAATGATGGCATTTATTCCAGTTTCAAAAGACACGAGTTAAACTGTGGGTCACAACCATACTTAGAGACAGGGGTCACCAAACTACGGCCCGCGGGCCGGATACGGCCCGCCGGCACATTTGGACCGGCCCTCTGAACAATACCAGAGACGCTATCGTTTTTTTTTTTTTTTTTTTTTTTTTAATTTTTTAATTTTATTTTTTTATTTTTTTATTTTTTTGGGATGCAGCCCGCCGGCACATTTGGACCGGCCCTCTGAACAATACCAGAGACGCTATCGGATTTATTTTCCTATTTGGCCTTGAAGACTGGGACGTTTTAATCTTGTGTTTGGTTCATTGCACCCCTGCTGAGCCCACAAATCATCCCAGTGAAGCGGGCCTTCGCATTGCTCCTTTGGTGACATGCGCGGGGAGAGTGTTTGCCTTTGATGCAAGCGGGCATTCCACCGTTGCATGCGTGAGCAGAGTGTTAGCGAGACATCTGGACGATCGCAGGTGAGGGCGGAGCCCTGGTACCATTGCTATTGCGATGCTATTCAAGCATATAAAAACTGTGCAACCTGAACCTGTTTGAGAACGGAATAATGGCGAAAAGGTTAGTTAAGAGAAAAATTGATTCAGAATGCAGGGTATTTAACCTGCAGTGGACAAACGATTATTTTTTTGTTCAATGCAAAGAAAAGGCTGTTTGTCTCATCTGTCAAGAGACAGTGGCAGTATTCAAAGAATACAATCTTCGCCGGCACTACGAATCCCGTCACAAGGACAAGTACGATAGCGTGCAAGGCCAAATACGAGCAGACAAACTCTCAAAGCGAAAAGTTGGACTATTATCTCAGCAGACTACATTTCTACGCCAAGCTCAGCTGAACCAGGCATCCGTTCGGGCCAGCTTTCGGGTTGCTAAACTGATAGCAAGCAACGGTAAGCCTTTCACTGACGGAGAGTTTTTTAAGAAATGTATGGATGTTGTCGTGGAGGAAGTGTGTCCCGAGAAGAAAGATGCATTTAATGCCGTAAGTCTGTCGGCGAGTACAATCACCAGACGCGTTGAAGAAATCGGGAATAATGTCTATGCCCAGCTGCAGCAGAAGACGAAAGAATTTGACTTTTTTTCATTAGCACTGGATGAAAGCACGGACGTGCAAGACACAGCGCAACTGCTCATTTTTATTCGTGGAGTTAGCGCAAACTTTGAGATATGCGAGGATCTGGCAGCCCTCCAAAGTCTCAAAGGGACCACAACGGGAGAGGATATTTTTGACAAAGTGTGCCAAACCATGGAGAAGTTGGACCTGGACTGGTCAAAGCTGGCTAGCATCACGACTGACGGGGCTCCTAGCATGGTGGGCGAAACTGGCGGTTTAATAGGACGCATGAACCGTGAGTTGGAAAAAAGGGGTCTCACCGCCCCTCTACGAGTCCACTGCCTAATTCACCAGCAAGCACTGTGCTGCAAAGTGTTGACGTGGGATTCTGTAATGAAGGTTGTGGTGTCGTGCATAAACTTCATCAGGGCAAAGGGACTTAAACACAGGCAGTTCCAAGAATTCCTGTCTGAACTGGAGTCTACGCACGGAGATGTGCTGTACTACACAGAGGTCCGATGGCTGAGCCGGGGCAGAGTTTTGAGGCGTTTTTACGAGCTTCTACCCGAAATTAACGCATTTCTTCATTTAAAAGACAAAACGGTCCCAGAGCTGATCAACCCAGAATGGAAATGGCACCTCGCATTTTTAACAGACGTGACAGAAATACTTAACCGCCTTAACTTGCAGCTACAAGGCGAAGGGAAACTCATTTGCGACATGTATTCACACATAAAAGCATTTGAGGTGAAATTAGCGCTGCTTTTGGAACAAGTGAAAAAGCGCAACTTTGTCCATCTTCCTGCTACCCAAAACCTGTCGACAGAGAACCCAGCGGTCCCGTTCCCAGCTGAAAAGTGCGTGGAAGCACTGGAAATGCTGAAGGCGGAGTTCGGTGTGCGATTCACTGAACTACATGTTCATGCAAAAGAAATCCGTCTTTTTCAGAACCCCTTTGTTGCCGACATTGATGAAGCCCAGCCTTCATATCAGTTTGAGTTGGCTGAGTTACAGAACTGTGATGTTCTGAAAGACGCATTCAAGATCAACAGTCTCATTGACTTCTATGCCTCCCTCCCAAACGACACATATCCAAACATCAAAAAACATGCAATGAAAATGTCCTCAGTTTTTGGCAGCACGTATATCTGCGAGAAAACCTTTTCTCGCATGAAACTGCTGAAAACTCCGATGAGATCAAGATTGACAGATGAACATTTGCATCAGTGCTTGAGACTGGCTGTAACTCGAATGGAACCTGATATTCAACTTCTCACCAGCCAGATGCAGGCCCACAGTTCACACTGATGAACAGACATAGGTAAGCTCACTTTTCTGACTTGAATGAGTCATTCTGAGCATAAACAAATATAATCATAATAAAATCTACTGGGATAAAATCCATCTTTACAACCATACTGGTAGTGAAATGTATTGTGCTGTGTAGGTGCGGTTTCACTTCACAGTTCAGTTTCTCAACCTGCTTCCTTTGTGGTTTTCACAGGGAAGTTGATGAGAGAGCTGCAAACAGCGGTGTCTACAAGCCTATTGGAACAAAAGGATTATAAGGAAGAAACACAAGAACTTTAGGAGACTGCTCATATGTGTCAGAGAGATTCTGCTCTGACAACTGAGCTGAACTTTTATCTGTTAAGATTGTGCATGGCACAACAGAAAGTTCATGTTCCATGGCTTTTTTTCTATGAAGAACCCAGAGAGAGTTATTTACTTCTTATTTATTTCATAAATAGTGTTATTTATTTCCTGTTTTTTATGTGAAGAACTCAGAGAGGGTTATTTAGTTATTATTTATTTCATTAATAGTGTTATTATTTGTTTTCTGACTTTTTTCTGTAAAGAACCTGGAAAGGGTTATTTGGTTATGTGTGGCTTTCTGGAAAACAATAAAAAAAAATTAAGCTCCCCTACGATCGTCACACTTTTTCTGTTACAAACTGACACCGGCCCCCCATCAGAGAAGGGAAAAGTTATGTGGCCCTCACAGGAAAAAGTTTGGGGACCCCTGGTTTAGAGTGTTCAACGAGCATATCAAGCATGTTTTTGGGATGGGGAAGGAAACCAGAGTCTAATTCAATGACACCTATGTCCAGGGCGGGGAATCAAACCCAAAACCTGTGGGTTGAGGAATGACTAATCTACCACTGAGCAACACTGCCCCAAAGTAATAGAACACTGATGTTTACATGTTCCTATACACATATATGTAGCCCAATGGAAAAAAAACTTGGTCAAGAATTTCAAAGCAAATGTCTTACTCTGCGTTTTAACGCAATCCGAATGCGTCCCTGGTTAGTGATAAGTCGTAAAGGAGTGCTACCCAAATCCTGGTCGTCACTCTCGATGGCATCTGCCTCAATGCGCAAAGTCTGCCAGTTGATTTCTTTGAATGTCAACACCTGAAGCACAAAATAAAGCGGGCAATCAAACATCACTGTCCTCACCTATTTAACAACTTAGTGAAGGTACACTGGCTACATCAAAAAGGACAATAATATTTATCAATACAATTTTTTTTTCTTACTATCAGGTGGAGGGGTTAAAATGCAGTACGGTACCTCTCCTCTTTTTGGGTCAGTGATGCGGGTAGAGCGTAGGTCAGTCCGCTGCCATTTTGGGTTGAGGCTGTTGCCTTGCAACTGCCATAGCTCAAAAGATGCGTGGAAGGCACGAGCCTGTACTTTGATGGTGATGGAGTTGATTCTAACAGACATGCCCTCCACCACCTTCTCAGCAAAGCCATACTCGCTGTGAACAATCACATCCAATATAAACCGACGTCTTCCCTTTAAGCGATATTCCTACTATCTTACCTCTGGCCTGCTGTAATGGCAATGGGAGAGGGGCCATTGGGAGGACGTGGTTCCTCACATGTCCTCATTTCTACCTCCACTTTATCCAGAAACTGCACAAAGAAGGAAACGTGACTAGAATTTGGCATTAACAAAAGAAATGTGAGGAAATATTTACTAAAGATAAACAACACAACCTATGGAATGAAAAATACGGATACTACAATGATTGATGTTCAGAAGTGAAGCAAAGTGTAGCTGAAATGTGCTGTTACAGAGCAAACTCTTACTAAGCAGATGGGGCTTGTCTTTAACTTGGTCCATTGTATCTGCCAAGACAGAAGTCCAAAGTCAATGAGGGCCGTACCTTCACCAAACATTTTGTACAGCATTCTTCCATCTGTAGTATGCAGTCAACATAAGGCAGTGCTACTCATTTATTTTCTTCCACAGGAAGAATTCAACGTTTCGCACACCCCAACTCTCTGCCGCCACTGTAAATAGTTTTTGTTTAAAATTCCAAGTATATTCTATATAATATTGTATCGTTGTTAAAGTGAAAGTGCAATTACACACAGGTATGTTGTTCTAAATCAGATGCTCCCAGGCTTTCAAGGTCGCAGCTTCAGTCCATCACAGAATTTTTCATTAGTATCGAAAATAAAAAAATGTTCATAAAATAATTGTGTTGAAACTCATAAGCTGCTATAGCCTCCTTGAAGAAGGCCTGCAGAAGAACAGCCAACTACCGAGGAACGTGAGGCCGGTCAAATTGGAAGAATGCCAACAATGCTATGAAGGAAAAGACGATAATTTCAAAATGGAAAAATTTGTGGCCAAAATGAAAAAATCATCCATTTATGCCCGAAAAGGTTCATCATTCAGCCATAGATACGTCCGTGAAGCTGGCTAGGCTTGACTAGCTAGGCTTCTCAGATATGATGGCGTCATGCTAGCAAGACACTCAACCCCCCAAAACTGATGAGAATTGAAATGATGAAATTGGGGTGTGAGGAAGAGGACAACGATGACGACAATGTGGATGAAGAACGTGGTCTTACTTTGAGAAATCACCAAGAGATCTTCAATATGGCATGCAGTTTGCAACAAACGGTCCCAGAGATTGATGACAACATGGTAAAACCATCGAATTTGGTAAACGTCTTGACAGTGTAAAAAAAAAAAGTAATCACAACTCCCCATCACCATATTCGTTGTGCGCCAAAAACCTTAAGCAGAAGCTCCTGGTTCCTCTTGGATGGCTTTGAATTCTGACAATGAGGCCTTACCTGACTTGGAATAAAGCTCTCCATAACCTGTGCTGTGAATCTTTATTTTCATCATCTTCACTTCACCTACATGTTCTGTACAGGTATCTCATCTTAATCAAGCGGAGAAGAAAAATTGTCATAGTGAGTACAGTACTTAAAATATTTTCACATTTATTATATCTATATAGAATATATTTGAATATTAATACATTAAATTCTTTACATATGCATCTAACTGTGCAATGTTTAATATATACGCTTCTTGATATTGAATAGACGCGAAAACATGAGTATGGTAGATCTAATAGGAGTAATCCTACGTTTTTCAATTATCGTAGCAATTTCTGGTCTACACTATCCGGCCATGCAGAGAGTGATTAACACTGCCCAGAGGATCGTCGGCTGCTCTCTGCCCTCACTGGAAGATATTGCCAGCCCTCGTTACTTCAGCAGAGCCGGGAACATCGTTGGGGACCCGGACCACCCTGCTCACAACCTGTTCCAGCTGCTTCCCTCTGGCAGGCGCTACCGGTCTCACAGAGCACGGACAAAGAGGCTTAAGGACAGCTTCTTTCCCACAGCCATCAGGACTCTGAATTTGCAGTAGCACGACACACAATCCCCTCTGTGTAACAACTTCGGGGTGAGGAAACATGAAGGATGTTGGGCGGTGATCTGCCTCCTGCTGGCTGACTGAAGGTAAGTAAGCAGACAGTGGGAGGTAAGTGATCCATTTTATTCTTTGTTGGCATCGGTGAGGCAAACCTTTTCGCAGTCGCCGGGAGTTGGTTGCGCTCGGGAGGTGATGCGATGTATCCATCACGGCAGAGTGCCAGCAAGTCTGAAACTATCACTTGGTTGGGCTCTTGCCTGGGAAAAGCGTACTTTGTGGAGAAGCACTTTCAATTTCGTCATACGCAGCTGGGTATGATGACAATTAGGCTTTTGTCTAGTCAATGATGACGACAAGCCTAAGTCTGATTTAATTTAATTTATTTATTTCGAAGAAAGACAGTATAGTGAGGAAAAAAAAAAATCGCACTCTAGTAAATATCACATTTTTGGCGGGAATTTTATTTCCAGAACAAAGAACAAACGTCATCTTGAAATGCATTAAAAATAATAATAATAATGATAATAATTAACAAAGGAATACAGTATTTAAGATCTTCTCTGTTTAATCCTAATAAAAAAAATGACGATGAGAGACCTGTGTAATACAATTAAGGTGAATTGAAGGGGAAAAACACTTACCGAGGCTCCCAGCCGTCCTGTCTTTCGCTTACGACTTTCAGCGTGAATTCTGACATCTTTATGAACATTTATTTTCATATATAACATAAAATACCATGATAGACTGAAGCCGCAAAGTGGTGGAGGATATCAGTAGAGGCAACAACAGGCCGAATATAACTTCTTACAATGGCAAAGCCTAGACCGCAGCATAGTAACAATGAAACATACACAAATACCACAGGTCTAGGTAGTATTGTGGGTACCCGGTCGTTTCGTCGACGGACGTTTGGAGGGGGAGGGGGGGAGGGCGAGAGAGAGCGAGAGAGAGCGAGAGAGAGCGAGAGAGCGCGAGAGAGAGTGCGAGAGAGTGCGAGAGGGAGAGCGAGAGAGAGGGAGAGCGGGAGAGCGAGAGAGAGCGAGAGAGCGAGAGAGCGAGGGAAGGTGAGGGAGAGAGAAGGAGGGAGAGAGCGAGGGAAGGCGAGGGAGAGAGAAGGAGGGAGAGAGAGGGAGAGTGCAAGAGAGCACGAGAGAGAGAGAGAGAGCGAGAGAGAGAGAGAGAGAGAGCGAGCGCGAGAGAGAGAGCGAGCGCGAGAGCGAGTGCGAGAGAGAGAGAGCGCGAGAGAGAGAGCGAGCACGAGAGAGAGAGAGAGCGCGAGAGAGAGAGCGAGGGCGAGAGAGAGAGCGAGGGCGAGAGAGAGAGCGAGGGCGAGAGAGCGAGGGCGAGAGAGAGAGCGAGGGCGAGAGAGAGAGAGCGCGAGAGAGAGAGAGTGCGAGAGAGAGAGCGAGCGCGAGAGAGAGAGCGAGCGCGAGAGAGAGAGCGAGCGCGAGAGAGAGAGCGAGCGCGAGAGAGAGAGCGAGCGCGAGAGAGAGAGCGAGCGCGAGAGAGAGCAAGCGCGAGAGAGAGAGCGAGCGAGAGAGCGAGCGCGAGAGAGAGAGCGAGCGCGAGAGAGAGAGCGAGAGAGAGAGAGAGAGCGCGAGAGAGAGAGAGAGCGCGAGAGAGAGAGCGAGCGCGAGAGAGAGAGCGAGCGCGAGAGAGAGAGCGAGCGCGAGAGAGAGAGCGAGCGCGAGAGAGAGAGCGAGCGCGAGAGAGAGAGCGAGCGCGAGAGAGAGCGCGAGAGAGAGAGCGCGAGAGCGAGAGTGCGAGAGAGCGAGAGTGCGAGAGAGCGAGAGAGAGGAAGAGCGAGGGAGGGGGTGAGAGAGAGGGGGAGAGAGAGGGGGAGAGAGAGAGAGGGGGAGAGAGAGAGAGGGGGAGAGAGAGGGAGAGAGGGAGAGAGAGGGAGGGAGAGAGAGAGCGAGAGAGAGAGGGAGGGAGGGAGAGAGAGAGGGAGAGAGAGAGGGAGGGAGAGAGAGAGAGGGGGAGGGAGAGAGAGACAGACAGTCTGTTGAAAGCGATCAACCAGGTAATCTCTCGCTCTCAAAATTATAATCATGAGAGAGTGAGTTTGTAATTGCATTGACAATGTAAGAGCATTAATATCTAAATATCTAATATCAAAATTATCAATGAGTTGCGTATTATTGCCGTGTGTGTACATGTTACTCGTCGCCGGATTCCCTCGCTCACCCCGCCGCCGGATTCGCTCGTATTGGCGTGTGTACATGTTTTTCAAACTACGGCCCGCGGACCATATACTTAGGCTTTTTAATCCGGCCCGCCGACATTGTCCAAATTATAGTAAAAATTAATGACCTCATTCATTTCCCTTTGCCCTGCAATACCGCTCATCACTCTCAATTTAAAGACTGCTTTCTTTCGTTGAATAATATGTTCTTAATGTTGAAAGTAAATTTGAAAATAAATTTTCACCTTCAATTGTGTCTTTTTTCTTATATTTCAATCCCCAGGTTTGATAAATTACATTGCATGTCCAAATGCTGTCAAATTTTAGTATCCATTCTGGCCCGCAAGTCAAAAAGTTTGCCCACCCCTGGTATAGACAAACTTGCCTCTTTTACACTATTATTGTCCCAAATTAAACACTATCAATAAGCTGCCATTCAAAAAGTTTGCCCACCCCTGGTATAGACAAACTTGCCTCTTTTATACTATTATTGTCCCAAATTAAACACTTTATCAATAAGATGCCATTGACGGCGGTAGACGTCCGATTCATGTTGACTGAGGTGCAGATGCTATTTCTTTATTAGAGCTCCATCAAGTGGATATATAACGCAGCAGTCAACATGAATCGTGCGTTCGACGAAATGTCCGGCGGTGAATCCGTCGACCAAACGTCCGTTCGCCCAAACGTCCGTTCGCCCAAACGTCCGTTCGCCCAAACGTCCGTTCGCCCAAACGTCCGTTCGCCCAAACGTCCGTTCGCCCAAACGTCCGTTCGCCCAAACGTCCGTTCGCCCAAACGTCCGTTCGCCCAAACGTCCGTTCGCCCAAACGTCCGTTCGCCGAAACGTCCGTTCGACGAACTGTCCGTCAACCAAACATCCGTCGACCAAACGTCTTTCGACGAAACATCCGGTCACGAGTGTTGTAATAACAATGCTGTTCATCCAGCAGCCAGGCTATAAGGTGATTGGTAAAGAGGTTCAGAGACGGGAGTTCACGTATAGTATTAGGTATTGACTTCCAGGTATGTGAGGCACGAATAGAGAAGGTGAAGAATGTACTCTTTTTTTTTCTTTTCTTTTTTTTACAAATCCTTGCAGTGGAGGAGGAGCTTTGTGATGGACATTTTGGAAACCAAGATTGCGTCAGCATATTTAACAGTTGTGAGGACAGTGAAGGAACATTTTTGGTTTTCTGTCCAATACTTTCAGAGCTTGCTTATAAACGTTTTCAATTTGTTTTAATGTTGTCTTGCAGGCCGATGACCAGCTTGTTAGGCAGTACGACAGGTGTGATATGATCATTGTGTCAAAATACAGTTTTGCTCACTCAGGAGTTAGATTTTTTCTAATGAACCTGAAGTTGGACAAATTAATTCTATTCAGTGTTTTTTTTCTCTATCAAACAAGCCAAGTCATTTTGTTTTCAAAGTGACTCACCCTGATGGCGGCTTTGTTGCAATAGACACGAGTGACTGCGAGCCAGGTAGGCAGGTCAAGCATGTTCTGGAGTACATCTTCATCCAGCTCAAGGTTGGTCAGCTGCCCCTCCCCCTTTAAGGTACTAAGGTTGATCTTGTCTGGGGACAGATTCTTGGTAAACCTAAGTACAAAATCCAAACCAAAGATTCACCTTTTTTGACCAAACTACATCGGAATTGGGGCAAAACCATGATTATTAATGCACTTTACGGTTCTTCTGACACTGTGCCCCTGAAAATGCATCTTCCATTAAACGTATATAATAATAATAATGAAAAGAATGGTACACATGAAATTAAGCCAAAGGAGCAATATATAAGATTTGCACTTCAATCATTTATTCATTAAATGCTCTATTTCATTCATTCATTTTTCCGAACCACTTATCCTTAAAAAGGTCGTGGGGGTGCTAGAGTCTATCCCAGCTGACATCAGGCACCAAGCGGGAGATACCCTGAATTGGTGGCCAGCCAATCGCAGGGCACAAAGAGATTCATGCTCACACTCATAAGAGAAAACCCACGCAAGCACATGGAAACTCCATACTGTGTGGATCCACCTGGGATCGAACCCTCGACCCCTGAACTGCGAGGCCAGCACGCTATCCACTCATCCATCTACTTTTATATTACAATAAATATTAAATAAATGTGATTTTGGAAATACTTCTAACACAGTTCTCAATAGTTAAACAGAGATTTGCCCATTTTAAAAGAGGATAGCCCATTTTAGTTATTGTTTTGATTTTGTGTTTATAACAGGTTTCTTGCCCTCTACCAATCAGCCAATTATTTTATTTTCATCCAGGTTCCTTCGTACACTTAAGTTGCAGAAATAAGACAAGGATATGCATAGACATTGTGCACTTGTACTGAAAGTACGATAACTTATACAGTAATACCTTGAGATACAGGTTTAATGTCTTCCAGGACTGAGCTAGTATGTCAAGTTACCGTATTTTCACACCTATAGGCCACACCTAAAAGTCTAAGTTTTTCTCTAAAATGGTCAATGCGCCCAATCGGGCCTCATCTGTGCACTAAATTCAATTTTTGTATGGCCCTGACCACTTGAGTGACTGGTTTTATTTCTACCCTAAAAATGGCCTCCCCGCACATTCCAAGCATTACAGTAAATCCATTCAAAACATCCCAGGGAGTGGCAAGGCATTTGACTTCCGTGTGCTCGCGGCGTTTCTAACGCTCAAAAACACTCAATACTCAAAGAAACAGCATATTAGAGCTGTACAGAGGAAATGCCTGACATGAATGACAACACAATGCTGGTGTGAATGCTTGGAAAATGGACTGAAGCCATGGATCAAACACAATTTAACAGCTTTGCTAACGGATGGCCAACATAGTAGATCGGGCAGGCAACGTCGCATGAGTTACATGACGATTTGGAATGAATTGTCGACGCCGATATAACAGCGAGGAGAATCAAAGGCTTGGGAGTGATGCATGTTGCAAGTTACAATGGATTGTGGATGACTGGGCTCAAGTGTCGGCCAGCACTGTTGTTCGAGCTTTCGCCAGAGCTGGAATCAAGTTCCCGGAATACACAACTCTGACTGACGGTGGAGCCTTTCATGTTGAACGCCGAACTCTTTATATCCTTTTACCTCAATAAAGCATTATTAAACTTAGTTTTGGTCATGATGTCTTTAAAAAACACGCCAGCGGCTAGCCTAACTTATGCTAGCTGCTAGCATAACATACGCTAGCGGATAGCATAACATATGCTAGCGGATAGCATAACATACGCTAGCCTAGTGTCATGATAGCACCCTTTCCGAAGAAGCGCCCAATGTATTGACAAAAAACAGAAGATATACCCGCAAATGAGGCTGCGCCCTATCAAACGGTGCATTTTACAGGTGTGAAAATACGGTACTCATATCTCAGTACAATTGTTCCCATAGAAAATAACTAAATACAAATTAATCCGTTCCCACCCTCTGAAAAAAAAATGGATATTAGAATGGAAAAGCATGTTTTTATTTGTTCTAATTCACCACCTAGTCACAAAGTAACAAGTACCTATCTACCTTATGGTTTTCAATACTAAAATGTGACATTATTCAGTACAGACAGAGGGTAGCGTGGAGTGCACAGAGGAGAGAGAGAAAAGGACAGGAGAGACTTGGCGGCAACGCGCTCGTAACATAAACTTTAAATTTAATTTAAAAGAACTTAGATTGCTAAACACACACTTAAAATAAGTTTTAATCTTATGTTACACTAAATTTAAACCTTCTTGGCGATAACTGTGGCAAAGATGTTAATGTATTCCACCGCGGCTTTCGAGGCGGAACTTCCTGGCCTCTCCATACCTCAGAACCGAGTGTGTCCCAGTTCATTTTTTAAAATGATCGAACCAGCCACAACTCGCTTTGAAGGGTTTCGCTGGTGTCTTTTTCCGATGCTTGCTTTGCGTTCAAGTCTATGCAGATTAGGTTGGGTTTTTCGCAGATTATCGACTCGGTCACGCTATCTCCTGTAATCTCATGTGCTTGTATACCGTATTTTCTCGCATATTGACCGCCTCCGTATAATCCGTACTCTTAGAATTGCCTAAAAATTGTTGAATTTTACGATTTCTCTCATATAAGACGCCCCCGGTTCACAATTTTCACTTCCATATTCATGGTTTTAATAGGGAGTACAAATGTGTTACTTTGAAGGGGAAAATCTCAAGAAAAATCAACGCACGTGGTATTTCTGTATGAATCGAAAGGATCCTCTGCTGGATTGCAGATTCCGAAAGGGTGTTGTCTGCACGTGGACGAATTCAAAAAGGAAGTCACGTGAGAAGTACAACCAGGAAGTGTGTCCAATTCCCAGGATGCAATAATAGCATGAGAATCACATTACTCAGGTATCAAGGCTGATATTTTAATGATCGACCAGCCCTAACAACAACTGGGATGTGCTGACATGGTAAACACTACGAACACATGTATCAAGGCTACTTGCATCTGGCCAGTCAGAGCACGTATAACTACCGGTAAAAGGTAAGATGTCGGCGCCCTGAGCGAGCAATGGCAGGCACAAGTGAGTTTTTTCATGTTTTATGCAAGATAGGTTTTTTTCTTGAATTTCATTCATAGACGTCAAAATACATTTTTTGTGTGTTTTATGTTTATATTTTCTCTATTTTGAAATAAATGATCGTCCGCACTGTCTTGCGTTATGGTGTTGCGTCTTTGTCACCTTGCACTTTCGTGCATGTCAAGTCTAATTTGTGCACATATAAGCCGTACCCTTGACCCTCATCATTTTTTTGTTACACAAATACTGCTTATATGCGAGAAAATCCGGTATATTTTTACGCGAGGGAGAGGCGGCGAGAAAGACAGAGCGATGCTGTTCTCATAAGCAGCCTCTCACATGCTCGGCCACCCGGACAGCCACATCTGAAATCATCTGGTATGCTCGTATCTCAAGGCCAAAATTTGCCCAGAATTTCCCTTGTACAGTGGTACCTCGTCTTACGACCGCTCGTCATACGACATTCTCGTCTTACGACGGAAATTTCGATCGAATAATTCGCCCGAAATACGATCAAAATTTCGTGATGCAACCAAGCCAGGTGGCCATGGCACTGTCTTTTTTGCATCTCTTTCGTGTATAAAATATATCTACGAGCACTGGGCGGACTTTGCATTTCCCCACCCGCCCGCTTTTTCTCCCACTTGGTCTACATTTACATACCAGGTAAACAATACAGACGCTCCCCTACTTACAAACATTCAACTTACGAACAACGGTACTTACGAACATGTCTGCAAATTGCGTTTAAGTCGAAAAATGTTCGTAAGTCCAATTTTGTATTTTTTTCCGAGTAGTGCTTCTTTCCGCCGCTAATACGCCTGGCGCTGTGAGGGCTCAGCTCACCCACCATCTACCTTCTTCGTTGCAATGCGGAAGTGCGTGACGTATCTCCAGTGCGCAAAGAACCTTTTTCATTTGTATCATTAAATATCTCGTGCATCCATTATTGAATATGGTTGGTAAAAAGTGAAAGGCTTCTATTGAGGGAGTTGCAAGGAAGAGGCAAGCCATTTCATTTGAAACGAGCGGCAATAATAACAAAGCTTGATGCGCGTGAGAGTGGTGAGCGTTGCACATATAACAACTTGAATCGTTCGACCGTCAGTACCATTTATAAACAGAAAGATCGAGCAGCAGGACCCAAATATTGAACGTTGCACAAAGTTTGCAAATCAATTGAATGATGCCATACAGTGCTACCGCATCATTTATGATGAAAAAAAAGAAGAAAACTGTGCAATCGTCGTTAGATCGCTTCTTTCGGCCAGTTTCTAATACATAAATCTCTCTCTATACAGTACTGTACATATTCTTTCCATTTTATTAAATGTTTTTTTCAGTACAAACCAATGCGTGTTACTTATACAAGCCTTAAACATACAAATGCACTTATATAAACCTTCAATATACTTATATAGGCCTTAAACATAAATTATAATACAAAATATAGCACTGAATCAACTTACAAACAAATTCAACTTATGAACAATCGCTCGGAACCTAACTCGTTCGTAAGTAGGGGAGCGTCTGTACTATGGATCAGCAGAGTTTTGCAAAGAAAAGGCGACCGTTGACAATGGACATGAAACGCGAAATAATTGAAAAATATGAGAGTGGTTACGTGTTACCGAGCTCGCTCGGCAATACGAGAGGAATCCGTCAACTATATCCACCATCCTTAAGCAGAAGGATGCAATTAAGGAGAAGAGACCTTCCAAAGGACTAACTATCATTTCCCACCGGCGCAGTGACATTCATGACGAGATGGAGAGCCTTCTTTTATTGTGGATAAAAGAAAAACAATTAGCAGGAGATAGCGTGACCGAGTCAACCATATGTGAAAAAGGCAGCGGAATTTACATGGATTTGATAACAACGAAAGGAGAGCCTTCAACAACTTCACAACCCTTTAAAGCGAGTCATGGCTGGTTCGAAAAATATAAAAAAAGATCTAGAGTACACTCGGTAATCCGACACGGGGAAGCGGCGAGTTCCAATTCGAAAGCCGCGGTGGAATTTATCAAGACATTTGCCTTGATTATCACTGTCAAGTCAACTATGGAGAAGATATGTCTGCCCATCCTCCAGACCAACAGGGGGCAGAAAAGAAAACTCAATCAAAGTCACCTCACCTCACTTCCTGCCTGAGATCATAAGGCATGAGCCAGGATAGAAATTCAGTAGTCCAGCTTTGAAAGGAGACAGGCAAAGAGGACCAAGAAATGCCCTTCAGACCCGATCACACGCAACTGGTAGGATAAAAATAAGTACCACCTAGATGCCAGCTGATTGATGCTTAATTTGTTTCTCACAACCATAAGTTGCATTCTTTGTATTTTCCCTTAACTTGGATTACTCTTATGACCAATCTCTGTAAGGTGAACATTTGTGTTTGATTTACTCAATCAGTTAATGTACCCATTCACTTCCACTCTATCATTTGAACGCTCTTCTGCTTTTCTGTAATAAATTCAAGATGTTAGTAGTAAACTCAAGAGCAACACTTTGATCAGCATAGTAACTTGAAACTTGAATGATGTCACATGCTTCCTTCTTTCCTCCTTCTTTAAGGTTTCAACCTAATCACTTCCTATCACCATAAACTTCAATAAAATTGTAAACTGGAATGATTTGAGTTGTTACTGCTGTGAAAAGATCGGGGCCCCTTTTCAAGTTTGGGGTAAAATTTGAAGGAAAGTCGAGAGAACTTGACAATCACCCAGGAAAGTTACATCCCCAGTGAGTTTTCAACTGCGATGAAACTTGTCTTTTTTGGAAAAAGATGCCCAGGTGGACATTCATCGTGGCAGAGGAGAAGGCATTACCGCTAGCGCTGTGTGCTAATGCGAGTGGTGACTGTAAAATTAAGCCGCTACTGGTGTACAATGCGGAGAACCCGCGTGCCTTCAAGAGACACAACATCAAGAAAGCAAACCTACAAGTGATGTGGCGCGCTAATTCTAAAGCTTGGATTACGCGTCATTTTCAAAACATTTTGAAGCGGAGGCAAAAACAAACAACTCTTGATGCGTTCGTTTTGAAGACTTCGTCGGAGCGTCCGGATGGTGTCAACCCGTAGAACAAAGGTAAAAAAAAGATTAAAACAAAATTAGAATTCAGTTTTGTGTGAAGTTACATTAAACATTGAGTGTCTGTATATAGTTATCCAAGTTAATTTAGATTTGTTTGTTCGTTTACGAGTGCCGTGGATAAAGTGCCCCCGAACACCCCCCCCCCCTCCGCCTCCGTGTACGTATGCCGATGTGTCTCCCCTTTGCGAAATGCGTCTAATTTTACTTCTATTAAACACATTTCATTACTATTAAACCACTCGTTATTTATTACTTTGTCAATATATGGCGAATTAGAAGAAATAAAACATTTTTTCCAATCCAATATCCTGTTTTTGGTGTTTTTTCAGAGGGTTGGAACGAATTAATTTGTTTTCAATTCATTTCAATGGGAAACGTCCGCTCGAGTTACGAAAAGCTCATCATACGATCTCAGTCTCGGAACGGATTACGATCGTATATCGAGGTACCACTGTATCTAAAATTTCTCATATGTTGGGACACTCGTATGTCAAGGTATTACTGTATTACAAAAACATGCACATAATTGGAGTCAACTACAGTTACTTTTCCGGCAAGAACTTGTACTTAATTGTAGTCAACATTTTAATCCTGGTTGCAGTACAATTTTTTAGCCACCAATCTTACATAGTGCAAAGAGCAATAAGGACAATGGAGCTGGAATAAAGAATCAAACTGTGTTGACATACGAATGTTACATATCAATCAGAAAAGACAGACGCTAACAAACTAAACAAAACATGAGCAATGATCATCTGAACATACAGCGTGCATAAACAATCTATGCAAAATGTTTATTGAAATATTAGGGCCATTATGAATAATTATAGTGCAATTCTTGGATAGTGTTCGTTTAAGAACAAACTGTGGAAAACAGCAGCACAACAACTATTAGAGGGGTAATTGTTTCACAAAGTTCTATGGCATCATGACATGTCGGCAAAGGGCGTTAAATTCTAGATATGACACATAATTTATCACTACTATCACTTATTTGGGTCTTTTGCCGGGAAAACGCACCTTATGGAGAAGCACTACCAATTTCGTCATACACAGTTTCTGGGTATGATGACAATTAGGCTTTTTGTCGAGTCAATGATGATGACAAAGACTATGTCCGATTATTATTATTATTATTATAAGGAACGGTTGGCATCTGTAATGGCAAATACGTTTGCTCCAACGTGCCCAAATTGTAAACATTGTTAGTTAATGCCGTGATGTGCCTGATAAACCTGACGGACCAGTCACTAAGACTCTTGCTCTCATTGACGATTCAACACCAAGATCACTTGTAAACAAATCTGAGGCCTGTTTGAGTTTGCTTCAATTTGACGCAAATGTACTTTTACTTCGAACCTACAAATTAAAAATATCTAAAGAAATTTGAGACCAGTATTAGTTCAGAGTGTTGATTGAGCTTGTAATTTAAGATACTTGGTAAGATTAGCATGCTTTAAATTGGGACAAAAAAAACAGGATTTACTCAGACAGAAAACAAAGGAGTCCTTGTAATAAACTGTTGTCTTATAATTAGACCACGTGAAAATTGTCCTTAAACAGTTACACAGAAGATCAGTTTTGAAATGATCAAATCTGAACTTTGTTCAAAATGCATAGCAACCTGATAAAAATTAATACAGTCACATTCTCATTCAACAATAACAGTGCCTTACAAAATACTGCTTGAATGTTTTCCTCAGAGCTAAATTTGTTTTAAATACATAAAATGTATAATGTACGTTTTAAAGTTAGATTCCACTGAATTAACTCATTGCCTCCCATTAACAACAATAGGCATCCAATTCATTTGAACTGGAAAAACTGGCAATGAATGTTCACATTTCAGTGACATTGACAACGCTATAATTGTCCAAACAATTTAGACTGGGAGAGACTGGCAGCGAACAAGCTATTTGGAGATCAAATAGACTGTCACACCGGCCACTGTCACTTGTGCCCTGCAATTGTCTGGCCACTGATTCAGGGTGTCCCCCCACCTCTGGCCCGGAGTCATAGGCTCCAGCACCCCCCGCAACTGTAATGAGGATAAAGCGGTTCAGAAAATGAATGAATGGACTGTCCCAGTCAAAATGGATTGGACATCTAGCGCTGTCAGCGGCAGCCAGTTAGTCAAGGATATTTCAATATTTGTTCCCATATAAATATTACCAGAAAATGTCAGTTAGTTATTAAAGATGTGCCTTACTGATTACGGCCTAACTGCAAAACCATCTCATTAATCAAGTCTACAATTTATCCTCAGAGTCGTTAAGATGTACCCAAATATCTACAGCACAACCACAAATTTCGACTGTGTGTAATAATTGGAATGAAAGACTGTGATTGTAACGAAATGAATTCAAATCAATTTAACATGCAGGTGTTTATGGAACTAAAGAAATAACTTTTCAGTTTCAGTAGGAATGTTCACGATTATGCTCGTTTAAAAATATTGGAGCCCCCTGACTTCACAAAAGTGGTCGTGCTCAGTCTTTTGAGATATTTAAAACATGTGCATCCAAGGTATGCATCGTAATAGATTTTAACTAAAAGGGATGATCAAAATGAAAGGTAGTTCTTGATTAGCCCTTTGACTCCTAACGTCTATCGGTTCATAACCAGGGAATCGTTATTTTATAACACTTCACTGTACAAAAACACATTACAGCATTCTGTAAGTACCGACACGAACCAGCTAATGGTGACAACACCAGGATATAGAGAACAGAGCTATCCTGCTAACATTTATGTCACCTACCTTGACAAATGCTTTAGAATTTGCTTTTTGATTATTCCGGCCATTTCTGCTTTAGTCGTAATTGCTTGGTGTTTCGATTTAGATTATCATTTACTAGGTTGGAAATCGTTCTAACCGGAATACATCATTCGCTGGTGGCATCTTAAGAGCCATGACGATGCTAGGCTAGTTAGTACCTCGTTCCACATTTGACAGCCATTCCCCCAACACTGCCTTTGAGCCCACCCCCTCCGCCTCTCTCTCTCTGTGGTACAGGATGTTGTTAATACATGCACATATCCATCAGTGGCGGTACGTGCATTTTCGGTACGTGCATTTTCTCGTAGCGCCTTCAACGAATCAATCCAACCCTCAAAAACTATTTTATGGCAATAAAACCTCTACTGCAGCTACAGCTGCGACACATAAAAAATAATCAATAAATCAATGCTCAAAAATGGGGAAAAATCCACTTCCTAGCAGCATTTAATGATTAAATACAAATACTGGAGCTTTTCAGACATTACAACCGGGCCAGGGGTGTGATTTCCCCGGGAAAAGACAGCGATGGACGTCAATGGCGAAACGGCAAAAATTGCACTAAAATGGGATAAAATCCACTTCCTAGCAGCATTTAGTGATTAAATACAAACACTGGAGCTTTTCAGATATCAGAACCGGACCCACAATTGAAATATTATTTAGGAATGTAGCCATATTTTACTCACTTTAAAAAAAGGGAACAAATATAGGTTGCTCCAGAGATGTTCCACTGACAAAGGGTCTCTGGTAGAGAAGCCATATGTAAGACTGGTGACCAGAAATTGTACTGCAAACACGTTCAAAATATGAAATATATTTATATATTTGTCATTGTCAGGATTTTATTTTATATTATTACAGTAATACCTTGACATACGAGTGCTCCAACACACGAGAAATTTGAGATACGAGGAAAATGCCGATCAAATATTTGCCTTGAGATACGAGACAAATTTGAGATACGAGGAAAATGCTGATCAAATATTTGCCTTGAGATACGAGACAAATTTGAGATAAGAGCATACGAGCATACTGGTGGCCGAGTCCGCTAGAGGCTGCTTATGATAACAGCGCACCATCTTTCTCACCGCATCTCCCTCGCGTAGATATCAACGAGCACTGGGCGTGCAGGTTGCATTTTTACGTGTTTTTTGGGTTAATCAGTGCAGAATTAAGGGAAAAACAATGGACCCTACCCAAGCCGATGCAATGAAGGGTAGTGAGAAGAAAAAGCGTATGATGACAATCAATATTAAGCACTAAATATTCGAAAAACATGAGTGTGGTATACGCGTGACTGAGCTGGCTCGCCAATTCAAGAGGAGTACTTCGACAATATGTACCATCCTCAAGCAGAAGGATGGTATAAAGCAGGGGTGGGCAAGTCCGGTCCTCGAGAGCCCCTATCCAGTCTGTTTTCCATATTTCCCTCCTCCACCACACCTGAATCAAATGATCAACTCATCAACAAGCTGTCCAGAAGCTTCATACCTGTTGGATTTATTATGGGATGTTACTATATGTTTTGTGAGCATTTTTAATAAGTAATAAGGCTATGAATTAATTCATGATGATATTATAGATGTATGCATTTTAACAGTGGTGGGCGGTGCATTTTCTGGTAGCGCCTTCAACGTATCAATCCAATCCTAAAAACTTTTATGGCTATAAAACCTCTACTGCAGCTACAGCTGCGACACATAAAAAATAAATAATAAATTAATGCACAAAAATGGGGTAAAATCCACTTCCTAGCAGCATTTCATGATAAAATACAAATACTGGAGCTTTTCAGACATTAAAACCAGGCCAGGGGGTGATTTTCCCGGGAAAAGACAGCAATGAACGTCATGGGCGTACGGGCAAACATTGCCCGAAAATGGGGTAAAATCCAGCCGAAAACAGCATTTATTGATTAAATACAAATACTGGAGCTTTTTAGACATCAGAATCGGGCCCAGAGTATAATTTCCCCGGTAAAAAGACAGCGATGAACGTCGATACGTCCATACGTAAAATGACAAAAAATGCACTAATATTAGGTAAAATCCACTTCCTAGCATCATTTATTGATTGAATACAAATACTGGAGCTTTTGAGACATTACAACCAGGCCAGGGGGGTGATTTTTCCCGGGAAAAGACAGCGAAGGACGTCAATGGTGAAACGGCAAAAATTAAACTGGGATAAAATCCACTTCCTAGCAGCATTTTGTGATTAAATACAAACACTGGAGCTTAAATACAAACACTGGAGCTTTTCAGATATCAGAACTTGGCCCACAATTGAAATATTATTTAGGAATATAGCCATATTTGTAATTTTACTCACCAAAAATCCTTTTTACACAATATCCATCCTCCGTTCTTTCTTCCTTCTTTCCTATCGCCATCGAAGCTAATGATGAAAGTCGAGCCTGTCCTGTCATATTTCCGGCATATTCCGTTTTGAAAATAGCATTAAATCAACACAACAATATACTATTTGCTTGTGGAGCTAAGTTAGCGCGCTGAAAGTGCCCCACACACCATTTTCCCGGCTGTAACAGGCTTGCTAGCTTCGGAGTTGACCGTCCTTTCTTAATGATGTCCATTTTTTTCTGGAAAAGTCAGTCTGGAAAATAGCTTTGTGAGCAAACAGAATCAATTTGTTTTTGCTTCTGCTTCTGTCGGCCATAGTGGGTGGAGTTTGCGATCTCGGCTGCCTGAGTACTGCTTTGGCCCGCCCACTAGCCAATCATAGTTTGTGAAAGCAATGACATGTCCCAGCCAGCAAAATGCTAACGCCTATGAAAAATCATTGTGGGGTTGCCAACTCGAAATCGGATTGGTTAAAAGCAACAGTCTAGTTTAATGCAGCAGAGCCTGCAAGAACTGATTGTGAAGGCTTTGAGGCAGATCTGATCTGGCAACAAATAATGGCTGAAATGTGATTGGTTAAATGCTTCAATATGAAAACACACATCTGGAAGCAGTGCAACCAGGGGGAAAAGCAATGAAAGGAAGCTAACAGACCATTTGGAATAATAAGTATTTATGGACAAAATATAATATGATTCAGATATTTCTTAGGCCAGCAGAGAAGGCCTTGAAGGCCCTGACGGCCCGCCATTGCATTTTAATTACTTTTGTATAAGAGTGTCTTTAATTTGAGACTGGGACAAACTCGAGGTCACCCTGCTGGCTTGTTGATATAACACCTCAAGGACTGTTACTGGGAGATAGACCTCGCAACCCAGACACCCAGATGCAAGTTCGCAATGATCTACGAAGGACTCATAAATTGTTTTGTCTGGGACGCCGGCAGTTTACCTTATAAATAAATTATTATGCTTATACTGCAAATTCTTACGCATGTGTTTTGGTTTCAATCTAATAATGGCAATTGTTTTGAATCAGATTACATTGAAATGTTTTCAGTTATGTGCGACTAAAAACAGAGAAGAGGAGACTGCACGTCAGAAATGCTCAGGAACGAAGGCGCGTTGTGAGTGTGGCTCCTTGCAAGTTGTAACCAGATATGTGAAAGATGTCTTCCAATTTTAATTAAATATTACTAATAATGATTTAAGGGTATTAATCATTATTCCAACATTTGGTCCTTCGAGTAGCCGGGGTCAACACACCGATAAGGAATCCAGACGCTGCGGTTCAATATCTGGAGTGACCATGCACGGCGAGAATCCCTTTTCCAGGCTGGATTATTTCTCAGCAGCGCCTGGATTCTGGTCGGTTGAAGACCATCCATTTTTTGGAAGCATCTATCGACATTTCTGGTGAGTCCGTGTGTGATGTCTGCATATTGTTGACGGGTTCCAAATGCGCGAAGGGAATCACACGCGATGGCCTTATTTTGAGAAATAAGGCTCGCGTCCTGGGGATGGCGATTTTTAAAACCCTGTGAATACTAGTCACTGGCGGGTAGACACGTGTGTGGTCTATAAAATGTGTTGGTCGACGTTGTTTTGGTTGTGTGCGTAGTTGTTAAAGCCTAAGGAGAAACAGGAGGAAAAAGAAAAAAAGGTACTACGAGGTTACACATGAATCCACTCCAAAATGGGTGGCTCAAACATTAAAGCGGCTATTGACGACGCTCCAAAGATGCGTCTGCCGTGTAAAGATTGGAAATTTGTTGAAAATCAGAGCGCTTTTGGACTTAGACATCTAAACTTATTGATAAAATAAATATGGTTTTGCTAGCTTAATATGCATAAGATATTGATACTACGGGATAATGTACGTACTAATGCATAGAGGTAATATATATGTATAATATATGAATGGAGATAGAAGCGACACGGCTTGTTCCACAGATACTAATTATTGTTTTTGATGATGAGGCGGGGAAAGGCAAAACGTGCTGTTTTGTAAATGATAGCGGCCCTCGGCTGGTTGATAGGAGCGAGGCGATGGGCTGTTTTGTTCTAAAAACAAGACAGGCCTGCTCAAAATGGTTTGAATGAGGATTTTGAACATGAGGATGTTGAGCTAAATTTAATGGAAACACTGGCATTTGATTTGGTTAAACCAGAGATCACATTCTTTGTGAATGGAATTCAATTGGAATTTTTGTGTGATGCTGAAAGTTTTAAAACGGCAATTAAAATGGTTATTTCCAAAAGCTAGACGTACTTTGTTAATAGTACCTAAATGTACTGTCCATTTAATGGAATGAAATGGCTTATTGCGGCTTATCTTGATTTTATCCTGTACCGCTAGCGGGAATGTTTTGGTTAAGAGTCGAAAAGAAATACAAAACGACCAATTAAATGTTTAGCGGGGTTGCCAAACCTGCGTTTTTTGTCATACTCTAAACTGGTCAAATAATGCGTCGGCTGCGGGGGAGCGCGGCTGTCTTTGCTGCTGATTTGAATGCGAAGAAACATGTGGACTGCGTAGCGGTGGATTTGACGGTGTTAGGCATTCAGTATGCGCGCGGACCGCACGAGCAACTACATTTTTTTGGACCCCTTCCGTAAAAACATTACAATAATTGGCCTTGGGGGTGCTGAAGCAAACTTGAGGGCAGAAATGGGTTTTGCTATGATATAGTTATGCTTGCAGCATATTGTGATTATGGGGTCTTGGCAAAATATTGTGATATAGTTGGATATTGGGAGAGGAATTAATTTAGTCTTCTCTAAAAAGTAATTGTGCACAGGAGGCGAAGCATTGTGCGCGGAAAGAAACAGAGGTCACTTAGGAATGTCAACATTGATAAGCTGCTTCGCATCATTGGTGAAGGTCACAGTTAGCGGCTAAGAGCGCGCTTCCGTTAAACATTACATAATAAAAGAAGCAGGGTTTCCGCAATGACCTTCGCATTTATTTTTTGGATTTAATCAGGAATGTCTTTCGAAGTGATAGAAAATCTGTTTAGCAAAGATTGATTTGGTAAAAGGTTTGGAATTGGGAATAGAGCAAGATAGCCATTTTTTGGCGAATTTGTGGATTTCAAAGGGCTCTTAATTAAAGAGGACTAGTTTTTGGAGGATTAAAGGATATTAATACTGTTTTTGAATGGTTGAATTGTTCAAAATACTTTAATATAGGAGATTGGCTGGTTAAAGAAAAATAAATGGATTTTTTTTACAATATTATGGCATATTGGTGACAATTTGTGGGTCCTTTATTAAACATTGAAAATTGTAATTAGGAAATGCCTAGTAAAAGGTTGATTTCTCTAATTTAATTATTGTAGATTTTTATTGTGGTAACAGAGAGCTATAGGAAATAGCTCTTATCTTAAGTAAACATAGTATGGGGTGATTTGCAAATTATGTCTTAGGTATTAAGAGTTATTTGGTTGTTAAAGAGATCAGACATGAAATTAACAATGCAGAAATGGCATGAGAAAATTCATGGCATTCGTCCAAATTAGTATTAGGTATATTGAACCTGGCTGGGGTAGATAAGATAATTGATTTAGGATAGTCATAGTTTCCCTAGAAGAAACTTGGAGTGTTTTTAAGTGCACAAAAGACATTCCCTGTTTGGCCTGAAGGGGGAAATATGCTTTGGTATAGGTCATATTGATGACTATTGGGACGTTACTGTCTATTGCTATAGGGGCATACAAATTAAGAATTTAGCCAAAACTTACTGCATTGCAATTATGGGGTTAATACACCTAAATGTTACAGTGATAACGATTGGCAATAACAAGCTTAGATAAAGGGGAATATCTACAACAAATTCTGGTGGGGCCTTTCATGGTGTGAAACAAGTGATGAAATAATGTCTATGGTTCAAAAATAAAATCTCCAAATTATAAAATATCAACCTTTGAGTAATGCTTTAAGTATATAGGTTGTCTAGAATGGGCAAAATTTGATAGCATTGAAAGGGGGTGTAACTTTGTTAGGTTTAAACACCAGACATTTGTATCACCAATCTGAAAGAAGGAAATCACAGAGAATTGAGTCAACTTTATTTGCAGTGAGAGGGTCGGGCACTGCTCGGTCGCAATCCTCTGACACACTCTGAATAAAGTCTCTGCTCCCTTGTCTCTTATTGTGTCAAGTTACAGGAAGTTTCAAGCTGATCAAAGGAAAGAGAGGGTTATCTCCTAGTTACAAAAGGGTCTTTGATGCATGACCATATGCTCTTTCAAGGTAACACCCCCACATCCTCTTTCCTTTCCTCCCGCAATCTTCACACGATAGTTCAAACAGGCGCCCGACCCCTAGAGTAGTTCCTCTTTGTTGAATAAGGCAAAACTTCCTCCAGGGCTCAGGACACCCCTAATTTTATTAGCAAGCATTTTGACACTCTAACCTAAAATCAGGATAACTTATTTACAATAATTCCAACAAACTTAATGCAGAACATGGAGGTAAAGTTTTTACAAACGGTTAAAATACTTAAAGGGGGGGGTGTTTCAATGTGTCACAACTTTTCCGTTATTGCATTATTGGCGAATAGATAGTTAATCACAGCCACTCGCATGGCAGTCCACATGCTGACTGACTCGGGTAAGGGGCAGTGGCAATTGAACAAATTTCTATTTTTAGATATGTGGCACGCGAATCTAATACATTAATTACCTAGTTTCTTCAGGCATCAACCTTGCGGTTCGAGGATCTACTAATGCGGGGTGGAACCAGACCTTCCGGAGTGTGGAGTATTCCTGGTGTCCTCAAGAATTCGTAGGTTTTCTCTGGGTACTCCAGTTTTACTCCAACAAACCAAAATTATGGATGATTGGGGGAGCACTCTAAATTCCTTGATTATGAGTGCGAGCGTGGATGAGTGTCTGTCTTTTGTGTTTTAATTGGCTAGCCACCAAGATATATCAATATTCTAATATCAAGGTGGAAGATTTCTGAAATCGCTGATAAGCCTTTCGAGGACGGCGGTGGCAGAGTAGGACAGAAACAAAAAGAGAAGAATTTCGCCAAATGAATTTTTTTGATTTCTGCAATGGGAAATTTGGGAACCTGGGGGACTAAACAAAAAACAAAAGACTTATCTAGGAGGGCTGCCATTTTGAGTCATAGTAAGTGTCATACCTCAAAAAAGGGGGAGATTATAGATTCAATCTATATGCAGATATATGGCCAAAACACGGGCGATTCCCCCTTATGTCAAGCTACAAAAGCTACATATCCATTTCAAAGGATACATATGGATTTTATAGAATATGTGGGGTACATAACAGTCCTAAAACAGATTGGGGAAACCTTGTTGCAGAAACTGGTCTAGATTGGCAAGCTTGGATGACACACGAAAAACCATCAGGCCTTTGATAAAATTAACCCATACAGTGGGGGCATTACAAATCATTATTCAGACTGACAAATTAACTTGTGGATTCTTGTCTGACGTTTTTCCTAAGTCCATGGGCAGGTGGAGAAGACCCTTTTTACAAAATTCTACATTTGTGTCTCAACAACAATGACCATGTCTATGGAGACGGTAGGAAAATCGTCAGAGATGGAAACACCCGGATCCGCCATAGTAAAATTAAAATCTGAGATGACCAGAGTTGATGAATTCATTTCCGCAACAGGGAGTTTCCCAAACGGGAGGCGGTAAGAAATAATTGGTTATTGTTGATGGAAAATGCAGCTATTATAAATCAAACCTGTATAACATGTAGGGGGCTGACCTCTCTTAAGAGTAGTACCCACGCAAATTACCCCTGATTGTGTAAAGGAGAAGATGTAAGCCAAAGTGTGAGAATTGAAATAATGTATACCCTGTTCCAAGAGCAAAGGACAAGTCTAACTTTTCAACACATGTTGTGTTTGATCATTTTACCTGCTTAAACCTTACAGGGCATGGTCTGAAGCTGGAGGCGATAAATGAGACGTGTGCCCACGTCCTAAAACCGACTACACCCTGATACCACGTTCTGACCTATGATGGTGGTGGGGTGGAAATAAAGTATACGACTCCTGCTGAAACGCGGCAGGACTTTGTGCCTTGGGGTCACTGCTTTTACCAGTGTCTGTTTTTCCATCTACAGTGGAGGAGATACAATTGGCTGAAATCCAGTATGATGGTGGGTCCCTCCCGACGGCATCGATCGGTATGGAGAGAGGGAGATCCAACATACATTGATGCGATTGGCATCCCCGGGGCGTACCAGATGAGTATAAGTTGGCTAATCAGGTCGCAGCAGGTTGGGAGTCTATTTTTCTTTTAAGTATCCCAAAACAAAAATGTGATAAATTACCTGCATTACAATGTCCAAAACCTTGGAAATTATACTGAACAGGGATTTGTGGCGATAAAGGAACAACTGGAAGCCACTAGTCTGATGGCGTTCCAGGATCGTGCAGCGGTTGAAATGCTTCTTGAAGGAGCAGGGGGCGTATGCAATGTTTGAAAATGTTGCACTCAACCACACGTCCCCCACTGGGTCCCACACCAGGGCCAACGATGGCCTGCAGACCCTAAACCGCAAGATGAGCATCCTGGAGTAGAATTATCCGCTTGACAGATTTGTGGGATAAGGCCTTCGTACATACAAAGATTTGGCCTAATCTGTTGCATTTTCCGTAGCCATTTTTGCTACGATTTTGACATTATGTGGGTGTTGTGTTATTCCCTGCTTAAGATCCTTGATAAGCCGACTTGTAATCACTGTGATTGCCCCTACAAATTCAAAATTGCATGAATTATATCCCTGCTGATGAAACGTACTGAGGGGAGCAGTGAATTCCAGGAGCATGGTAATTCCGAGAATGAATTGGGCGGAAATGATTTTGTTTTTTGCTTTTCGGACCAGCCGAACGAGTAGGGCCTAAGCGGGTAAAATTAAAGCAGCCAACGGAGATATCCCTCTCTTCTTGGATTTGCCATAAAATGAATAACAAACATATAATAAAAAGGGGGGAAATGTTGGATTTATTATGGGATATTTCTATGTTTGTAAGCATTTTTAATAAGTAATAAGGCTATGAATTAATTCATGATGATATTATAGATGTATGCATTTTAATTACTTTTGTATAAGAGTGTCTTTAATTTGAGACTGGGACAAACTCGAGGTCACCCTGCTGGCTTGTTGACATAACACCTCAAGGACTCTTACTGGGAGATAGACCTCGCAACCCAGACACCCAGATGCAAGTTCGCAATGATCTACGAAGGACTCATAAATTGTTATGTCTGGGACGCCGGCAGTTTACCTTATAAAGAAATTATTATGCTTATACTGCAAATTCTTACGCAGGTGTTTTGGTTTCAATCTAATAATGGCAATTGTTTTGAATCAGATTACATTGAAATGTTTTCAGTTATGTGCGACTAAATACAGAGAAGAGGAGACTGCACGTCAGAAATGCTCAGGAACGAAGGCGCGTTGTGAGTGTGGCTCCTTGCAAGTTGTAACCAGATATGTGAAAGATGTCTTCCAATTTTTATTAAATATTACTAATAATGATTTAAGGGTATTAATCATTATTCCAACAATACCGATCCCGATTATTTGATTCAAGTGTGTTGGTGGAGGGAGACATGTAAAACAGGCTGGATAGGGGCTCTCGAAGACCGGACTTGGCCACCCCTGGTATAAAGGATATCAAGCCTTCCAAAGGACTAACCATAATTTCTAAGCTGGGCAGTGACATTAATAACGAGATTGAGAAGCTTCTTTTAATATGGATAAAGGATAAACAGGGCGGCCCGGTGGTGCGGGTGGTTAACGCGTTGGCCTCACGGCTCTGGGGTCCTGGGTTGAAGTCCAGGTCGGTCCACCTGTGTGGAGTTTGCATGTTCTCCTGCGTGGGTTTGCTCCGGGTACTCCGGTTTCCTCCCACATTCCAAAAACATGCATGGCAGGCTGATTGGACACTCTAAATTGCCCGTAGGCGTGGGTGTGAGTGTCCATGGTTGTCCTTTGTCTCCTTGTTCCCTGCAATTGGCTGGCCACCGTCCCCTGTCTCTGGCCCGGAGACAGCTGGGATCCACCAACCCCCGTGACTCTAATGAGGTTAAAGCGGTTCAGAAAATGAGATGAAAAGATAAAGAGTTAGCGAGAGATAGCGTGACCAAGTCGATAATATGCTAAAAGGCCAGCGGAATCTACATGGACTTGAAAGCAAAGCAAGCATCTGAAAAAGACACCAGCAAAACCCTCCAAAGTGAGTCGTGGCTGGTTCGATAATTTAAAAAAAACTAACTGGACGAAACAAACACTCAGCTCTGAGGCATGAAGAAGCAGGAAGTTCCGCATCGAAAGCCGGAGTTGAATACATTAACATCTTTGCCTCGGTTACTGCACAAGAAGGTTTAATTTAGTGTAACGTAAGATTAAAATTTATTTTTAAGTGTGTGTATAGTAATCTAAGTTCATTTAAGTTAAATTTAAAGTTTATGTTATATCACAAGCCCGTTCGCCAAGTCTCTGTCCTGTCCCTTCTCTCTCTCTCGAGACCGCGTCGTCTGTCTGTACTGAGTAATGTCCCATTTAAGTGTTGAAGATCATTACCACTAGATAGGTATTTGTTACTTTGTGAGTAGATGGTGAATTAGAACCAATAAAAAGATGTCTTTCCATTGTGTTTTTTGGGGGGGTTTCAGAGGGTGGGAATGAATTAATTTGTATTTAATTCATTTCTATGTGAAAAATAGATTTGAGATATGGGTAAATACCAGTGGCGGTCCGTGCATTTTCTGGTGACGCCTTCAGCAAAAACTATTTTATGGCTATAAAACCTCTACTGCAGCTATAGCTGCGACACATAAAAATAATCAATAATAACCTCATACAATTGAAATATTATTTATGAATCTAGCCATATTTTACTCACCAAAAATCATTTTTACCTGTACACAATATCCATCCTCCTTTCTTTCCTCCTTCTTTTCTATCGCCATCGAAGGTAATGCTGAAAGTCGAGCCTGGCCTGTCGTATTTCTGGCACAGGTTTTTATTCGATTTAGTGCTGAAAATGTTCGTTCCCGGTTGTGACAGGCAAGCTTTCTATGGAGTTGTCCGACCCTTCTTAATGATGTCCAGCTTTTTTTTCTTGAAAAGTCCGTCTTGAAAATGGCTTTGACAGCAAATCTGCAAACAAATCAATTTCTTCTCCTGCTTCAGCCATTGTGGTTTGACAAAACCGCTATTAAATCAACACAACAATATGTTTGCTTGTGCATCTCGCTACAGATACAGCTTGCTAGCTCTGGCTAGTCCACTCTATCACTAGCCAATCATAGTTGGTGAAAGCGATGACGTATCCCTACGCCTGCGACAAGGCAACGACGTATCCCTACGCCTGCTAGAAGGCCTTGGTGTCACCAAATCGAATTCTGATTGGTTAAAGCGACAGTCTTATCGACGCTTGTTTAATGCAGCAAAGCCTGCAGAACTGATTGTGAAGGCCTTGAGGTAGATTTCTGACCCTGGCAACAAATAATGGCTGAAATGTGATTGGTTAAATGCTTCAATATGAAAACACACATCTGGATGCAGTGCAACCAGGGGGGAAAGCAATGAAAGGAAGCTAACAGACAATTTGGAATTATTTAATAAGTATTCATGGACAAAATATAATTAACATCAGTCTGTGATTCAGATACATCTTAGGCCAGCAGAGAAGGCCTTGAAGGCCCTGACGGCACACCACTGGTACAGTGCCTTGTGAAAGTATTCGGCCCCCTTGACCTTTTCACCCTTTTGCCACATTTCAGTCTTCAAACAGAAAAATATAAAATAAAAATATATATATATCAAGAATCAACAAGTGGGACCCAATTGTGAAGTTGAACGAAATTTACTGGATATTTTAAACTGAAAAGTGGGGCATGCAATATTATTCGGCCCCTTTACTTTCACTGCAGCAAACTCACTGCAGAAGTTCAGTGAGGATATCTGAATGATCCAATGTTGAGTGATGATGATAAATAGAATTGACCTGTGTGCAATCATGTCTCCGTATAAATGCACCTGCTCTGTGATGGTCTTAGGTTTCTGTTATAGCATCATGAAGACCAAGGAACACATCAGGCAGGTCCGAGATACTGTTGTGGAGAGGTTTAAAGCTGGATTTGGATACTAAAAGATTTTCTAAGCTTTAAACATCTCAAGAGAACTGTGTAAGCAATCAAATTGAAATTGAAGGACTATCAGACCACAGTAGATCTACCAAGACCAGTCCGTCACTCCAAATCAACTCATCAGCAAGCTGTCCAGAAGCTTCATAATGATCCTGAGTATTTGATGTAAGTGTGTTGGTGGAGTGAGACATGGAAAACAGACTGGATAGGGGCCCTGGACAACCGGAGTTAGGAGAAGGAGAAGACTGATCAGAGATGCAGCCAAATGAACTGAACTGCAGAGATCTCCAGCTGAGAGTACAATCAGTCGTACATTGAACAAATCTGGCCTTTACGGGAGAGTGGCAAGAAGAAAGCCATTTCTCAAAGATATCTATAAGAAGTCTCATTTAAAATTTGCCACAAGCCACATGGGAGCCACACCAAACATGTGGATGAAGTTTCTCTGGTCATTCATTCATTCGTCTTCCGTACCGCGCATTTTCGTAAGGGTTGCGGGGGTTTGCCGGAGCCTATCCAAGCTGACTTCAGGCAAAAGGTAGACTAGTACACCCTAGACTGGTCGCCAGTCAGTCGTAGGGCACATAGAGAGACAAACAACCATCCGTGCTCACAATCATACCACCACCAGCAGGAATCGAGCCCACGGCTGCTTGCACCGGAGTCAGGCGATTGGATCTCTACAGTCTACACCAGGGGTTGGCAATCCGATCCTCGATGACCGCTGTGGGTTCAGGTTTTTGTTGCAGCTGATCCAGCAAAGGCACTTTAACCAATGAGATTTCTGCAGAAAACAAGAAGCACCTGGCTGCAATCCACTGTTTGCACTTGCAGGACACCAGATTAGTGAAAAGGTGGCCTCTTTATGGGTTGGAATGAAAACCTGCACCCACTACGGCCCTTTGTGGAATAGTCTGACCACCCCTGGTCTACACCATGAGGCGGCTTGGTCTGGTCAGATGTCAAACTTTTTGGCCACAATGCAAAATGATATGTTTGTCGTAAAAGCAACACAGCTCATCACCATCAACACACCATCCCCACTGTCAATCAGGATGATGGGAGCCTCATTGTTTGGGCCTGCTTTTCTTCAGGAGCGAAAGGGAGGATGGTTAAAATTGATGGGAAGAAGAATGGAGCCAAATACAGAACCATTCTGGAAACCTCCTGAAGTCTCCAAAAGACCTGAGACTGGGATGGAGATTTATCTTCCAACAGGACAATGATACAAAACATAAAGCCGAATCTACAATGGAATTGATCATAAATAAACGTATCTAGGGATTACAATTGAGAAGTCAAAGTCCAGACCTGAATCCAGTCGAGAATCTTTGGGCAGAGCTGAAGACTGCTCTTCAGAAATGCTCTCCATCTAACCTCACTGAGCTCGAACTGTTGTGCAAGGAAGAATAGGCAAGAATTTCAGTCTCCTGTTGTGCAAAACTGATCAAGACACACCCTAAGCAAATTGGAGCTGTAATTGCAGCAAAAGATGGTGCTACAAATAATTAATGCAAGGGGGCCAAAAGATATTGCACGTCCAACTTTTCAGGTTTTTAATTTGTTTCAAAGTTTTAAAATATTCAATAAATTTTCTTCCACTTCACAATTGTGTCTCACTTGTTGGTGAAATTCACTTGAATGCTATCTTACTTGAGTCACAAAAAGTTTTAATTTTATATCTTTATTTTTGAACACTGAAATGTGGCGAAAGGTTGAAAAGTTCAAGGGGGCAGAATACTTTCACAAATCACTCTATATATGGACATAAACACAGAACAACATGAAATTAGGCTACACACTCATAAACACTCAAGAAACAACTCTTTAATGAACGTGGGTCAAAGGCACACAAATCAGTAACTCAATGCCGGCTGGAGCTAATCAGCAACAGTCCAAAAAAGTCTGGAGGCTTTTGGTCGAACAGTCACAATCATACTCCGCTGGTGGCCACTATCCTGACCCGGATGGCTCTGGTGAATGGCTGGAGCCCCCCATTTTTGGGTTGGCCTGGCGCCGTGCTCCCCAGTTCCACACGGTGGCTGCTACCCAAAACAAGCTGGCTCTCGCGTTCTCCTACAGCACACTAACCTCGGTTACAACATCATGGAGACACAGCTTTCTTCGAGCAAATGGGAGGCCAGCAAGCTGATAGGAGATAGCCAATGGAAGGCCAGCGAGATTATGAGAGATAACCAATGGGAAGGGTTTTTTATTATTATGGGGAAAGTGAGATCTCTCCCTGATAAGATCTGTTGCTGTTGATTCTTCAGCTCCAGACCACTGAGGGACTGTGCGGATAGAAGAGTGATTCTGCATATTTTCAACCTTGGTCTCAGTCTGCAGAAGTTACCCACTTTGTGGAAGACTTCCTGTAAGATATGCTGACTCACTATTTGCAATTGCTTGTTAGTATTGCATCGGTTTGGTGTGAGTAATGAAAAATGTTGAGTCATGTTAAGACATCAGCTCTACAGTTGTTTGGGCGTATCAGCCCACACCCTGTTTCTGTTAACTTCTCTGTGCAGCATCATGTTTTCACATATAAATAGATGCACAAACTGTTCGTTCAGAGAGAGTCGCGGCGAATAGGCTGTGCGTTCGCAGCTGTTCGACTTCTCCCCATCCTGTAGTCTGGTGATAAACTTATCTCCTTGAAATTGGTCTCCCTCTTTCTTAACCTGCTCCTGAAGTTGTTTTACAGATCTATCATATTTGGTGCCGATACCCCGGACCCAACACGCCAACAATTGCCAGAGCGGTGACGGAGCACGACAAAGGGCAAATTAAGACTGTCGACAGCATCCTCCATTCCTCCATTGAAAGGGTAAACCCGACGGCTGTACCCTCGCCGCTCCGGTGATCTGGTGACGGGTTCCCCGAACTAGGGCAGGTTCGCAACGAGAAATATCGTGAGTTCACCCTTTGATTTCTGTCTCCGTGAAGTGTAATAATTTGAATAAGTATTATCACTGCGGTAGTATTGAATGTTTGTGGTCTGGGACAAACTTACGTAGAACATAATAGTTTGTGGTCTGGGACAACGTACGTAGAACATAAAAGTTTGTGGTCTGGGACCAACGTACATTGAACATTATAGTTTGTGGTCTGGGACAACGTACGTAGAACATAAAAGTTTGTGGTCTGGGACCAACGTACGTAGAACATTATAGTTTGTGGTCTGGGACCAATGTAGGTAGAACAAGAATAGAGTCAAGGACTCCGCTAAGAGACAAAGTCAGAGACTTATCTGATCTTAGGTGTGTTCAGAAATACTGGGTGAATCACGAAGTATTGAGATCAATTTGGTAAATTTAGAATATAATTTGTTGAATGTTCGTGGTCTGGGACCGACATACGTAGAACAAGGTTGTTTAAACTATTAAGTAAGTGATTAATATGGGTCGGAAAGCGACATGGGAGATGGGTTTGTTGTCAGACTGCAGAATGGAGATCGGAGGGTTGCCAGATGTGGGGTATGTGCGGATGCGTAGTGTGGGGGGTTGCCTATGTCTGCCGCCATGGGTGGAGAGGCATGGTTTCTGTCCCAATTTGAGGGATGTGGAAGGTTTGATGAACGTAGTAAAGATTTTTGGTAAGTAAATAGAAAAGATTTTGGTAAGTGAATAGAAAAGAGTTTTGTAAGCATGAAGAAAAGATTATTGCAACTAGAAGTGGAATGCCCCCTGAATATGAAGCCTCCGCCCCGTACGTTGACAACAGAATTGTGATAACAGTGAGCTACAGAAAATGGCTCTTATCTTAAGTAAACACGTCTTTTTGGTGGGGGTTAGACAAGTCGGTTGCAGGAGCAACTCAGCCAGTGATTTTATCTACCTTGGGTGCGTTAGCAATATAGGGGTGATTTGCGAATTAGACCTTAAGTATTAAGAATTATTATTAATAATGATATCAAACATGAAAATAACAATCCAGAAATGGCATGCATCCAAATTATTAAGTAAATTATACCTGGCTGGTTTAGATAAAATAATTGATTTAGGATAGGCATGATTTTCCGAGGACGGAAGAGGCATGGAATGTTTTTCAGTGCACGAGAAACATTCCTTGTTTTGCCCTGAGCAGGCGAAATATGGTTTGGCGTGGGTCATATTAATGACTATTAGAATATTAGTGATATACGGATTGCATAAGCATCAAACAATTGATGTCAACCAAATGACGTTGACCTATTTCCTTTGGGAATGATTATTGCTAATAGGACAGCAAAAGGTGGTTAGCTGCCAAGAAGCCCCAGACTGGGGATGGCGCTCTCCACTAGTGATGAAAAAAATTGCAGACCACTGATGTCTGATTATGAATGTGAGCGTGAATGGTTGTTTGTCTTTTTGTTTCTGCTTGGCCAACCACCAAGATATAATCAATCCATCAGATATCAAGGTGGAAAAGGATTTGGAAATTTGAAATCAATTTCTGAAATTGCCAATAAGCCCTTTTTTAGGGATGGCAGCGACAAATTATGGAAAAAATATATATATTTTTTTCAAATGACATTTTTGATGAAAATGCAGCAGCAGTACTCCAAATGTTAAACTTGAAGTGGAGGAACAAATAATCTACTCTGCGAAATGTGGAATTTGGGAGCACTGAGAAGAAAACAGAAAACAAAAACAAAGACAGTGCATGATATGAAATTCCAAAGAACCATTGATTTATAGTGATAATGGCACCCAAATTGTGTCACCATACAAATTGTGTTACCATACAAATCGCCATTATTCACTACACGATTGGAACTGCATGATGAGGCTAATCTGGCTGACTACATAAAAAAGAAATAACTTTTTTATATTGGTTTTATTGTCTCCATATAAGAAAAAAAGGTGAAAGTGTTTCAATTGAGACTAAGCCTTCTTACAAAGGGTTAAAATAAACGACAAGAAAAAGAGAAGCTACAATGGGAAACAAAAGGAGCCACTCAACACAAGAACGGCCTCTATACAGTAGAAAACAAGCCATGCGTCCCACAATCACTGTTTGCAGTGATTGCCAAATTGAGCCATGGGAGGAGTCATGCCTCAAGAGGAGGGATAATATAGGGACAGAGGTCTCCAAACCTACTTTAATTTTTTTTTTGCAGAAACTGTCTCACCTGCTGTAGAAACAACTCTCAAGGCAATGAACAACCCAAGCGCGGAACAAGGCAAACTGGGACAAATCCCTTCGAGGTTCTGAACATGGATTTCATCGAACTGAACCAAAGTGGCACATACAAGTACTGTCTGGTGATCATTGACACAGTTGAGCCAGTGGGTTGAGATATGCCCATCCAAGAAAGCTGAAGAGAAAGGAGAAACAGATTCTCTCACTCAGTGGTTATGCAAAATGTTCCAAGAAAGAACTGTGATTAATGCAAATGATCTGCTGACATCTTCTCTGCCTCCCACACAGAAGGTCCTGTCCCCAGGCGACCTGGTACTCGTCAAGGTGATAAAAGGAAGGTGCTGGTCATCTCCACGTTGGGACAGGACCTCACCGTGTGAGTTTGACCGCTAACTTCACCAAGTTGGCCACCACTGTCAAAGCTGATGAATGAGTGTTGGAGCTCACGACCATGATCCAGTGTGGGGCTTGGATGTCCCCCTCGAACACAAACACTGGTCAGTCTCCTCCAAAAATTCTGATGGCTCTGTTCCCCTAGTACTCGTCAAGGAACAGCAAAGAACAATGTTGGAGTAATCATTATTATAAATGTGTTTGCAATGCTTATTTAGGAATATAAAGCCTTCTTATATACATGCTCACTATATTAATCAATATATTTGCTTATTAGGAATAGTAATGCTCATCCTAAATGTGTAACTATATTAAACAATATATATATATATATATATATATATATATATATATATATATATATATATATATATACCGTAATTACTCGAATATAACGCGCACTCGAAAATAACACGCAGGTAATTTTGGGCCAAAAAAATCTGGAAAAACGCAGTACTCGAATATAGTGCGCACCTAAAATTTCCCGCTGACGAAAATCAGAAATCTTACCTTTTTTTCTTCGTTTCACGATTGTTTTGTTCAAACAAATTTATTCATTAGAATCCTTCAAATGAAGAGTTCCTCTCTCTCTTTGTCTGTCCTCTCATACATCTCTTCGTTGAGAATCCTATCAACGTCCACGCTTCCTTCATCCACTTCCTCTTCCTCCCACAACACATCATCCGATTGGCTTTACGAGATGACGTAAAATCCGTGCGTCAAACTGAGTTTGACAATGCTTTTTTCGATCGAAAATTTGTAATTTATTTTAGTTATTGATTATAACACTGAACTGAGAGAGGGTGAACTGAGACGGGTACGAGGCTAGAGGGGGGCAGTGGTGGTCTCGGCTTTACGAGATGACGTAAAATCCGTGCGTCGGCTTCACGAGATGACGTAAAATCCGTGCGTCGGCTCTACGAGATGACGTAAAATCCGTGCGTCAAAGTGAGTTTGACAATGCTTTTTTCGATCGAAAATTTGTAATTTATTTTATTCAATTCAATTTCAATTCAATTTATTTGGCAAGAAAAAGCACCAGGCTAAGGGCCATGTAACAAGACAAAAAAAAAAAAAAAAAATTAAAAAAAAAAAAAAAAAAAAATGTTATTGATTATAACACGCACCCCCAACTATTGGAATTAATTATATAGCAAAAATCTGCGTGTTATAGTCGAGTAATTACGGTATATTGTTGATCGCTTTTATGTTAGAGTTAGAATTAATATGTGTTTTCAACGAAGACAAACGCTTACTCCAAGGCCCACAGCTCGAGGACACATTGTTTTCGGACACTCTTCGGCAGAACCCAACGAGACTGTTTTGACGGGACTCCAGCAGCAGATTTGAAAATACGGCTTTGTTTACATTATAATACTGCTTTGTTTACATTATAATCCTGCTTGGTTTACTTTAGAATGCTTTGTTTACATTATAATATTACTTTGTTTACCTTATAATGAAAATATTATGCAATTGCTCACACTTTTGTTTGGGTGCCTTGTTCAAATTTTAGGCTCACTCCGGCATTCCTCACACTGTTGTTTTTCCAAACCATCTAGGACAGGGGTCACCAAACTACGGCCCGCGGGCCGGATACGGCCCGCCGGCACATTTGGACCGGCCCTCTGAACAATACCAGAGACGCTATCGGATGTTTTTTTTTTTTTTTTTATGCAGCCCGCCGGCACATTTGGACCGGCCCTCTGAACAATACCAGAGACACTATCTGATTTTTTTTCCTATTTGGCCTTGAAGACTGGGACGTTTTAATCTTGTGTTTGGTTCATTGCACCCCTGCTGAGCCCACAAATCATCCCAGTGAAGCGGGGCTTCGCATTGCTTCTTTGGTGACACGCGCGGGGAGAGTGTTTCCCTTTGATGCAGGCAGGCACGTCCACCGTTGCATGCACGAGCAGTGTTACCGAGACATCTGGACGATCGCAGGTGAGGGCGGAGCCCTGGGACCATCGCTGACTATTCAAGCATATAAAAACTGCAACCTGTTTGAGAACAGAATAATGGCGAAAAAGTTAGGTGAGAGAAAAATTGATTCAGAATGCAGGGTATTTAACCTGGAGTGGACAAACGATTATTTTTTTGTTCAATGCAAAGAAAAGGCTGTTTGTCTCATTTGCCAAGAGACGGTGGCGGTATTCAAAGAATACAATCTTTGCCGACACTATGAATCCCGTCACAAAGACAAGTACGATAGCTTGCAAGGCCAAATACGAGCAGACAAACTCTCAAAGCGAAAAAGTGGACTACTATCTCAGCAGAACCAGGCATCCGTTCGGGCCAGCTTTTGGGTTGCTAAATTGATAGCAAGCAGCGGTAAGCCTTTCACTGAAGGAGAGTTTGTTAAGAAATGTATCGATACTGTCGCGGAGGAGGTGTCCCGAGAAGAAAGATGCATTTAATGCCGTAAGTCTGTCGGTGAGTACAATGACCAGACGCGTTGAAGAAATCGGGAGTAATGTATATGCCCAGCTGCAGCAGAAGACAAAATAATTTGACTTTTTTTCATTAGCACTGGATGAAAGCACGGACGTGCAAGACACAGCGCAACTGCTCATTTTTATTCGTGGAGTTAGCGCAAACTTTGAGATTTGCGAGGATCTGGCAGCCCTCCAAAGTCTCAAAGGGACTACAACGGGAGAGGATATTTTTGACAAAGTGTGCCAAACCATGGAGAAGTTGGACCTGGACTGGTCAAAGCTAGCTAGCATCACGACTGACGGGGCTCCTAGCATGGTGGCCGAAACTCGCGGTCTAATAATGGGACGCATGAACCGGGAGTTGGAAAAAAGGGGTCTCACCGCCCCGCTACGACTCCACTGCCAAATTCACCAGCAAGCACTGTGCTGCAAAATGTTGACGTGGGATTCTGTAATGACGGTTGTGGTGTCGTGCATAAACTTCAGAGCAAAGGGAGAAGATTGTGCATGGCACAACAGAAAGTTAATGTTCCATGGCTTTTTTTTCTATGAAGAAACCAGAGAGAGTTATTTAGTTATTATTTATTTCATAAATAGTGTTATTTATTTCCTGTTTTTTCTGTGAAGAACTCAGAGAGGGTTATTTAGTTATTATTTATTTCATTAATACTGTTATTATATGTTTCCTGACTTTTTTTCTGTAAAGAACCTGGAAAGGGTTATTTGGTTATGTGTGGCTTTCTGGAAAACAATAGAAAAAAAAATTAAGCTCCCCTACGATCGTCACACTTTTTCTGTTACAAACTGACACCGGCCCCCCATCAGAGAAGGGAAAAGTTATGTGGCCCTCACAGGAAAAAGTTTGGGGACCCCTGATCTAGGGTGTTATTGTACTGATTACATAAACATGTTTCTCGAGTGTCGCGATTAAATACAATGATTCAGTTACTGCAATTCAGAATGCCTTGTGGACTGAGACGACGTCACAAAGCAACTCCTTGCAAGTTGTAAGCAGCTATGTTGAAAGTTGTTTTTCCTTTTTTAATTAAATATTACTAATAATGATTTAAAAGGTTTGAATCATTATTCCAACATTTGGTCCTTCGAGTAGCCGGGGTCAACACACCGATAAGGAATCCAGACGCTGCAGTTCAATATCTGGAGTGACCGTGCACGGCGAGAATCCCTTTTCCAGGCTGGATTATTTCTCAGCAGCGCCTGGATTCTGAACGGTTGACGACTATCCACTGGGTGAGCATCTATCGACATTTCTGCCGAGTCCGCGTGTGATGGCTGCATATTGTTGACGGGTTCCAAATGCACAAAGGGCATCACACGCGATGGCCTTATTTTGAGAAGTAAGGCTCGCTTCCTGGGGATGGCGATTTTAAAACCCTGCGGATACTAGTCACTAGCAGGTAGACACGGTGGGGTCTATAAAAATGTGGTGGTCGACGTTGGTTGTGTGTGCGTAGTAGTTGTTAAAGCCTAAGGAGAAACAGAAAAAAAGGTACTACGGGGATACACACAAATCCACTCCAAAAATGGGTGGTGCAAACAGTAAAGCGGCTATTGACGACGATCCAAAGATGTGTCTGCCGTGTGAAGATTGGGAATTTGTTGAAAATCAAAGCGCTACAAGGGTTAAACACCTAAATTTATGGATAAACAAATATGGGTTTGCTGGTCAGCTTACATATGCATGAAATATTAAAACCTGCAGGATAAAATACGGACTAAGCATAGAAGTAATCTATATATAATATGTGAAGGGAGAAACAAGCGAGGCGGCTTGTTCCACAGAAAGAAGAGTGATAGAACGGGTCCGTTGTGTGAAAAAATAAAAGATAGCGCGGCCTCCTTGGCTGACGGGGACAGAATAGAAATCGGGTTTTCAAAAATGCTATGTGCTGGGTTTGTGGAGAATTGGGGCATATATCGTGTGATTGCCTGGACAAAAAGGTCTCTAAAAACAAGACAGGCCTGCTCAAAATGATTTGAATGGGGATTTTGAACATGAGGATGTTGAGCTAATTTTAAACCAGAGATCACATTCTTTGTTAATGAATTCAATTGGAATTTTTTGTGTGATGCTGAAAGTTGTAAAACGGCAATTAAAATGGTTATTTACAAGTGCTAGGCATACTTTGTTAATAGTAACTAAATGTACTGTCAATGTACTGGAATGAAATGGCTTATTGTGGTTTATCCTGGTTTCGTTCCCGTCTGCTAGCGGGAATATTTTGGTTAACAGAAATACAAAACAGCCAATAAAATGTTTAGCGGGGTTGCCAATACTGCGTTTTGGTCATACTCTAAACTTGGCGAATAATGCTTCGATTGCGGGGGGAGCGCTCTGTTTTGGTGTGGCTGATTTGATGGTGTTAGACATTATAATACAGTATAGTATGCGCGCGGACCGCACAAGCGACTAAAATTTTTGGGGGACCCCTTCCGTGGAGAATATTACAATAATTGGCCTTGAGGGCGCTGAAGCAAACTTGAGGGCAGAAATGGGTTTTGCTATGATATAGTTGTGCTTGCAGCATATTGTAATTATGGGGTCTTGGCAAACTATGGTGATATAGTTGGATATCGGGAGAGTAATTAATTTAGTTTATTAATTTAGTCTTCTCTAAAAATATAATTGATTGGGCACAGGAGGCGAAGCATTGTGCACAAAAAGAAAAGAGAGCGTTTTGGAATTTGTAAACAAAAGATAAGAATGCTGCTTCTGCAGCGAGCGTGAAGGTCACAGTCAGCGGCTAAGGGCGCGCTTCCGTTTAAACATTTCAGAATAAAAACAAAACATGGTCTGCAAGGGATGCAGGGTTCCGCGATTATCTTCGCATTTATTTTTGGGATTTAATCAGAAATGTCTTTCGAGGTGATAGAAAATCTGTTTGGCAAAGATTGATTTGGTAAAAGCTTTGGAATTGGGAATAATGCTATTATTATTATTTTCTTTTTTCTTTTGTGATGTTCAAAGGGCTCTTAATTGAAGAGAGCTAGTTTTTGGAGGATAAAACGAGATTATTACTGTTTTTGAATGGTTGGATTGTTCAAAATACCTTAATATAGGAGATTGGCTGGTTAAAGAAAAATGAATGGATTTTTTTTACAATATTATGGCATATTGGTGACAATTTGTGGGTCCTTTATTAAGCATTGAAAATTGTAATTAGGAAATGCCTAGTAAAAGGTGGATTTCTCTAATTTAATTATTGTAGATTTTTCTTGTGGTAACAGGGAGCTATAAGAAATGGCTCTTATCTTAAGTAAACATAGTATGGGGTGAATTGCAATTTATGTCTTAGGTATTAAGAGTTATTTGGTTGTTAAAGAGATCAGACATGGAATTAACAATGCAGAAATGAGAAATTTCATGGCATTCGTCCAAATTGTTAGGTAAATTCAACCTGGCTGGGGTAGATAAGATAATTCGTTAAGGATAGGCATAGTTTCCCTAGAAGAAACATGGAGCGTCTTTAAGTGCACAAAAGGCGTTCCCTGTTTGGCCTAAAGGGGGAATATGCTTTGGTATAGGTCATATTGATGACTATTGGGACGTTATTACTGTCTATTACTTTAGGGGCATACAAATTAAGAATTTAGCCAAACCTTACTGCATTGCAATTATGGGGTTAATACACCTGAATGTTACGGTGATAACGATTGGCAATAACAAGCTTAGATAAAGGGGAATATCTACAACAAATTCTGGTGGGGCCTTTCATGGTGTGAAACAAGTGATGAAATAATGTCTATGGTTTAAAAATAACATCTCCAAATTATAAAATATCAACCTTGGAGAAATGCTTTAAGTAGATGGGTTGTCTAGAATGGGCAAAATTCGATAACATTGAAAGGGGGTGTAACTTAATGCTGGTGAGGCCCATTCTCGAGTATGGGATCCAAGCCGCATCACCGTACCTCGCCAAGGACATCCAGCATCTGGAGCGGGTCCAGAGGCTTGCAACGAGGATGGTCCGCGGCCTCAGGCTATTGTCCTACGAGGAAAGATGCCAGCGACTCAACCTGCCGACCCTTGAGGCTAGGCGTCTGCGAGGGGACCTAATACTGGCCTACAACATCCTCCACGGCATCTACAGCGTGCCCCGCGACCTCTTCTTCACGCCCGCACCTGATCGTGGTCTGAGGGGTCATCCGTGGAAGCTGTACCCTCGCGGGTTCCGGTTGAATCGGCGGAAGGCGGCTTTTTCAGTGCGCATCGCCGGTCCTTGGAACCGGCTTCCGCAGGGTGTGGTCGAGAAGCCGACGGTCGCCCAGTTCAAGCGGGCTCTGGATGACTTTTTGGCCGTGAACCAGTGACTACACCGCGTTTGTTGCACATTTCTTGTGTCTTGTTACATGGCCCTTAGCCTAGTGCTTTTTTTTTTGCCAAATAAATTGAATTGAATTGAATTGAATTAAAGTTTTTACAAACGGTTAAAATACTTAAAGGGTGTGTGTTTCAATGTGTCACAACTTTTCCGTTATTGCATTATTGGCGAATAGATAGTTAATCACAGCCACTCGCATGGCAGTCTACATGCTGACTGACTGGGGTAAGGGGCGGTGGCAATTGAACAAATTTCTATTTTTAGATACGTGGCATGTTAATCTAATACAATAATTATCTAGTTTCTTCAGGCATCAATCTTGCGGTTCGAGGATCTACTAATGCGGAGTGGATCCAGACCTTCCGGAGTGTGGAGTATTCCTGGTGTCCTCAAGAATTCGTAGGTTTTCTCTGGGTACTCCAGTTTTACTCCAACAAACCAAAATTATGGATGATTGGGGGAGCACTCTAAATTCCTTGATAATGAGTGTGAGCGTGGATGAGTGTCTTTCTTTTGTGTTTTAATTGGCTGGCCACCAAGATATAGCAATATTCTAATATCAAGGTGGAATTTTTCTGAAATCGCTGATAAGCCTTTCAAGGACGGCGGTGGCAGAGTAGGACAGAAACAAAAAGAAAAGAATTTCGCCAAATGAAATTTTTTGATTTCTGCAATGGGAAATTTTGGGAACCTGGGGGACTAAACAAAAACAAAAGACTTATCTGGGAGGGCTGCCATTTTGAGTCATGGTAAATTTCATGCCTCAAAAAAGGGGGAGGTTATATATTCAATCTATATGCAGATATATGACCAAAACACGGGCGATTCCCCCTTATGTCAAGCTACAAAAGCTACATATCCATTTCAAAGGATACATATGGATTTTATAGAATATGTGTGGTACATAACAGTCCTAAAACAGATTGGGGAAACCTTGTTGCAGAAACTGGTCTAGATTGGCATGCTTGGATGACACACGCGTGCGAAAAAAACATCAGGCCTTCGATAAAATTAAACCATACGGTGGGGGCATAACAAATCATTATTCAGACTGACAAATTAACTTGTGGATCCTTGTCTGACATTTTTCCTAAGTCCATGGGCAGGTGGAGAAGACTCTTTTTACAAAAATCTACAATTGTGTCTCAACAACAATGACCATGTCTATGAAGACGGTGGGAAAATCGTCACAGATGGAAACACCCGGATCCGCCATAGTAAAATTAAAATCTGAGATGACCAGAGAATTCATTTCTGCAACGGGGAGTTCCCAAACGGGAGGCGGTAAGAAATAATTGGTTGCTGTTGATGGAAAATGCAGCTATTACTATAAATCAAACCTGCATAACATGTATGGGGCCCCGCCCTCTCTTACGAGTAGTGCCCGCACAAATTACTCCTGATTGTGTAAAGGAGAAGATGTAAGCCAAAGTGTGAGAAATGGAATAATGTCTGCTCAGTTACAAGAGCAGCAAAGGACAAGTCTAACTTTTCAACACATGTCGCGTTTAATCATTTTACTTGCTTAGTCCTCACAGGGCACGGTCCGGCACTGGGAGCGATAAATGTGACGTGGTGTGCCCACGTCCTAAAACAGACTGCACCCCTGATTCCACGTTCTGACCTATGGTGGTGGTGGGGTCAAAACAAATTATACGACTCCTGCCAAAATGCAGCAGGACTTTGTGCCTTGGTCTCACTGCTATTACCAGTGTCTGTTTTTCCATCTACAGTAGAGGAGATACAATTGGCTGCACAGAAATCCGGTATGATGGCGGGCCCCTCGCGACGGCGTCGATCGGTATGGAGAGAGGGAGATCCAACATACATTGATGCGATTGGCATCCCCGGGGCGTACCAGATGAGTATAAGTTGGCTAATCAGATCGCAGCAGGTTGGGAGTCTATTTTTCTTTTAATTACTCCAAACAAAAATGTTGATTGGATAAATTACCTGCATTACAATGTCCAAAAACTTGGAAATTATACTGAACAGGGATTTGTGGCGATAAAGGAACAACTGGCAGCCACTAGTCTGATGGCGTTTCAGGATCGTGCAGCGGTTGAAATGCTTCTTGAAGGAGCAGGGGGCGTATGCAATGTTTGAAAATGTTGCACTCAACAACACGCCCCCCACTGGGTCCCACACCAGGGCCAACGATGGCCTGCAGACCCTAAACCGCAAGATGAAAAAGCATCCTGGAGTAGAATTATTATCCGCTTGACAGATTTGTGGAAGAAGGCCATATTAATAATGATTTGGCCTAATTTGTGGCATTTTCCGTAGCCCTTTTTGCTACGATTTTGACATTATGTGGGTGTTGTATTATTCCCTGCTTAAGATCTTTGATAAGCCAACTTATAACCACTGCGATTGCCCCTACAAATTCTAAATTGCATGAATTATATCCCCTACTAATGAAACGTGCTGACGGCAGCAGTGAATTTCAGGAGCATGGTAATTCCGAGGATGAATTGGGCGAAAATGATTTTGTTTTCTGCTTTTCAGACCTGCCGAACGAGTAGGGCCTAAGCGGGTAAAATTAAAACAGCCAACGGACATTTCCTCCCCATTTTTATTTTTGCCATAAAATGAATTAATGGAATAAAGCCGAAAGGAAGTTTTATTAAGGAGAGCATGTGCACATTTATAATATAGGGGGGAATGTTGGAGTAATCATTATTATAAATGTGTTTGCAATGCTTATTTAGGAATATAAAGCCTTCTAATATACATGCTCACTATATTAATCAATATATTTGCTTATTAGGAATAGTAATGCTCATCCTAAATGTGTAACTATAATAAACAATATATATATATATATATATATATATATATATATATATATATATATACACATTGTTTTCGGACACTCTTCGGCAGAACCCAACGAGACTGTTTTGACGTGACTCCAGCAGCAGATTTGAAAATACGGCTTTGTTTACATTATAATACTGCTTTGTTTACATTATAATCCTGCTTGGTTTACTTTAGAATGCTTTGTTTACATTATAATATTACTTTGTTTACCTTATAATGAAAATATTATGCAATTCCTCACACCATTGTTTGGGTGCCTTGTTCAACTTTTAGGCTCACTCTGGCATTTCTCACACTGTTGTTTTTCTAAACCATCTAGGGCAGGGGTGGCCAACTCCAGTCCTCGAGAGCCACAATCCGGTCTGTTTTCCATATCTCCCTCCACCAACACACCTGAATCAAATAATCAACTCATCAGCAAGCTGTCCAGAAGCTTGATACCAATCCCGATGATTTGATTCAGGTGTGTTGGTGGAGGGTGATATGGAAAACAGAGCGGATAACGGCTCTCGAGGACCGGACTTGGCCACCCCTGATCTAGGGTGTTATTGTACTGATTACATAAACATGTTTCTCGAGTGTCGCGATTAAATACAATGATTCAGTTACTGCAATTCAGAATGCCTTGTGGACTGAGACGACGTCACAAGGCAACTCCTTGCAAGTTGTAAGCAGCTATGTTGAAAGATGTTTTTCCTTTTTTAATTAAATATTACTAATAATGATTTAAAAGGTTTGAATCATTATTCCAACAACACCCTACGTATGGAAACCATTGACTCCAGATTCCAGGCCTATGTCAACGCATCAGTCCGACTACAACAAGGCCGAGAAGTCCAAATCACCACCGTCAAAATCGAAATTTGACATATCAGCATACAATGCGGCCGCTAGGTGGTCCTTTTCAAGCTGCACAGTGATATTCATGACGAGATGGAGGGGCTTCTTTTAATATGGATAAAGGAGAAACAGCGGATTCTGCAAGGACTCAAAAGTAAAGCAAGCAGCTGAGAAAGGGGATACTTGGACGCCAGCCGAAACCTCCAAAGCGAGTCGTGGCTGGTTCGATAACTTTAAAAAATGAAGTGGGATACACTCGGTTGTGAGGCAAGGGGGAGAAGCTAGTTCCGACTCGAAAGCCGCGGCAGAATATATTAACATCTTTGCCTCGGTTATAGCACAACAAGGTGACATGCATTTAGAAGTGTGTACAGTAAGTGAAGTTCATTTAAGTTAAATTTAAAGTTCATGTTAAGTATTTTTTCAGAGGGTGGGAACGGATTAATTTGTATTTTGTTATTTTCTATGGTAAAATTGCTTGGCCCCGGAACGCATTAAGCTCATATCTCAAGGTACTACTTTACTTGTTTACTCAAAATGGATTTGTTTATATTTTTATATTGGATTAATGTATTTATTGTTGATATTAATAAAGCATTTTAAATTGACATTTGTTGAAATTATATATGACCACTTCAGTTAAGTTAATTTTTTTGCAAAAAGTTATGGTTTGAGTTTAAAAAAAGTTTATTAAACAAAGTTTTTTTAAGACATGAGGTTTGAACAAAAAGTTAAATCCGCTGATTCACGTTTGCACATCTGTAACGGACGACAAATCTTCAAACAGGATTTATAGTCACAGTACAACAATTGAGGCAACCTGGCGGCTGAGTAGTTAGCGCGTCGGCCTCAGAGTGGGGGACCTGGGTTCAAATCCAGGTCGGTACACCGGTGTGGAGCTTGCGTGTTCTCTCTAGGCCTGCGTGGGTTTTCTGTGTACTCTGGTTTCCTCCCACATTTCATGGTAGGCTGATTGGACACTCTAAATTGCCCCTAGATATGAGTGTGAGCGTGAATGGTTGTTTGATTCCATGTACCCTGCGATTGGCTGGCCACCAATTAAAGGTGTGTCCAGCCTCTGGCCAGAAGTCAGTTGGGGTAGGGTCCAGCACCCCACGCAACCCTTGTGAGAAAAAAAGCGGTTCAAAAATTAGATGAGAGTACAACGATTGAAGGAGCGTTAAAGTGTTTGAAGAGAGGTCGTGTGTCCTTCTGTGCCCGTGCGTATGTTGTTCACCGTGTTGTCCATTTACCTCGGCTGTGTCTGAGGTGAGAAGTGTCATTGTGACATGCGCACTGCTTGGTTGCTGGTCATAGTTTGTTATGACAAGGCGAGGCCTTGATCCGTAATTGGAGTTTCTTTCTTTATTGACTTTTCCGCGGTTCATATTTGAGAGGTAAAGTTACGATGGAGGGTATGGACCTGGACGTGGACCAGGAGCTCACGCAGAAATTTAGTTGCATGGGCACAACAGACAAAGACATCCTCATATCGGAGTTCCAGAGGCTCCTTGGCTTTCAGCTCAACCCCGCCGGATGTGCCTTTTTTTTGGACATGACCAACTGGTGAGCCCGAGGACTTGACTGGCCTGTTTAGCTGGCTCGATGTTAGCTTGCTATCTTAAGTACTGTCGTGGATATACCACAAAAATAATAAAATATGCGTACAAATACCGTGGAAAACAACCATTGCTGTTTGCTTAGTGTGTATGTTAATTCCAAAGAAACTTATATATTTTTTTGGATAATCAATGCGGCGGAAAGCAATATCAGACGCTAACTTTGGTTGAGAATTTTACGCAGATTATTCTTACTGTGGTGATTTAATAATACTTAATACGTCTGACACATTAATTCTACGCTAGTGTAGTTCTCCCTTAATTTGTTTCCATGTGTTTAACGCTGTTATTTAATTAGACACCAAAGCAACTTAACTCGAAATTGAAAAAGTAAGACAGGGCTTTTCCAGAAATGTGAAATTTCAAATTTGTTTCCCTCCCAAAGGCGTCGATAATGTAAAAAAAAAACCGCACAGTGTCTACGTCAAGAAGTCTGTTGCGAATACTGTATCACATAACTGGGCTGTCAAACAGAATTCATGTCGCAAGCCCAGTCGAAATGCCATTTTAATGTGATGAGATCATTATTATCTACCTACATAGAACGTAAAGTTATACTCTAAGTTAAGGTGTACGATGCATAGAGACAGAAATCCCGATACACTTGTGCTTAATGATGCCAATATCGATCTTTGAAATCGCAGGAGTCACGTGACATCGAGTACGAGTTCCTCGCTACCAGTTTGTTAAAAATATAATCTGGGTTATCCATGGTGAGTGCATTGCGTGAAACAACCACCAGAGCAGATTTTTTTTACCTACTCACAACTGAATTACAGGTATCTACAATGTCAGTATTCCAAAGACAAATCACATTACTTTTGACATTAAGATAGGGCAGGGGTGGGTGAAGCTTTTCATTCCAACCCATAAAGAGGACACCTTTTCACCAATCTGGTGTTCTACAAGTGCAATCAGTGGATTGCAGTCAGGTGCTTCTTGTTTTCTTCAGAAATCTCATCTGTGCTGGATCGGTTGAAACAGGGGTGGACAAACTATTCCAGAAAGGGCCGCAGTGAGCGTGGGGTTTTGTTCCAACCTATAAGACAGAGGTGGCCAAGTCTGGTCCTCGAGAGCCCCTATCCAGTCTGTTTTCCATATCTCCCTCTACCACGGAGGTCTCCAAACCGGTCCTGGAGGGCCGCTGTGGGTGCAGGTTTTTGTTCCAACCGATCCAACACAAACAGTTTAACCAATGAGGTTTCTGCTGAAAAAAGAACCACCTGACTGCAATCCACTGATTGCATTTCTAGGATACCAGATTGGTGGAAAGGTTTCCTCTTACCGGTTGGAACGAAAACATTGCACCCACTGCGGCCCTTTCTGGAATAGTTTGGGGACCACTGCTCTACCACACCTGAATCAAATGATCAACTCATCTGCAAGCTGTCCAGAAGCTTGATACCGATCCAGATTATTTGATTCAGGTGTGTTGGTCGAGGGAGCTATGGAAAACACACCAGATAGGGGCTCTCAAGGATGGGATTTGGCCACCCTTGCTATAAGACGTAACCTTTCCACCAATCTGGTATCTTAGAAGTGCAATCAGTGGATTGTAGTCAGGTGCTTCTTGCTTCAGCAGAAGCCTCATTAGTTAAAATGTTTGTGTTGGATCAGTTAGAACAAGAACCTGCACCCACAGCGACCCTTGAGGGCTGGTTTGTGACCCTCTGATATAGGGTTTCCCTTTACAGCCACTGTTGCTACAATCAGGTTGCAAATATCCTCCTCATTCTAATCAAAAATTTGAACTGGGATGGCTGGCACTGAGTGATCATATTTACCTTCCTTTGATGTCGACAGATGTCCAATCAAATTTGACTCAACCTAGCCAAAATAGATTGGTCGTCTAGAGTTGTTAGTGGTGGCCAATGAGTTAATTTAGAACATGCAGCTAACTTTAAATTCAAAAATTAGTCTAAATATCCGCACGTGAATAACCAAGCCTTGATCTCCAACACTTGCTGGAACGATTCGCAACCGAGTGTGAAGCGGTCGGGTTGCGAATCAGCACCTCCAAATCTCCAAATCGGAGACCCTGGTCCCCAGTCGGAAAAAGGTGGCATGTCAGGGATCAGGTGCTTCCCCAGGTGGAGGAGTTTAAGTATCTTGGGGTCTTGTTCACGAGTGAGGGAAGAGTGGAAAGGGAGATCGACAGGCAGCGTCTTCAGTGATGCGGACTCTGCACCGGTCCGTCGTGGTGAAGAAGGAGCTGAGCCAAAAGGCGAGGCTCTCTATTTAGGGTTTGTGGGGGGTGCTGGAGCCTATCCCAGCTGACTCCGGGCCACAGACAGGGGACACTCTGTATCGGTGGCCAGCCGATCGCAGGGTACAAGGAGACGGACAACCATGCACACTCACACCCATACCTAGGGGCAATTTAGAGTGTCCAATCACCCTACCATGCATGTTTTTGGTATGTGGGAGGAAACCAGAGCACCAGGAGGAAACCCATGCAGGCCCAGGGAAAACATGCAAACTCCAAACAGGTGAACGTGACCTGGATTTGAACCCCGGCACCCTGAGCTGTGAGGCCGACGCGCTAACCACCTGCTCCACCGGGCCGCCCTTTCATAATTTCTGTGACACTTAATTCATAATTTGATGTTGCAAAGATATTGTATTTTTCCAGTTATCACCAAGATATTGCAACTTTGTCGTTTATTTAACATTTGAATTAATTACTTTTTTCACTCTTTAAAAAGTTGAGCATTCAAAAGCTTCTTTGAAATCATACCAATTGACTTCAAATGGCTGTTCAATTGCTTTTAGATCTGTGCTAATAAATTATGTACAGCCTCCTTCATGGTTGCCAACTTTCTTTTTCAGGAATTTACAAGCAGCCATTGGCGCCTACTATGACTTTGAGAGTCCTAATGTCAATGCGCCATGCATGTCCCTATTGAAAGATGTAACGATCGGCGAAGGCGAATCAGTTCCACCTGACACACGTTTCACCAAAACCTGGAGGATACAAAACACAGGTAGAATCCAAACAACATTTGTTAACCACATATAGTGTATATTATTGAGTGGTGGGTACACAGGACAAAACTTTTTGGAACATTTATTCTTTATTTTGAGGCATTCACCATAAACAAAAAGCTTAATGTGGCTTACGTAACAAAATATCAATCAGTTATCACCAAAATCAGTGTGAAGATCTCTATTCATGCCCACCTCGACATCTGAAAATAAAATATTTTTGATTTCTCTTTGTAATTATTGCATATTTTGCCGATTATCCATTGTTTTTGTAGTAGTAATTATATAATCTGAAATATAATCAGAGTTTTTGTCAATATTTGGGTTTTTCTTTTTCACATCTTGCCGTATACAAAGCTAGCAGCTCCTTTGTTTAGTGTTGTATGTGTATGGTGTTTAGTCTACCTAAAGTTCTCAGGAGCAAAGCATTTATTTCGTTGCAAGCAACCATGTAATAATAATATTAAACTAAGTTTAATAGTAAAGCAAAGCATTCTTAATTGCAAGAAAATATATAATAATGTAAGACTAATAACCCTAATAGACTACAAGTATAATCTAAAATTGAAGGAGCCATGCGTAACAATTCTACTTCACTTATTCAGTAAATAGCCCAAATACTGTATTTCAATAAATATTTTAGAAACATGCTTTTGGGAAAAACTTATAACATGGCTGATATTTTCATTTGTTAGTCCATTAAAATTGTCATCGTTTGGATTCTGATTCCCCCCAACAAGTCATCACCTTATCGTTGCGTTTGTGTGTCCCAGTGGTCCATGGAGCTATGTTGTCTGGGGCCTTATGCCCCTGGTAGGGTCAGTCATGGCAAACTGGTCTGAGGTGAGGGACCAGGCAAAGAATGGCTCAGAAGACTTCTTATGATGAGCAACATTATTGGATGACGTCTTCCCTTGCCCAGATGTGGGTCACCGGGGCCCCACTTTGGAGCCAGGCCCGGAGGAGGGGCGCTATGGCGAGCACCTGGTGGCTTGACTTACACCCATGGGCACAGCCTGAAGAGATGTCGTGGGTTTCCCCCCCACATGGGCTCACCACCTGTGAGAGGGGACCAACAGGTCGGGTGCGTCGACAGTTGGGCGGCGGCCAAAGGAGGGATCCTTGGCGGTCCGATCCCCGGCTGCAGAAACTGGCTCTTGGGATGTAGATTGTCACCTCTCTGGTTGGGAAAGAGCCTGAGCTAGTGCGTGAGGTTGAGAAATTCCGGCTCGACATAGTCCGGCTCACCTCGAGGCACAGCTTGGGTTCTGGTACCACTCCTCTGGAGAGGGGCAGTTCAGAGTACTGACCCTTTTTGGAGTCCTTGGAAGGGGAGAGTGCACCTTCGGGGGACGCCCTCGTTCTTCTGGGGGACTTCAATGCTCACGTGGGCAATGACAGTGGGACCTGGGGGAGAGTGATTGGGCAGAACGCCCCCTCTGATCGAAACCCGAGTGGTGTTCTATTGTTGGATTTCTTCGCTTGTCGTGGATTGACAATAATGAACACCATGTTCAAGCATAAGGGTGTCCATATGTGCACTTGGCACCAGGACACCTTACACCGCAGTTCGATGATCGACTTTGTGGTCTTGTTATCGGACCTGCGGCCGATGCGCAGCTGTCAACCGATCACCACCTAGTGGTGAGTTGGCTCCGATGGTGAGAACGGATGCCCGTGCGACCTGGGACGTTTTGTGAGGGTATGCTGGGAACGCCTGGCAGAGTTCCCTGTCAGAAGGAGTTTCAATTCCCTCCTCCGACAGTTTCTCCCATGTCCAGGAAAGGCGGGGGACATTGAGTCTGAGGGGACCATGTTCCGCGCTTCTATTGCAGAGGCCGCAGACCGGAGCTGCGGCCGCAAGGTGGTCGGTGCCTGTCGTGGCGGCAATCCCAGAACGCGCTGGACACGAGGAGTCCTATCGTGCCCTTTTGGCCCATGGGACTCCGGAGGCAGCTGACGGGTACCGAGTGGCCAAGCGGCACACGGCTCTGGTTGTCTCCGAGAAAAAAACCCGGGCATGGGAGGAGTTCGATGAGGCCATGGAGAACGACTTCCGGGTAGCTTCAAGGAAATTTTGGTCCACCATCCGCCATCTCAGAAGGGGGTACATTGCACAATCAACACCGTGTATAATGGGGATGGGGCGCTGCTCACCTCGACTTGGGGAAATTGCCCAACCAGTCAAAATGTGCTTTGTGGACTTGGAGACGGCGTTCGACCGTGTCCCCCGGGCAGTCTTGTGGGGGGTACTCCAGCAGTATGGGGTTCTGGAACCCCTGTTACGCGGGTTCCGGTGTCAAAGTTTGGTCCGTGTATCTGACAGGAAGTCTGACCCGTTTCCAGTGGGGGTTGGACTCCGCCAGAGCTGCCCTATGTCACCGATTCTGTTCACCACTTTTATGGACAGAATATCTTGGCGCAGCCGTGGCGTTGAGGGGTTACGGTTTGGTGGCCTCAGTATTGCATCCCTTCTTTTTGCAGATGACGTGGTTCTGTTGGCTTCATCAGGCCTTTATCTCCAACTCTCTCTAGAACTACAGACGCTCCCCTACTTACGAACGCAATTGGTTCCGAGCGATTGTTCATAAGTTGAATTTGTTTGTAAGTTGATTCAGTGCTATATTTTGTATTATAATTTATGTTTAAGGCCGATATAAGTATATTGAAGGTTTATATAAGTGCATTTGTATGTTTAAGGCTTGTATAAGTAACACGCATTGGTTTGTACTGAAAAAAAAAAATTAATAATAAAATGGAGAGAATATGTATAGTACTGTAGAGAGAGAGAGAGATTTATGTATTAGAAACTGGCCAAAAGAAGCGACCTAATGACGATTGCACAGTTTTCTTCTTTTTTTCATCATAAATGATGCGGTAGCACTGTATGGCATCATTCAATTGATTTGCAAACTTTGTGCAACGTTCAATATTTGGGTCCTGCTGCTCGATCTTTCTGTTTATAAATGGTACTGACGGTCGAACGATTCAATGCCCGTGAAACGCTCACCACTCTCACGCGCATCAAGCTTCGTTATTATTGCCACTCGTTTCAAATGAAATGGCTTGCCTCTTCCTTGCAACTCCCTCAATAGAAGCCTTTAGCTTTTTACCAACCATATTCAATATTGGATGCATGAGATATTTAATGATACAAATGAAAAAGGTTCTTTGCACACTGGAGATACATTCACGCACTTCCGCATTGCAACGAAGAAGAAGGTAGATGCTGGGTGAGCTGAGCTCTCACAGCGCCAGACGTCGGTATTAGCGGCGGAAAGAAGTACTACTCCGAAAAAGGCGCGAAATACAAAATTGGACTTGCGAACATTTTTTGACTTAAACGCAATTTGCAGACATGTTCGTATGTACCGTTGTTCGTAAGTTGAATGTTCGTAAGTAGGGGAGCGTCTGTATTCGCAACCAAATGTAAAGCGGTTGGGACGATAATCAGCGCCTCCAAATCTGAGACCATGGTCCTCAGTCGGGAAAAGGTGGCATGCCCTCTCCGGGTCAGAGATCAGGTCCTTCCCCAGGTGGAGGAGTTTAAGTACCTTGGGGTTTTGTTCACGAGTGAGGGAAGAATAGAACAGAAGATCGACAGAGGGATCGGTGCAGCGTCTGCAGTGATGTGGACTCTGCACCGGTCTGTCGTGGTGAAGAAGGAGCTGAGCCAAAAGGCGAGGCTCTATTTACCGGTCGATCTACGTTCCTACCCTCATCTATGGTCACGAACTGTGGGTCCTGACGAAAAGAATGATATCATGTATACAAGCGGCTGAAATGAGTTTCCTCTGCAGGCTGTCCGGGCTCTCTCTTAGAGATAAGGTGCGAAGCTCGGTCATCTGGGAGGGGCTAGGAGTAGAGCCACTTCTCCTCCGGATCGAGAGGAGCCAGATGAGTTGGCCCGGGCATCTGATCAGGATGATTTTGTACCAAAAATTAAGGAGGCGCGTTATATACGTTGCCCGGTGAAAAACTGCGCTCTGCCGGTGAAAATGTCCCCTCTGCAGCCGTTATGTATAATGGGAGACGTAAAAACCTGTCTTAGTTCGCCAGATGGCGATAATCTACCTTCTTTTATGAAAACTAGCCCTCTCCAAATCAACTTTGGCAAGTTTATAGGGAAATAGGGTTAAAAAAATTAACAAATTGCTGCAGGGAAATGAGTCCGTCAAAGGAGTGCTGTCCTCGCTCAAGAAGAATGGAAACAATTGTTTGGTGAATCTGATGATGATGATGAATCAGACTTTGAAAAATGTGAAATATTTTGATGATGAATTTGACTTTAAGGATTTCAAATTGTGAATTCCATTTGAGGATTGTGTTCATATTGGTAGTAGTTTATTTTACCAGGTTTCCGTACCATATGTTGTAAATAAATGTTTTGTCATGGCGACCAATGTTCAGCATTTTCCAATTACCAGCACCGGTGCAATCCTTGTGAGCTGAGAAAAACTGAAGAAAAAAAAGAATTATACCAATTTTTAGTCACAGATTATGGGTGCGTGTTACACGGTAGTTCCCTTTTAAAAAAGAGTGCATTCAGCCAAAGCACCTTCTCTGTCCGTGCCGCACATGCGTGCTAATTTGGATAGGTTTATAGCTCCTACTCGGTTTTGGCTTAAATAGAGTTTAAATTATTTGGGTTTGAAGTACGGTTTTGGTGTAGAAATGTTAAATATTTTTTAATTCCTATTATTGTTGTAAGAAAAGGAACAACTATTGTATATTGGAATTGACTCATTGAATATTTAGCGTACTTTAGAAAAATATTTCCAGACAGTAGACATGGCGATCAGCAAAGTAAAAACACACAACAGAAAACACCAAAGAGAGCTCTAGAAAAGGTTACAAAAGATGTCCTCGTGAGAAAGAAAATGGAAATGATGTGCGTGTGCAGCTATTGGGTACCGAAACTACTGACTACCACATGGACCTCAGTCATTTGGGCTGCACAAACTGTAACATAAATGGATACATGACCAATATTTCATGCATTTCTGACTGTACAGATTGTGGTATACGTGGTATTTGTGGGACCGGCTTAGCACTACTTTGTACTCCTCCCATCAAGGCGACAGAAACAAACTTGCAGCTCATAACGGTGCTCTTTTACTGTATGTTCATGTTAGCATACTTTGTAAAATTTATTTTTTCATGCGCCATCTTCGCCACAGTCAAATTTGAAATCCTTACATTTGAAAACTGTAACATGTACTCATTTAATTGTTGGTATTTATTTGGTATATAGGTTGTAACCTACACACGTTGTATGTCTCCATCTCATTTTCTGAACCGCTTTATCATTAGGGTCGCGGGGGTGCTGGAGCCAATCCCAGCTATCTCCGGGCCACAGGCGGGGGACATCCTGAATCGGTGGCCAGCCGATCGCAGGGCACAAGGAGACGGACAACCATGCACACTCACACCCATACCTAAGGGCAATTTAGAGTGACACGCTGTATGTTCACAAACAAATTGATAACGTTGGTATGTAATTTGTCAGCCTCCGTCTTTTCTGTTTGTGTTTCAAGAATAGTACGATAAACATTTGTATTACAGGCCAGTTTCATCCAAAGGTAGATTGTGAAATGCACATCTGACAACTTAATGGGGACCGGGATGTTGTGGGGTTTAGTATTTTGAACCTTGTTGCCGTTCTATTTTCGGCTAACTATCTTAATTATGATGCCTTTTAACTTGTGCCACATTCATGTCTTGCAGGTAAAGAGTCTTGGCCACCTGGAGTTTGCCTGAAGTATGTCGGAGGAGATCAGTTCGGTCACGTAAACATGGTAGCGGTACGGTCTCTAGTCCCTCAGGAAATGATGGATGTGAGCGTACCAATGCAGAGCCCTGCCTCTCCTGGTATGTACCAGGGCCAGTGGAGAATGTGTACAGCAACAGGACTTTACTATGGAGGTACGCAAACTAACTACTGTATACATATACATGCCATAATTTCTCATGTTTAGTGTACACTTATGTATTATACGCATGTCCTAGTCATCTCTTTATTACTTTAACGGTATTTTGAAGCTATTTATTAGATCACCATCTTGCAGAATTAACCTCAGTTTTCTCTCCTTGTGTTTTGACAGATATTATTTGGGTGATCCTGAGTGTGGAGGTTGGTGGCCTTCTTGGCGTTACACAGCAGCTTTCGTCTTTCCAGGGCGAGTTCAACACACAACCTCACCGCAACGTAGAGGGAGATTACAACCCTTTTGCCTCACCAGAGAAAAGCAAATGGCCAAACAGCAACACCACCTTACATCATGAAAGCAACAATAAAGTCTCAGAGGAGCCCTGGCATGGAATCCCAAACCAGCCAGATCAGAATGGACTTTCACACAACTCAGTGGACATAGTAGCAAACAGCCTACAAAACAATCTTTCAATAGTCACATATAACCAAGTAAGTTGTCTCATCGCTGCAATTATATTTTGACTGACACTGTCACCCGGACGGGTTTTGTGCAGTACTGCTCTGCTGTCACATTCAAACTCTAGAAAATACAGAAAATTATGTATGTTGCTGTTAGGTTAAAACAAAGTCGAAGTCTAGATTTTTTTTTTTACTTCTCCAAGTAATACATCATTGGTGTTCAGCTTTTTTGTGTGATTTTACACAAGTCGCCAATTTAAAATGTTAAATTGAATGACTGCGTCTCCGAGAAATGTTCAAACAAATCCAATACACAACAATAGGTAAATAAATAGTAATTGAAAATTATGTTTGTAAGTCAACTCAAAATATATTTGTAGCATCTTATCCAATACAAAATACATAATTGCTTCCGGAAAAATATGGCACCGTAAATGAAAACCGTTGCTCTGTCCACTTTGTGTTTACTAATTTTGCCTCTTCCTTTCAGGGTTTACAGGAGCCTTCCCATTTTGGTCACTCTTAAATCGTCTGACTTTATAAAAAAAAAATTTGGGGGGGGGGGGGGGGGGGGTGGTTGGGGGGGAGTTGAAGTTATATGCCGCCTACCTCATCAATAAAAGAAAGAAGAGGCTTTATCGGTTGCTATAGAAAAAGACTGGAATCACTTCATTCAAAGCGGCTCTACCTAACATCAGCACCCCAGAGCAGCGACGGTCCCCAAAGTTGGATCTATCAACATCGAATAGCCGCTGTATGTTCCTGTGAATGCCAAGTTAAAAAGTAGCACTCTGAGTCTTTTGAGTGATAAATCTTTTTCCTATAATTTAGTTGTCAGAGTGCAAAGTTGCGTGTATTTATCAAGTGATGCGTGTATGCTTATGAGAGTTTGTACAATTTGAACAAGAGAAACTTTGGAGAAAAAGCCATTTATTTTTGCCAATTTATTCTCCAGTTTCTGCCCTGATTCCCTAGTAAATTTCACTTAAACAAAAACAATCGTGTAGTCGTTTCTGAAAAGGAAATCTTATTTTCATCAAACACATAGAAACCCTCCACTTCCATTCTAAATGAGTGATCCATTTAAGTACAAACACTTGTCAACTTTCAACCTATGCGAATTACGTCTGTTCGACTTCACGACAGCAAAAGTTGTAAAGCAGGATTCATAACATTGCAGCGTGAGTGTTGCGTACGCCAGTTGTTTGTGCTGCAAAAGCAAATCAGTAAATGAAACAGCTTCACTTTCTAATGGTACGCTGCACCTCATGGTTGCCAGATCACAAAGACTGCAAACCAATAATACCGTAATTATGATCCACTCATACGGCGGGGAGTTTGCCCAATTTGTCAACACTGCTATGCTTACTCAAGTCATTTTCATATGACAAATAAGTGTTACACATCGATGCAAAAAACGTAGTGCCTAGTTTTTAATTTTTTTTTTTTTAAATATTCCAACCTTTTTTTTCTTCAGATGATACATGCACAAATTCTTTTCTCTGATGAGACTGCTCCTTTTTTTAACAACAATAGGTGAGTTTCATGTCACCTCGAAAATCATAGTTTTGCTAACGATAACCTCAATTGTAATGTGGAAACACAAATTAACTTAACAGTATTCACAACATGGAACGACATACAACCGATCTGCAGGTCCAAAATGTGGTCATAAGTCGACGTGGCTATATTTATGGTTGAAATAAAATACAGTGGTACCTTGAGATACGAGCTTAATGCATTCCGGGACTGAGCTCGAATGTCGATTTACGCGCATCTCAAACCAATGTTTCCCATAGAAATGAACTAAAAACAAATTAATTCATTACAAACAGGATATTGGATTGGAAAAACATTTATTTGTTCTAATTCACCATCTATTAAAATAGTAACTAATAACTAGTGTTTATGATGTTTAATAGTACTAAAATTAGACGGATTTCGCGGAGGGGAGAGAGAGAGGGACAGAGAGAAAAAGAGCGAGAGAGACTTTGCACGGCAACGTGCTCGTAACATAACATAAACAAATTTAAATGAACTTGGATTACGATACAGACACTCAAAAAAGTTTAATCTAACCTTACACTAAACTTAATTCTAATTTTGTTTTACATTTTAATACCTTTCTTCTCCCGGGTAGGCTCTATTTGCCCCACCTCCACCCTGACTCTCACCTGCAACCTATCAAAGGTTGTTTGCTTTTGTCTTCCCTTCAAAAGATTCTGAAAATGATGCACACAAATGTCCTCACAATAGGATAACGCACGACCACTTGCCAACGAGAAGTAGTATACTCCTCTCGTATTAGCGAGCAAGCTCCGCCATTTTGCCCTGACTAACGGGAAAAAAAACACTGAAAAAAATCCAACTCTCCGCCCAGTGCTCGTAGAGACATTACACGAGGGAGTTGCGACGGGAAACACAGTGCCCATGTTGTTGTCAAAAGTAGCCTCTCGCGTTGGCCAACACCTGGCTGTATGCTCGTATATCAAAATTAGTCTCGTATCTCAACGTAAATATTTGCTCGAAATTTTACTCGTATCTCAACGTAAATATTTGCTCGAAATTTTACTCGTATCTCAAATTACTCATATGTCGGGGCACTTGCATGTCGAGGTATTACTGTACACTACAACTATCATCCACTCGAGGGTGGCATATTAGTTTCACTGATAAGTACCCGTTGATTTGACACCCAAACGGTGCAAGTTTTCTGCCACGTTTGGATTACACTATAAATAAATGTTTTCTTATGTTTTTATGCTGTCAATCTGAACTCTATCAAAACTAAACTGGAAAATACTGGTAGTGTGTTTGAACATAAGTCTGTTTTGCTGTGTGTAAATTGGTTATCATAATAATCACATCCAAAAGTGCACTATTATTTCATTCACTGCCATTACTCTGGCGCTAAGGTTATTTTGTGAGGACATATTTCTGAAGTCCTACCATAGATATTTGATCGAATCCGCAAGATACTTTTGAGTAACCCTCCATATTCTACTGAAGCGTTCAATTCACCTTGCATTCATATTTTAGGAATGTGGGAGAAAACCAGAAAAAAACATGACATTATTATGTGGAAAAAATGCACAATTCACACAAATACTAATATTCAAATGTGTCTGTCTGCTCACAAGGAATCGTAGAACTCACCGTGCTGCCTTTGAAACAATCAATATTATATAACTTATGCTGTTATCATGTCTTAGTCATACGACCTGAATTATTGCATGATTAAGTGTAATTCCCCAATGAATGAACTAATTAACCCATTATTACACTGTATTGCAGTTAGTATTAATTGGAATTCAGTCAAAAGACAGTTAAAAAGATCTTGCGAACTATGTTTTAATTTGAATGTATTAGAGCGAATGTAGAGAAGGAAAAACATTTGGATTTTTTTTCCAAAATCAGCCCAAAGAATATATATTATGTTTGCGTTGAATACTACTCGTGCTTCTCTGGTTTGATTTTGCTTCTTACTAACAACAACCAATCCCAGTGACACTGGTTGTAGTTATTTTTCATTGTTTTTTCTGCAAATGTAGTAGCAAATGAACTGGCTGACCTATGCACTGAGTAACATGAACTCCTGACTGAGGCCGCTGTGTGTATACGTGTCCATGTGTATTCCTACATTTGCTTATGGAAGGGCTCATTGACTGACTCTGTCAATCACAACCATATTTAAGAGTGAATTAACTAGCACACAATGCAGCTGTTACTGTAAACCCATAAACTAAGGTAAACTTTGACAATTCCAGCTACCACCGAAGCATGCCACAAAGACGCACACAAAAAAATAACTCCCATGTGGTAGAAGAGCAACAATTCTACAATGTAATTTTTCTCAGTACAGACTTGTTTCCAATGATGAATCACACAGCTGCATGTTTGAATGAGGGAGTGTTCAACGTTTTTCCCTTGCGACTTTAATGAATGTATGAATAAATCATTGAAAATTGTCAAGCTTTTTCTTGTTTGTGTCCAATGTGGAACATTGTTTCACCTTAGTTTGGTCCAAGTCATCACTTTAGTCCTGACTTATCCTAACTTGAAAATTCTCAAGTTACTGGGGTTCCCTGACAGGCACTGTTTCTAAAATGTGAGAAACGGTGCTACATTGGCCAATATTTGGAAAAGTTTGATTGACAAAGTTTTGGCGTTACATTCAAAGGCTAACTCGTTATCAGATCTCTTTTTCCATCTCTATTGGAAGGAATCACATTTCACGGTTGCCTGGAGGTCTACTGGTCTAATGTGGCTCATCTCAACGGCTCCTGTCATGTCCAGCAATACTATAAACTACTTGAGGAAGTGCTATGTGGACGTTTGTTTTGGTGGAATCCTGTATGCAAATGTGAACAGCTTGAGAAAGCACTGCTGGGAGTACACAATGACCTCTTTTCATTTGAGAAAACCTGCAAATAAATAATAAAAAAGGATAGTTGATGCAGCTCTTTGGAATAGCTCAACATTGTCACCCCCCTCTCCCAAATATATTGTTGTGTTAATTTAAAGCCATTTTCAAGACGGACTATACCAGAAATACGACAGGACAGGCTCGACTTTCAGCATTAGCTTCGATGGCGATAGAAAAGAAGGAAGAAAGAAAGGAGGATGGATATTGTGTACAGTTAGTAAAATATGGCTATATTCCTACATAATATTTCAATTGTGTGAAATTCCCGGGGAAAGTCGTCCAAGCGTCGATAAGACTGTTTCTTAAAGTGTTTAATTTATTAACGATCGCATGTTGGGGATGTGCAACTAGTTTGGATTGGATGTATATCGGTATTCGATTATTGAGGCCTTGATGGGTGTACCTTGAACCCAGCACGGGAGATCTTCATATCATTAAAGTTGGATTGAGGAAGCAACAACGAATCACTATTGTGATTTTTTCCTGTGTTTTAAGGTATACTGGTTGTTGTAGAGGCTGGTTGAGTTTGTGGTTTGCAATATACACTGTTTAGCGTGTGAGAGAGAAGATAATGTTTAGTAATGTTTATTTACTTTTGAAGTGCGAGCGTGAATGTGCGAGTCCCGAGTCATGCACATGTATGTAACATTCAGTACGCTACCTTTGGCCGCCATTACCCTGTAGAGCACATGTGTCAAAGTGGCGGCCCGGGGGCCAAATCTGGCCCGCCACATCCTTTTGTGTGGCACGGGAAAGTAAATCATGAGTGCCGACTTTCTGTTTTAGGATCAAATTAAAATGAAGAGTATAGATGCATATTAAATATCCTGATTTTCCCCCTTTTCAATCAATAATTGTAATTTTTTAATCAATTTTTTTCTGTGTTTTTAGTTCAAAAATCATTTTGTAAAATCTAAAAATATATAAAAAAAGCTAAATTAAACATTGTTTTAGATCTATAAAAAATGAATATTCAGGGCTTCTAATTCAGTTCTTTTAATCCATTTATAAAAAAAATCTATATATATATATATATATATATATATATATATATATATATATATATATATATATATATATATATATATATATGGGTGTAATTGTATATTATGGGTTTTTGTGTTAATAAAGACATCATTAAAGTTGGATTGAGGAAGCAACAACTAATCACTATTGTGATTATTTCTCCCTGTGTTTCAAGCGAAAATGCAGGGTTCAACAAATGCAAAGTATTTTATATTGATCTCCCTTTGTATCTCTGGAAATGGCCCTCCTAAACATACACACAATCAGTATAGCCCACTCCCCCAACACATACACACACAAAATCAACACAGACCACACTTTTCAGACAAACTTCTTTCCCTTTCAAACCATTATCTCAATATTGACCGCAAAACATATTTGATTGGGGTTTTTCAGCACTAGTCATTTTTATCTGTGATCATAATCATCTTTATGCATATTTAAAAGAACGTCTTGTTACATCAAGATGAACAGGCACGACACCAGTTAGGAGATAAAAATACTTCAGTAACTATGAACATACATCATCTAGACCACTAATATAGGGTTTCCACACAATGAATTGTGGTCCCTTGTGTGCATAAGGAGGTCAACATTTAAGGGGGAAAAAAGCATCCACACTGACACATTTTTACTGTTTCAACATGGTCAGGTCTCATTTTCAACTCAACACAATTATACAGTTACAATAGAATAATATAATCTTTAAATTACATCTTCATATACAAATCTGACAGCTTGGGTTTTAACGCTTTTATGATACACTTTACCATCGTCATGAAATTCATACGATACAGTCTCTATTACTTCATCTTTTCCATTGCTGTTAATTGAATGAAACACATGTACATATTTAACACTACATTTTGCCTTTGTAGTCAATCACTTGCATTTTAAAAAAAAATTCTACACAATGCATACATACCGAATGATGATGTCCCCCCCCAAAAGTACTTTTTTTTGTGTATTCTGTTGTTGCTTAGGTGTGCGTATTTGTCTGTGTGCACCTAGGTATTCATGCAGGTGTTCATGCATCATAGATGATGCATGTAGATTTCATGCATCATGGATGATACAAGTCCTTTTTGCTTTGCTGGACAACTTTACTCTTAAGACACAACCTGTGAGCTGGTGATGTGTTTCTCCTCATTTGTGATAAATACAGCTGTCAAATCCTGTTCCAAGCAGGTCAGAAACGGGCATTTCTCACTCAGTACGGATTTTCACAAATTTAGGAGTAACCCATCGTATAATAACGCACAAATGAGTTTGCTTAATACAAACAGTGATGCGATTACGACTACTGTTATACCGATACTCATAGTAGTATCGGAAGGGGCCCCTGATACGGCACTAAAATGCTGGCCGATATGAGTGTGATTAAATAACGCACTGATACCATCTTGATACACCTCTTTGAGATTTTGTTCTCAACAACCATAAAATCACAAAACAAAATTACTTCTGCTGGCATTTGGTTTGATTTTCTAAATGTGGTGCCAATTGGGTACTATTACTGAAGGAACCAGTGGTAATCAAACTAAAAAAAACATTTTGATGACCATTTATGCCTCGCTTATTTATTTATAGTTTTAAACATGTGATATTAGTGATGCTTAATCCTCATTAATCGGTTAGTAGACAGACAACAGCCTTTCCTCTTAAAGTAAATTTTATGCAAATCATAAAAATAAAACCTTTTTGGGATATTTTTTTCAAATCTACAACACAGCCATTTATCGGAATTAGTATCGAGAAGCGCAGCCACCTCATGGTGTAGTGGTTCATTCGCCTGACTTCTGTGTGGGCAAGTGTGGGATCGATTTCCCGCTCGGTGATGTGAGTGCGGATGGTTGTCTGTCTCTCTGTGTGCCCTATGGCTGACTGGCTACCAGTCTAGGGTGTAGTCTGCTTTTCACTTGAAGTCAGCTGGGATAGGCTCTAGCAACCCTCGCAACCCTTACGAGGATGCGCGGTACAGATGATGAATGAATGAATGGTATTGAGAAGCCAAGAAAAAAATTAACCCTAACCTATAATACAGTAATACCTTGAGATACGAGCTTAATGCATTCCGGGACCGAACTCTTATGTCAATTTTTCTCATAGAACTGAAGTACAAATTACCGTAATTACTCGAATATAACACGCATATTTTTGCTATATAATTAATTCCAATAGTTGGGGGTGCGTGTTATAATCAATAACTAAAATAAATTCACAAATTTTCGATCGAAAAAAGCATTGTCAAACTCACTTTGACGCACGGACATTGTGCAATTTCCAACTTTGAATTCAAAATACACGCATATTAAAGATCGTCAAGCCTCACAAACATCACAATCCTGCATTAATAAGCTGGAAAGTAGAATACTACATTGTAGTGTAGTACGTACTTGTATTTAGAAATATGTCCAGCGGGGGGCAGTACATTCCCTTGTTACATGTGATAGTCTTTTCCATTGTGCATATCTTCAAATCATTTATTTATTCAATTTGTATGTTCCTTTTCTTGTTTGAGAATGACAATAGATATTTGAATTAAAACATGGTATTGTCAATTGAAATGTAGTCAATGTTCAAGGAAGTCTAAAAGGTATTGCAACATAACATGTCTACATGATATGTTTGTCCACTCGGTGTATCATCTATTGTCCTAAAATTCAAACGTATAACTCCACCAACTGCACGACACTCGACACGCTCGTACCTGAAGATTTCTCTATCCGGTTTTGAACAAAACAATCGTGAAACAAAGAAAAAAAGGTAAGATTTCTGATTTTCGTCAGCGGGAAATTTTAGGTGCGCACTATATTCGAGTACTGCGTTTTTCCAGATTTTTTTGGCCCAAAATTACCTGCGTGTTATTTTCGAGTGCGCGTTATATTCGAGTAATTACGGTAATTAATTTGTTGCCACCCACTGAAAAAACACAAAAGCAGGTAATTACAATGGATTTTTTTTATTAGTTCTAAATCACTACCTACTCAAAGTAAATATCTATCTAGTGTTTATGATCTTCAAAACTAAAATGTGACTCAGTACAGACAGACGGCGCGGATGAGAGAGAGAGAAAGGACAGGACAGAGACTTGACGGACACGCTCATAGCATAACATAAACTTTAAATTTAACTTGAATTAAGTTTGATTACTATACACACACACAATAAGTTTTAATGTTAAGTTACACTAAATTTAAACCTTCTTGTGCAATAACCGAGGCAAAGATGTTAATGTATTCCACCACGGCTTTCTAGCCGGAACTTCTTGCTTCTCCATGCCTCAGAACCGAGTGTTCGTTTCGTCTAGTTAGTTTTTAAAAAAAAATGTAAATTGTAAAATTCAACAATTTTAAGGCAATTGTCATCATATGTTTTTTCTTCTCACTACCCCTTGTTTAGGACCAACCCATTGTTTTTCCCCTAATTCTCCACTGATAAACGCAAAAAAAAACACGTAATAAATGCAACCTGTATGACTAGTGCTCGTAGATAGCTTTATGCGAGGGAGACGCAGCGATAAAGACTGTGCGCTGTTATCATAAGCAGCCTCTCACGGACTCAGCCACCAGGCTGTCTTGTATTTTCGTATCTCAAATTTGTCTCGTATCTGAAGGCAAATATTTGCTCGCAATTTTCCTCGTATATCAAATTTCTCGCATGTTGGGGCACTCGTATGTCAAGGTATTACTGTACACTGATAGCCTCACACATTCAGTCACAATGACGACAAAAGCATTCCCTGTGTTAGTGTCACTGGTATGAAGACTAATGAAGCTTTGGTGTATAATGAGGCAGCTACAAGTAGATATTGTCTAGTTACCTGATATGTGAGGTTATTGCATGGAGGGGAAAATGCAGTTGATTTTAGTGAGGCATTCTTTGGCTCAGCATGGAAATGGGCTGGTTCTAATGGTGAAGACCAATGTTATTTTGTTGGACAGTACGGTCTTTTCATGCCTGAAAACTACTACATTCATGTCCTGTTTAAGAGGATGGCCTTCACCTGGTGGTCTGGAGGTTAGCATCTCCTCAAATTCCACCCTTCCTGGTATGAAAAGGCTGGCATAGGCATTGTTTTAAACCCCACTTTGCATCATCGTTGATGGTAATTTTTAGTAGACATTGTTTAGAATGAAAGTTGCTGTAGCGTCATGAATCTTTTCAATGGATTGTGCGATAAAACATAAAATCAAGTGTATCGTCAGAAAACCTTCTCACATGAGAACTGATGCATGCGATACTTTGAAAGTGACGTCTGCATTTATAGTTTTAGCATTGCATCAGATTGTGGCCCCCAAAAGGTTGGAGGTTCCAGGGAATGTGAGTTGTTGCATAGCACATGCTGCTATACACGCTCAGAAACAGCTAAACACGGAACAAAGCACACAAGGGGAAAGAGATTGGATCGGAGCACGAAAAAGAATACATCCCTAAAAAATAAGGATACTGTTTGTGGTACTTTTTAACACGACACAGCATTCCTGATGTAAGAATGATGACTGACCACACCGCGTTAAAAAAGCTACACAAAAATGGCATCATTCTGTATATGTATACACAATGCAGGTTGGAGAAGCTCGTCTTTGTCCAATGGGTATAACTGATTATATTTGTCTTCCATTTGCAAAACAGACTGCAATAGACTGCACATTTAAATAAGCTGCATTGTACTTCATAGTATATACAGCAACACAAAAAAGCCATGATGTTCCTGTCAAGGTCTATAGTTGTGTGTACTGTATATATACTGGGGTAACTGCCAGTCTTGTTTCCAAACGTGTAAGTCCACCCACTCAAAAACCTGGATAAAATGTACTATACCGATAAATATTGTCTTTTATCTTACTAAGTTTAGCTTCACACATCTGTTGGGGAAAGGATGGGTTGCGCCTAAGTCTCTGGCTATGTGCGGTGCATTTGATGGTGCTCTTCAAGCTGCCTCCAGGAGCATGTCTTTTCTTTGTCCAGCTTTTGGCCTAGATGGTCTCCACATAATTAGCTGGGTACAGTCCCTCTCGGCCGCTGTCCAAACGACCTCGACACCATCCTTGTTCATCTTCATCCTCAGTCTTGGTGAGCTCATCGCCTGGCAGGTCACAGAAGCATTATTAGAAAAAAATGAAACAACAACAAGGAGATTTTTTCTTTATATTTCATAATATTTTGATGCACTGATAACAATATTTTTATTTCAAATGGTTTTGGCATCCAGAGCTGTTAATGGCAAAGACAAATTTATTTTTCCCACTAATTACCGTATTTTCTCGCATATAAGCCCCTTTTGTCAGACAAAAAAATTATGACTGAATCGAGGGTACGACTTATATGCGCATAAAAACACGAAATGCACAAAACTGCAAGTTGACGACGCCATGACACGATGACGTGATGTCATGATGCAATGGCGCCGTGGAGGCAAGACAATGCGCCCGATACGGTCATTTATTCATTTATTTCAAAATAGAGAAAGGATAAACAGATAAAACGCTAAATAAAATTTATTTTGATGTCTAAGAATGAAATTCAAGAAAAAAAACGTACGGATCTTGCATAAAACGTGAAAAAACTCGCGTCACTGTTCCCTCGGGGCACGGCCACTTTACCTAGGTCTGGCGCAGCCATCTTAGCTAGGTCCGGTGCAACCATCTTACCTAGGACGTTGCCGTCTAAACCTAGTTAAACGTGCACTGACTGACCAGACGTGAGTAATCTTGATTTTGAAATTAAAAAATCCAACTTTGATGTTTTTTCATTTTATTTCTTGTTCGAAAGTGACAACTATTGGAGTAATATGAACCATCGAAAGAATTTAGATATTTTGACATTAGAAGCAATATGGTTGCCACAACATCTTAAACTTCTGGTAAGAAAATTGTAATTTCTGTAATTAGAAAGCATCGGGTTCTCATCAAGGTAGACTTAGATCTTTTTTCAAATTGAATAATTTGATATTTTGCATTTTCAAAGAGAGGCATATTAACTTCCTTATGATATTGACCCTAATAATTATCTTTTGATTGATACAGTATCTCAGAAATATCACTTGTGATGATTTTTCTTAAGATTTTCCCTTCAAAGTAACAGATTTGTACTCCCTATTAAAACCAGGAATATGGAGGTGAAAATTGGGAATCAGGGGGTGGCTTACACGCGAGAAATTGTAAAATTCAACAATTTTAAGGCAATTTTAAGGGTGCGGCTTATACGAGCGGGCAGCTGATATGTAAATACGGTAGTTTATCACTTGCAGATTTCCAATCCATTTGAAGCAATAGGGTGGCAGTGTATTCATTCCTTCACTGCCCACCCTTCCGCTTCAAATGGATCGGAAATCTACCACGTCAATAGCAGACAATGAGTTAATACAGTTCGACCAAGACAAAGTACACTGTTTATATAAGTGACTTTTTCATTGCATGTAATGCAGCTAAAAGCCAATGCTAGTCACACGTATTCTGTAGCTGCCAATAGTTACAATAATCTTCTGTAGCTCTAGTTAGAATTAGACATAGGTACCTATAAGTAGTTTTATTTGCAACCTGTACGCCTATTGTTGACTAATCGAATTTAGTGGAAGAGTCATTACCACGTAGTTGGAGTCAATGGGAAATCTTAACCACCTCTGTCATTATTTAAAAAAAACTACTAAAGTATAGTTGGTGTTTACCTGCTTTGAATGAGAGTTCATCCTGCTCCTGGCCGTCATAGTCATAGAGAGCTCGCACACGAATGCCTTTCCCAGTGCTGGAGTCTTCTTCAAAGGAGTTTCCGTTACCACCATTTTCATTGCCTGAATATGCAGTTGGTTGTTCATCATCAGACCACTCTGTTGAGTATGCTTGGTTCTTTTCATAGCTGCTGACACTAGAAAAAAAAGAATATAAATGGCGACATTGAATTTTGAAATAAGACTAATACTAGATATAAGGATATATATATGTATATATATATATGTATATATATATGTATATATATATATGTATATATATATGTATATATATATATATATGTATATATATATGTATATATATATATGTATATATATATGTATATATATATGTATATATATGTATATACAGACGCTCCCCTACTTACGAACATTCAACTTACGAACAACGGTACATACGAACATGTCTGCAAATTGCGTTTAAGTCCAAAAATGTTCGCAAGTCCAATTTTGTATTTCGCGTCTTTTTCGGAGTAGTACTTCTTTCCGCCGCTAATACCGACGCCTGGCGCTGTGAGAGCTCAGCTCACCCAGCATCTACCTTCTTCGTTGCAATGCGGAAGTGCGTGAATGTATCTCCAGTGTGCAAAGAACCTTTTTCATTTGTATCATTAAATATCTCATGCATCCAATATTGAATATGGTTGGTAAAAAGCTAAAGGCTTCTATTGAGGGAGTTGCAAGGAAGAGGCAAGCCATTTCATTTGAAACGAGTGGCAATAATAACGAAGCTTGATGCGCGTCAGAAAGTGGTGAGCGTTGCACATTCAGTACCATTTATAAACAGAAAGATCGAGCAGCAGGACCCAAATATTGAACGTTGCACAAAGTTTGCAAATCAATTGAATGATGCCATACAGTGCTACTGCATCATTTATGATGAAAAAAAGAAGAAAACTGTGCAATCGTCATTAGGTCGCTTCTTTTGGCCAGTTTCTAATACATAAATCTATCTCTCTCTCTACAGTACTGTACATATTCTCTCCATTTTATTAAATGTTTTTTTTTTTCAGTACAAACCAATGCATGTTACTTATACAAGCCTTAAACATACAAATGCACTTATATAAACCTTCAATATACTTATATAGGCCTTAAACATAAATTATAATACAAAATATAGCACTAAATCAACTTACAAACAAATTCAACTTATGAACAATCGCTCGGAACCAATTGCGTTCGTAAGTTGAGGAGTGTCTGTATATACATATATATATATACATACAGTCGTACCTCTACTTATGAAATTAATTGGTTACAGAAATTTTTTTCGTAACTTGAAAATTTCGTAAGTAGAGGTGTCGTAAAAAGTCCTCAGCAGTGTCCTGCACACTCCAAAGGACCGTAGACTCCTCAGTAGGTAGAGGTGGCTCTGGCCCCTTTTATACAGGGCATCTATGTTTGTGGACCAGTCTAGTTTGTTGTTGAGGTGAACACCCAGGTACTTAAAATTCTCCACGATTTCAATGTCTGTACTCTGGATGTTCACCTGAGTGGTCTGTTGAGGATTCCTCCGAAAATCGATGACCATTTCCTTTGTCTTACTGGTGTTGATGTAGAGGTGGTTTTGCCTACACCAGTCAACAAAGGCTGTGATGACTCCGCTGTACTCTAGGTCTTTCCCGTCCGTCACTCGTCCAACAATAGCGGTGTCGTCAGAGAACTTCTGGAGGTGGCAGGTGTCTGTATTATGTTTGAAGTCTGATGTGTAGAGGGAGATGAGGAGTGGGGAGAGCACTGTGCCTTGTGGGGCCCCTGTGCTGCAAGTTACCACATCAGACGTACAGTCCTGGAGTCTCACATATTGTGGTCTGTCAGTGAGGAAGTCGATGATCCATGCGGCTAGGTGGTTTCTTACTCCAGCCTCTTCCAGTTTCCCTCTCAGTAGGTCCGGCTGAATGGTGTTGAACGCAGTAGAGAGGTAAAAAAACATCATTCTCACTGTGCTCCCCGTGTTCTCCAGGTGTGAAAGAGACCTGTCATCAGGTAGGTGGTAGCATCTTCCACACCAATGCCTGGACGATAGGCGAACTGTTAAAGAACTGATTCAGTTCATTGGCCCACTCCCTGTCTCCGGGTCTCTCTCACTGTTGCCTCCATGGCCCGAAATGGTCCTCAAGCTCCTCCAGACCTCTTTGGTGTTGCCACTCTGGAGTTGGTTCTCTAGCTTCCTCCTGTAGATGGTCTTTCCCTTCCTTATCTCTCTCTTCAGCTCCTTCTGGATCATTTTCAGACTCTCTTTCTCCCCAGACCTAAAAGCCCTCTTCTTGTTCAGGAGGGCCCCTAGATCCCTGGTGGACCTTCTTGGAGGGTACAATGTTCTCAACACATAATTTGTGATGCAGTGGGTCAAGCTGTCAATGTCTTTCCCATGTGAATTGCACAGCACCTCCCAGTCAGGGGTCTCAAAACAGTCCCTCAGTATCATGCTGGTCTCTTCGGTCCATCTTTGTATGATCCTCGTGGTAGGCTTTATTTTCCTCACCATAGGGATGTAGGTGGGGATTGAATGGACCAGATTATGGTCTGAGCGGCCCAGTGGGTGCAGGGGTACAGAGCTGTATGCCTCCTTTGTGTTGGCATACAGCAGAACCAGAGTTTTTTGTTCCCTGGTCCTGGTGTGGCACTTCACATACTGAGTGAAGGTGGGGAGAGTAGAAGCCAAGGGAGCATGGTTAAAATCACCAGAGATAAGAAGGAGAGACTGGGGGTGTGACGTCTGCAGCCGGGACACAGTAGCGTGAAGCAGCTCGCGAGCGACTGCCGCATCGGCCGAAGGAGGTATATACGCAGTTATTACGATAACGGATGAGAACTCCCGGGGGATGTAAAACGGCCTGATGCTAACAGCTACAAGCTCGATATCTCGAGTGCAAAGTTGCTCCTTCACAGTAATATGCCCGGGGCTGCACCATCTACTATTAATAAAAACAGCTAGTCCCCCACCTTTATTCTTACCGCTCTCCTCAGTGTCTCTGTCCGCCCTCACCAACTGAAAGCCATCCAAGGAGACGAGAGAGTCTGGTGTTAATTCATTCAGCCAGGTCTCCGTGAAGCACATAATGCAGATTTTCCGATATTGTCGTTGTTGTTTGGTAAGCACCATTAGCGCTTCCATCTTATTGGGGAGAGATCTTACATTCCCCATAATAATAGATGTAATGATGGGTCTGAAGCGTCGCTTTCTCTCCTGACATTTTCGTCCAGCTCTGCATCCTCTTCTCTTCCTCTAACTCCGCGGGGAGGTCCAGCTCCAGGGGAATCCAGGTGTTGCGTAGCGCTAACAGCTGATCCTTTGTGTAAAACAGTGGAGGCATGGCTGAGTGGGTCAAAAATGTAATGTCCAGAATTTGCAAAGATAAACTAAACTAATAGATCAAAGACTGCCTCTCGCACAACTTGAGTCTTGGAGTAGTCTTGGAAGTAAAGTTTTAAAACATTAAAGTATGGAATATAATATATAAAGTAAAGTAACAAGTAAAATCTTAAGAGACAATAAAACGTAAAAATAAAGGATAAAAACGCTGTAAAAAAGCTGTAAAAACACAGAATACGAGTGAGGGTTTAGGGAGCTACTGCAACTAGCAGCCGCTTTGAATGGCGCCTATGAAGAATTATGCGGATAGCATGACATACGCTAGCGGCTAGCATTACATAGGTACGCTAGCGGCTAGCATTACATAGGTACGCTAGCGGATAGCATAACATACGCTAGACTAGTGTCATGCTAGCCCTGTTTCTGAAGAAGCGCCAATGTATTGACAAAAAATAGAAAATATAGGCAAATAAGACTGCGCCCTATCATACGGTGAGTTTTATGTGTGAAAATACGGTCTATCTATCTATCTGTCTACCTGTCTGCCTGTCTGCCCGTCTGCCCGCCCGCCCATCCGTCCGAATTATGCTCTTCAGAACTTACTTCCTCCTTCTACCCACTGTCAATGTCAATGTCCATGTCGTATTCCAGTTCATTGCACGATGAAGACAACAACTCTCAACTACTGTTTTCCAACAAGTCATACGCCCTTCTGCCAGAATCCTTGCCTTCAATTACATCATTGGTTACAACAATGCAGAGGCAAACATACATCATTTTTATTGTACAATTATACAGTCATACCTTAATGCGTTTCGGGATTGAGCTTGCATGTCGATTTACTCGTATCTCAAATCAACGTTTCCCATAGAAATAAACTAAATACAAATTAATTTCTTCCCATCCTTTGAAAAAAACACGAAAAAACAGTATATTACAATAGAAAAACATATTTTTATTGGTTGTAATTCACCATCTACTAACAGAGTAACAAATAACTACTGGTTATGATGTTTAGTCATAAAATGAGGCATTATTCATGACAATGGGGAGTTCGCGGATGGGAGAGAGAGAGACTTGACGGATGCGCTCGTAACGTAACATTAACTTTACATTTAACTTAAAACAACTTAGATTCCTATACACACTTAAAAGTTAAAATCTTATGTAACACAAAATTTAAACCTTGTGCAATGACCAAGACAAAGAGGTTAATGTATTCCACCGCGGCTTTTGAGGCGAACTTCCTGCTTCTCCAGAGGTATTGGCGAGCCAGCTCAGTCGCTCGTACACTACTCATGTTTTTCGATTATTTCATGCTAAATATCGATTGTCATTATACGGCTTTTCTTTGCACTACCTTTCATTGCACCGGCTTGCTTTGGATCCATTGTATTTCCCTTAATTCTGCACTGACTAACACAAAAAAAACACGGAAAAAATGCAACGCTCCGCCCAGTAGTCGGAGAGATCTTTGCATGATGGAGATGTCTCAAGAAAGACAATGCGCTGAAATAATAAGCAGCCTCTCACGGCCTGGCCACCTGGCTGTCTCGAATGTCAAGAAATTTGTCTCGTATCTCAAGGTAAATATTTGCTCTGAATTTTACCCGTATCTCAAATTCCTCGTATGTCGGGGCACTCGTATGTCAATGTATTACTGTAATAGTTATTGATCTGTATGAGTCTTGAGAATATAGTTTTGAATGCACTTTGAGGTTGTTCATCTCAATGTACCCTGCAATTGGCTAGCAACCAATTCAGGCCTACGGCTCACAGTTGGCTGGGATAGACTGCACCCACCACCTATTTGACAATAATTGAATGAATACTCTTTGACAAGATTCTGTTATTTATTTTTGTGTGTAAAAACTTATGACACGGGCCCATTAACATGTTTTAAAAATGTGAGATTTTCAAGGTCGAAGGAACTAACCTGCTCCGGTCACCAGGGGGAGCTACATGGTCAGTGCTTGGAGTGGGTGGGGCTCCATCTGGCTTCTTCTTCTTTGGGGGAGCATTTGCCTGGTCTGGGTTGTATTCCTGCTCAAAGCACATTTACACAGGTGTGAAGAAAAATAATTAAAATATGCCTTTCTACGTTCTACACTAAAATTTTATGAAAAAAATCCCTTTGATATTTTACCTCAAAGGTGGGCCAGTTCATGTGCATGCCAGGTCCATGGTTGTTGCTGAACCACTTCAGATCCTCTTGTGTGTTTGCTGATAAGATTGTGCGTTCCAGTTCTCTGTATATTGTTGCGTAACTAAGGACAAACAAATAACATTGACGTAAAACTTCCACCAGAGGACACTAGGATTATGCTGTGAAGTTTGGTAATGGAGCCAACAGATTAATTTTTCAAATTAATTCATTTTTGGGGTTGTTTTTTGAATTAATTATTTTTATAACTCAGTTTTTCTAAATAATTGATTGGGTTGGGTTCTTTTTTAATTAGATATTTAAAAAAACAAACGCCTGAACTGGGCCAAAATTGTTAAATATGCACATGCCACCTTAGTTTACAAAATCTTCCATGAAAACGCTCCTCCTCCACTGAAATATTTTGTACTAATAAAAATCCAACACATCAACAAGGGCTGGCTCTAGCGGTGACTGTGTAGTTCCCTTAAAAAACAGTGCATTCAGCCAAAGCACCTTCTCTGTCCGTGCCTCACCTACCCGGAACTCAATACGAATTAAGATACGTGAACTTCCGACTCTGAGCCTCTTTGCCTGTCAAGGGCGGCCCGTTTGTCCCTCCTGGCGTGCCGTCAGGGCACAGCGGCTGCGGTCAATCTGCTGATTACTTCCTGTTCTGGTATTTAAACATCAATGAGTCCTAGTATCATTGTCGGTTCGCCTCCAGCATGCGTCCTGCATGAGGCTGCATATTCCTGCATGCTCCTGTTTTGTTCCAAGCCTTTGTTGATTTGTAAAGCCCTTTTGATTTATGAAAGATGTTGTTTTGAAGCTAATACCTCGTCAAATCCTACTTCCCCGTGCCTGGGTCCGAATCCATTCCCGATCGCGCCACGACGACGCGGCGCGATCGTAACATTGCCAATCATCTTAAAGCCTGGTTTTTAGACAAACAAAATTTCGATCACAACACTGTCTAAAACTGCGCTACTTGTGTATGTGTGTCATTGTTTACCTGGTACCCAGACATTTCGTCGACGGACACTTCGTCGCCGGACGCTTCGTCCCTGGACGGTTCGTCGAACGGACGCTTCGTTGCCGGACAGTTCGTCGACCGGACACTTCGTCGACGGACAATTCGTCGCCGGACAGTTCATCGCCAGACAGTTCGCCTAACCTTAACCACTAACCTTAACCACTATTAAAGAAGACAAAGGAAATTAACATATTCTTTATTAAAGAAAATAAAACAGCAAAAACTCGCTCGACAACACAAACACATTAACATTTGGGCGTGTGCATACTAAGTGGGCTCGTCTCTAAACACACTACGCACAAAACGGTTCCTCGAGAGGCACTGAGTGACTCCACTAAATTACTATTAACTGTTTGGTTTTTAATCGCGAATTGATGTGGCTACGATTCTGACTGGATGCTGATATTTATTATGAAGTATGCCAAAAATACTGCATCTCTGACTTTGATACAGACGCACACGTTTGATTTTAAATCAATCAATCTATTGTCCTTTCAAAGAACAAATTCTATTGACTCTATTAATAGGAGCAAATGGGCCTGTTCTTAAAATGGCCGACAAGCGACGATGTCTAGCTCCGTTGCCTCACAACGCGCATTGGAAATCTACTCTGTATACACGATACCTATGGGAATACCAAGCAAAAAAAAGAAGAAAGACGACGAAGAATATGTGAATTTCCTTTGTCTTCTTTTTAATAAAATTTTTAATAAAACAATTTTATTTACTGCCTTTTATTTTAAAAATGGAGTGCTCAACGTAGGAACCGTTTTGTGCGTAGTGTGTTTAGAGACGAGCCCATTTAGTACGCACGCCCAAATGTTAATGTGTTTGTGTTGTCGAGCGAGTTTTTGCTGTTTAATTTTCTTTAATAAAGAATATGTGAATTTCCTTTGTCTTCTTTAATAGTGGTTAAGGTTAGTGGTAAAGGTTTGGCGAACTGTCTGGCGACGAAGTGTCCGGCGACGAATTGTCCGTCGACGAAGCGTCCGTTCGACGAACTGTCCAGGGATGAAGCGTCCGGCGACTAAGTGTCCGTCGACGAAATGTCCGGTCACGGTTTACCTTGCACTTGGACAAGGGACTAAAGATGGAAATTAGCCATGGGCCTCAATCTTACATATGTGCATATCAGTGGCGGGCCGTCAGAGCCTTCAAGGCCTTCTCTGCTGGCCTAAGAAATATCTGAATCATATTATATTTTGTCCATCAATACTTATTATTCCAAATGGTCTGTTAGCTTCCTTTCATTGCTTTTCCCCCTGGTTGCACTGCTTCCAGATGTGTGTTTTCATATTGAAGCATTTAACCAATCACATTCCAGCCATTATTTGTTGCCAGGATCAGAAATCTGCCTCAAAGCCTTCACAATCAGTTCTGCGGGCTCTGCTGCATTAAACAAGACTGCTGCTTTTAACCAATCAGATTTCGAGTTGGCAACCCCACAATGCTTTTTTGCAGCCATTGGCATCTTGCTGGCTGGGATACGTCATTGCTTTCACCAACTATGATTGGCTAGCTATAGAGAGTAGGTGGGCCAAAGCCATAGTGAGGCAGCCAGAGATCGCAAACTCCACCCACAATGGCCGACAGAGGCAAAAACAAATGGATTTGGTTGCAGATTTGCTCACAAAGCTATTTTCCAGACTGACTTTTCCAGAAAAAAATGGACATCATTAAGAAAGAGTGGTCAACTCCGAAGCTAGCAAGCCTGTTACAGCCGGGAAAAGTGTGTGTGCACCACTTTCAGTGCGCTAACTTAGCTGCACAAGCAAATATATTGTTGTGTTGATTTAAAGCCATTTTCAAGACGGACTATGCCGGAAATATGACAGGACAGGTTCGACTTTCATCACTAGCTTCGATGGCGATAGAAAAGAAGGAAGAAAGAAAGGAGGATGGATATTGTGTACAGTTAAAAATGATTTTTGGTGAGTATAATATGGCTATATTCCTAAATAAAATTTCAATTGTGGGCCCGGTTCTGATATATGAAACGCTCCAGTGTTTGTATTTAATCACTAAATGCTGCTAGGAAGTGGATTTTACCCCATTTTACCCCAGTTTAATTTTTGAGGGTTGGATTGATACGTTGAAGGTGCTACCAGAAAATGCACGGACCGCCACTGGTGCATATATATGGTTATTAACACATTCATCTTCCATACTGCAGATCCACGAAAGGGTTGCTGGAGCCTAACCCAGCTGTCTTCGGGCGAAAGGCAGACTACTGGTCGCTAGTCAGCCGTAGGGCACACAGAAACAAGCGACCTTCCGCACCCCCTATCATGCCGCCACCAGCAGGAATTGATCCCACGCCTGCCCGCACCGAGTCAGGCGAGTGAACCTATACACCACAAGGCAGCCACCCACTGATATATGACTGCTAATGTGCTGGGTGCTACTCTACTGAAAATAATTTATTTCAGCTAGGTTCTCCAAGTCAGGCGAGTGAACCTCTACACCACGAGGCGGCTATGTTCATTAACATGAATATGAATATTCATTTATTTTCTGAACCGTTTTATCCTCACTAGGGTCGCGGGGTTGCTGGAGCCAATCTCAGCTGACTTCGGGCCAGAGACGGGGATACCCTGAATCGGTGGCCAGCCGATCGCAGGGAACGAGGAGAAGGACAGCCATTCATGCTCACACTTACACCGAGGGACAATTTAGAGTGTCTAATCAGCCTACCATGCATGTTTTTGGAATATGGGAGGAAACCGGAGTACCTGGAGAAAATCTACGCAGGCCTAAGGAGAATATGCAAACTCCACACAGGTGGACTGACCTGGATTTGAACCCAAGACCCCAGAACTGTGAGGCCAACGCGCTAACCACTCAAGCCGCTGGGCCGCATTTATTCATTCATTTTCTGAAGCACTTTATCCTCATTAGGGTCGCAGGGTTGCTGACCCCGGGCCAAATGCCAGGGACACCCGGAATCGGTGGCCAGCCGATCGCAGGGCACAAGGAGACAGACAACCATGCACACTCACACCCATACCTTTGCGCAATTTAGACTGTCCAATCTGCCTACCATGCATGTTCTTGGAATGTGGGAGGAAACCGGAGTACTCAGAGGAAACCCACGCATGCCCGGGGAGAACATGCAAACTCCACACAGGTGGACCAACCTGGATTTGAACCCAGGACCCCAAAGCTGTGAGGCCGACGTGCTAACCACGCAGCCGCCGGCCCCACCGGGCCACATGAATATGAATATGTTCATTCATATGTGCTGTCCCTTATTAAATAAACTCAAAATTTTCAGTTGGCATTTTGGCATTTTTAAAACCGAAATTGGCAAAAAAGGGGAACACATACATGTAGTAATAATCACTAATTGCTGTAGTACTATATATTCGATATTGTACAGTTTTAAAAATTCATATGGAACGTGGATACTACATTAAAACTGCATGTGAAGACTCACATGAGGAAAGTAGGTCCTAATTTCCATCCCTGCACACCATGTTGGGAGTTATTTAATTTTAATATCACATGGGGGAAAAAAGAGGACATATTTCAGTCTATTGCAGGTCAAAGATCTTTTGGGGATGCGAGGATTATAAGGCTGGAATGTATGTGACTGTTTTTAGGTCTGGCTGACCTTTGGTTCTCTGTAAGGTTGAGGTGACGTTTAATGTCCAACAAGGCCTCCTTCAGGAAAGTCAGCCTCTTGACCTCATGCTGCTGGCACTGGTCAAACACCTGCTCCATACTCTCCATGTAGGGTTGTGTGCACTTGTTGAGTTCCTCCAGAGACTTTTCATATTTTTCTTTAGCCTGAGAGAAACAAAAATGTTTACTAAGCCTCTTGTCAAAGCAAGTGGAGTGTCTATTTCCCCGTACTTTCTGCACATCCTGTTTGCATTTGTCCACTTTCTCATGAAGTTTCTTTTGCTGGTCCGGTGTGACAGAAGCCTCAGTCTTGCCGTTGGCCTCTCGAGTGGCCGCCAGCTTCTCTTCCTTGCACGCCATGTGGTAAGCTTTTTTCACTGTCTCCATCTGCATGTCAAATCACAAACTTTCTCATCATTCTGCACTAACACTGATGGGGTATTAAAATGAAGGGAATTTATTAAAACCATTGTAGGAAAATAATGGCACATCTCACCTCCTTGAGTTTTTTAGCCCATGGTTTCTGAGCCTTCTTAAATCCTTCTTCTGCCTCCTTTGCCTCTTTGAAACCTCCAATCATTTGTTTGTGATAGGCCTCCTTCTGCCAGTTCTTGACCTTCTCCACATCCTCATTCACCAGGTTGTTCTTGACATCTTGGTGTAGCTCGCTCACCTTCTCTGCCTCGGTCATTACAGCCAGCCATGCCCTCTCCACAGAGCCATACTGGGGGCCTGACAAAAATATTAATTTGGACTAAATGTGCTAATGCAGAGCTGCCAACTTCTCCGGAATTTCTGGAGTTTACCGTATTTTCCGCACTATAAGGTGCACCTAAAAGCTTTTAAAAAATTAAAAGCTGACTGTGCACCTTATATATGGATCAATATTGAGCCGCAACTACGGTAAGCAACCCCTGAATCAATTTCTCCCGTAGAAGAAGTAGTGTGCGGTGCATGCTGGGATATATAGTTCTTTTGTCAATCCACCCGGAATGATTCAGGGTGGATTTACAAAAGAACTCCAGCCGCTAGATGTTGGCGTCAACCGAGCAGTCAAAGCTAGACTGCGAACTATATAAATATTGTATATGGATCAATATTGAGCTGCAACTACGGCAAGCAGCCGCCGACTCCATTTCCCAGGTAGAAGTAGCAGTGTGCGGTGCATGCTGGGATATATAAAACGGGGTTTCATTTCGGATGAGCTTGATTAAACACACTACTTCTATGCTCACCGTCATTCTGGGTGCATTGACAAAAGAACTCCAGCCACTAAATGTTAGCTTCGACAGAGCATTCAAAGGTAGACGCCGAACTGCGTGGGAGCAGTGGATGACAGGTGGGAATTGTTGACTCGATAAATTGGTGAGACGGAGTGTGGACCTGTTGGATGCCGCATTCGCCCAGCTGTTCAACATGCTATTGTTGTGTCAAGAAAATACTAATACTTTACCTCGGAGAAAATAATAAAACAGTTCTTTATTCATGTTAGGAGTGAATGCAGTTGTCAGAAAGCTGATTTGTAATCTATTGATAAAGTTTGGCTGACCTATCTGACTGCATTTGTTGACATTCCCTTTAGCGCAGCACCGTCTAATGCAGGGGTCCCCAAACTTTTTCCTGTGAGGGCCACATAACCTTTCCCTTCTCTGATGGGGGGCCGGTGTCAGTTTGTAACAGAAAAAGTGTGACGATCGTAGGGGAGCTTAAATTTTTTTATTGTTTTCCAGAAAGCCACACATAACCAAATAACCCTTTCCAGGTTCTTTACAGAAAAAAAGTCAGGAAACAAATAATAACACTGTTAATGAAATACATAATAACTAAATAACCCTCTCTGAGTTCTTCACAGAAAAAACAGGACATAAATAAGACTATTTATGAAATAAATAATAACTAAATAACTCTCTCTGGGTTCTTCGTAGAAAAAAAGCCATGGAACATTAACTTTCTGTTGTGCCATGCACAATCTTAACAGATAAAAATTCAGCTCAGTTGTCAGAGCAGAATCTCTCTCACGTCAACACTTTGCAGCACAGTACTGGCAGTGGACTCGTAGCGGGGCGGTGAGACCCCTTTTTTCCAACTCCCGGTTCATGCGTCCCATTAGACCGCGAGTTTCGCCCACCCTGCTAGGAGCCCCGTCAGTCGTGATGCTAGCTAGCTTTGACCAGTCCAGGTCCAACTTCTCCATGGTTTGGCAGACTTTGTCAAAAATATCTTCTCCCGTTGTAGTCCCTTTGAGACTTTGGAGGGCTGCCAGATCCTCGCATATCTCAAAGTTTGCGCTAACTCCACGAATAAAAATGAACAGTTGCGCTGTGTCTTGCACGTCCGTGCTTTCATCCAGTGCTAATGAAAAAAAGGCAAATTCTTTCGTCTTCTGCTGCAGCTGGGCATATACATTACTCCCGATTTCTTCAACGCGTCTGGTGATTGTACTCGCCGACAGACTTACGGCATTAAATGCATCTTTCTTCTCGGGACACACCTCCTCCGCGACAGCATCCATACATTTCTTAACAAACTCTCCGTCAGTGAAAGGCTTACCGCTGCTTGCTATCAGTTTAGCAACTCGAAAGCTGGCCCGAACGGATGCCTGGTTCAGCTGAGCTTGGCGTACAAATGTATTCTGCTGAGATAGTAGTTCACTTTTTCGCTTTGAGTTTGTCTGCTCGTATTTGGCCTTGCAAGCTATCGTACTTGTCTTTGTGACGGGATTCATAGTGTCGGCGAAGATTGTATTCTTTGAATACCACCACCGTCTCTTGACAGATGAGACAAACAGCCTTTTCTTTGCATTGAACAAAAAAATAATCGTTTGTCCACTCCAGGTTAAATACCCTGCATTCTGAATCAATTTTTCTCTTACGAAACTTTTTCGCCATTATTCCGTTCTCTCTTTGACAGGGCGGTGCCTAGGATTTTTTTTCTGGAGGCCAAATAGGAAAAAATCATCCAAGTTACAAGTTCTGACAAATGATTTGTCTTGTGCAGCTTCAGCATACAATCGATTCAGAATCGATTGCATAGGTAGTGTCTATCGCTTTAACATTTTTGTTTTCGTTTTTTTTATAGGGGAAGTAAGTATTATTAAGGCTGACTGAACCACCAGTCTTTTGTTTTTAAACAAATCCTATCATTTCCGGTGTTGTTCTAATGGAAGTGGGAGTACATTGGTAAGTCTTATCAATATGCTTGCTTGAGATAAGTGCAAAATGGATGCCAATTTGGAAGAAACTTCTACTAAGAAACCCAGACACTCGCAGAAGTTTATTGGTTCATATTAGATGAAATATCCCACGTTGAAGTCGTCTCCAAAAGGACCGACATTTGCACATTGCACAACGTGTGCGGGTTAGGGACCAGCTTCAAAACGTGTGTTAATGTTCTGCAAATTTGAATTTGCCAGTAAATGATCAACAAATTATACTTTGGTCACTATACTTATTTTCATTATGCTGTACTTTTTCAATACTTTGAATAACCAAAATATTTCAATTAGTGTAAAAACATGATAACAGTTAAATTTAAATTGTTCCATGTTATTTTTTAAAAATATTTTATATTGATTTTGCTCGAATTGCATTCACTCCTGATGAAAACATAAAACTCCGGAAATGGGACAAGGGTACTTCTGAAATGGGGTCGACAGAGTTTGGCAGGTCTGCTAATATATGTCAACTAATGGTTTTATAGCATTGAACCTTTCTCAATGAGTTGTCGCCATCTCTTTGACCAAGCGGTCAGCTGATCCCCGTAAGCTTTTTCTATCTTGGCCCGTTCTTGCAGGCAGCCCATGAGGTCATTGCACAGTCGATGGCCATCATCAAATCTCTTCACAGCACGTTTGTAGTTTCCCACCTAGGAACACAAGAGCAAAAATATTCATCATGTGCTAACCATGCGTGATCTATGACCATATTTTAAATTGACTCATCACGTATTCACATGCAGAAATTGCCAACAGTCATTGAAGAGATGGACAACCATCGTGCTCTCATTCACACCATCACTGAGTGGGATCTGTAGCCAAAGTTGGTAAAATCTGCAGTCACATTATTTAGGATTAAGTGTTTTTATTGATCAAAATGATCAATACATGCTTTACAGGTTATTGCTGCACATCAGCCGACTTGCGTTTGCAGTCAACTCTTAAACTAATGTCTGTTGCACCTTTTTACAGTTTGATAAAGGGCAAAATTTCTTGCACGACTGAATCAAAAGTTTAATCTATAATCTTTACAAAGCGTAATTTATGGGTATGTGAGTGTGCGCATGTGTATGTTGATATTCTCTCGCTATGTTGGTTCAAACCATGCAACGTAGAGAGTTGAATTTTTTTATGGTGGCCAGAAACGGCTGTTGGATCCTTACAGACGAGTGATTGATTTTCTTCACCTTCTCGAAGTGTGTAAACTCAACTTTGATTTGTTACAACTGAAAGCAGAGTTGATGTATGAATCATTGTTTTTACATGATGTGCCCTAAACGCACCGCATGGCTGATTGATCCGCCAGCGAGTTTCTAGGTGCTCCCCAGAACACTTTTTTTCTGTCGTGGCGGGAGTTATAAAACATCCACGCATCCATAAATCACACTTTATCTATTCTCTAATCCTTATAAAGCGTGATGGAAATTCTACCCAAAATGACTTTTGTAAATGACATGTAAAGGCAAGGCGTATTGGGTCAGCGCATCCACCACCATCGTGTCTCGCCGAGTCTTTCCGTCACGACAGGAAAAAAAGTGTTTCGTGGAGCAGGAATAGATAAAGCGTGACTTATGGATGGGTGGATGTTTTATGTTAACATTCTCACGCTACTTTTGTCCAAACCCTGCATCGTAGAGAGTTGACATTATGGTAGCCAGAAACGGCTGTCGTATCCAAACTGTGCATCGTACAGAGTTGAAATATTTTATGGTCGCCAGAAACGGCTGTCGAATCCTAATAGACGAGTGATTGAATTTATTTACCTTTTCTAAGTGTGTAAACTCAAGCTTTGAGCATTTGCAAGTATTATCAATGAGTATGCCTGACCTGAAATATGTTATCTTACTGCTCTCTTGAGCTATTGAAGATATTAGGTGCTAATAATAGTAATCAATTAATAATCAATAAATGGAATGTGTTATTGCAAAACCAAAAAGTCTTCCTTAAACAGAAGGTAAATACCAATCATTTCTGTAAATTTGGTGCCAATACATCAAATTGCTTGGAGTTATTGAATATATTAGTTGCTAATAACAGTAATAAATTAATAATAATAGTGATTGAATTTCTTTACCTTCTCTAAGTGTGTAAACTCAATCTTTTCTTTGTTAAACAACCATTTTTCAGAAGTGATTTTTTTTAATAGCGCAACAATTGTCTGGTTGTCCTAAACAAGCAGCCGGCCCCCCCTGCTTGTTATCAGTAAACCCAAGTTTAGTACTGTTTTACCACCGTTAAGAAAAATATTATGGTCATGTGTTAGCTAACTTAGAACTTTTTAGCAGGATAAAAACACTAGCAGAAGCACCTATTTATTTAAATATATTATATAACCAACCTCTATAACATGAATACGAATATTTTGTTCTATGAAAATGTCTACAACAAATTTCTAATAGTCTATTTTCTCAGTGTCTTCTTAGTGTTATTCACACTATTCACACTATTCCCAGTACTTTAATCATTAAATGTTATATTAGCAATGGCATGGTTCTTTAATTAATCTTATCTCATTTTCTGAACCGTTTTATCCTCATTAGTTTTGCGGGGGGTGCTGGAGCCTATCCCAGCTGACTCCGGGCCAGAGGCAGGGGACACCGTGAATCGATGGCTAGCCGATTGCAGGGTACAAGGAGACGGACAACCATGCACACTCACACCAATACCAATTTAGAGTGTCCAATCACCCTACCATGCATGTTTTTGGAATGTGGGAGGAAACCGGAGTACCCGGAGGAAACCCACGCAGGCCCGGGGAGAACATACAAAATCCACATGGATGGATGTGACCTGGATTTCAACCCAGGACGCCAGAGCTGTGAGGCCGACGCGCTAACCACTCGCCCCATCGGGCCGCCCTTTATAATTAATCAGATTTCAAATTCACCTCACAAATAGATGGCACAAAATAACATTATTTTTTTTCTGCTCTTTGATTAGTTGGTTAATGCCATGTTTGATGAGCAAAACATACCTTATGGTGATTATGAAAGATTTTATTCGGTGTGTTTTTTATGTGTGTAAATGGAAAACATGCACCAAATTGTGTATTTTTCGCAGTTACTGTTGCATTTTGTTTCATATTGATGGTTGCTCTATCTGGAGCTCAGTTGAGGTGGTATTAACAGTAAAGAACCCACCGGATACATTAACCCTGTTGGTCTCCATTTGAGTATCTCAGATAACCCATTATTCGACATTATAACGTTATTACCCATGACCCTCATTTACTTGTAAGTCTATAAGTGTGTTTGCACATCACAAAATGGCCGCACCCAGCACGGTCAATTTAGGTATTTAACCATTAAACATTATTTTTTCCATTACCAGATGTCTAAAAAAGTCTTAGTGACGTTTTTTATTTTTATAAATGTCACTTATACAAGGTCTTTCCCTTTAAAAGAAAAAAAGAGCAAGTGTCAGTGCCTGCAGAGGGTCTGAGCTCATGTAGAATGATGGAGAAAGGGAGGTGGTAGTGAGGGCCTTGTGCCTTTGCATGTGTAGTTATGCAATGGCATGGTCTTGTATTAGTGTGTCTGCGCGCGCGCACGTGTGTGTGTGCGTGTGTGCATGTGTTCACACTAATCCGCCTGAGTGGTGTGTAGAGCAGGTGGGCAGATTTAAAGGCATGGATGACTTAAAAAAGACATAAATTCATAGCATGCATGTGTGTACACATTTTGGCTAGCTCTGACAAGAAATAGCCTTAGAAAGCTGTGAAGCACGCACGTATGTTTTCTCAACAATATAAAGAACAACACACAAGTGAACCCTTTCTTAATTGAACTTTTTGCACCACAAAGTGATCTGTGGTGTACTACTTGTTTTTGATGGAACAAGTGGTGCACGTGGAAGGATTTTCATCATACGCGATGACACAAAGGAGACTCTGTACAATAACAATTCATTACCACTAATTTGACAGGCTTTTTAAGTGTTTCTGTCCTCTTTGGCAAACCGTGCATCTTGCTACACATCAAAATTGTTGGGAGTTGCATGGTGTCTAAATAACTAGTGATATTCTTTCAAACTTGACTCTCTAGATCAGGGGTAGGGAACCTATGGCTCGGGAGTCACATGTGGCTCTTTTGATGGGTGCATATGGCTCTGAGCTAAAATATGGAAACCGGTGGTGAGAGAAAAGAGTCCCGAACGCACCAATAGGAACGTCACGTCGGCACTGTGGCATTGATTTTTTTTTCATTAGTCTTCTGCATTCATTCTCTCATTGATACTCATTGAACTCATCGACATTCATTGATTAGCAACAGCTTAACAATGTTGTCAAAATAATTAAGAGACTTTTTGTACTCTAAAAGTTGTAAAATGACTAAAAAAAATCGCACATTTTCATGTGTTTTGACTTTTAAATTGTGATTATGGCTCTCAAGGAATAATATTTGAAAATAGGAATTGTTTATGGCTCTCTCTTTCAAAAAGGTTCCCGACCCCTGCTCTAGATCAAGTTTTGTTCGGTTTAGTAAAGATATGAGCACATTCAGTGCCGTTGACGGCACCCAAGTGGGAGGACAGGAAAGGCTGGAGTATGACAGGATAGGGTGTGTGTGACATTTTTGCAGCCTTACTTCTGTTTCTTCACCCGGTTCCAAAAAATGCATGCTAGTTGTAATTTTGCTGAGTGAAGAAAAGTATCAGCAACCTGCAGCAGCCTGAGTTTTGGTTTTCCTGACCACAGATCAAAATCATGATAAATCTGTTGCACAAGGCAGGAAAAATTCATTGCAGGCTCGAAAAGACACAGCGCGAGACACCCTGCTTGTCAAGCTTTAATGGATGATATCAATCCTGGGAACGGTGAATCCTGAACGCAGGGGAAAGATGGCTCCACAGTTGCGCACCTTGAGTTAGAACCATGAAATTTGTAGAGCCTCAGTATTTTGAAGGGAATACTAATAGGAAACATCACCATCCAAGGACACAAAATTCCAAGATGAAGGAACCGGATTGCATTTCTACTTTACAACTTTTCGATGTCCTAAATGGGAGAAATACCTAGCTTTCGATTCAGTTTAGAATTTGGGACCTCCTACCTATTCCAGTTAAGATGCAACCAACCAAAACATTTTTGGACTTACTGGCGACTTATAAAAAAGGAATGGCTGACTCTATGGTAAAGTGCCAAAATATGATTAAAGTAGGACGAACTAATTTCTGCTGAGTAAGAGAGGGCCTTATTTTTTTTTCAAGATGGCGCCATCAGGCGGCAGCCGGTGGCAGTAGCACTGTCTGCTCTTATTCGTTTTTTGCCTTTTTATCTTTTTTATTACATTTTAATATTCCTCAATACATTCCTTTGTACTTTACTTTGTACTTTATATTTTTTACTTTAATGTTTGTACAACTTTTGTTGTTCAATTAGCTTAGTTTCTTTCTGCCAGTTCTTTTCTGGAACCATTCAGCCATGCCTCCGCTGTCATACACATGGGATCAGCTGTGAACAATACGCAGCAGAAAGAGCAACACCTCGATGCCGCTGGAAATCCAGAGCTGAATACAATCCCTCCCTCAATTCACCCTCACCAGTTTGCTTATAGAGCAAACAGGTCCACTGAGGATGCTATTGCCATTGCTCTTCATACAGCACTGAGCCACCTGGAACACCATGGGAACTACGTGAGGATGCTCTTCATTGACTATAGCTCAGCCTTCAACACCATAAAACCGGACATTCTGACTGACAAACTCTCCCACCTTGGACTATCCTCTTCAATCTGCTGCTGGATAAAGAACTTCTTGACCAACCGACCACAGACTGTTAGACTTGGTCCCCACCTCTCTTCCTCCATTACACTAAGCACTGGCTCCCCTCAAGGCTGTGTACTGAGTCCTCTTCTGTACTCCCTGTACACATACGACTGTACAACCACCCACCAGTCTAACGCCATCATCAAATTCGCTGACGACACCACTGTGGTCGGACTCATCTCAGGAGGGGATGAGTCGGCTTACAGAGATGAGGTCAACAAATTGTCTTCGTGGTGCTCGGTGAACAATCTCACACTGAACACCACGAAAACTAAAGAAATAATCCTGGACTTTCGCAAACACGGCACAGATCTGGCCCCACTCCTCATAAATGGAGTATGTGTAGACAGGGTCCAGTCCTTTAAATTCCTGGGGGTCCACGTCACGGATAAGCTCTCATGGTCTACAAACATCACGGCAGTGGTGAAGAAGGCTCAGAAACGACTCCATTTCCTCAGGGTACTTAGGAAGAACAACTTGGGCACCAAGCTTCAGATAACCTTCTATAGAACCACTGTAGAGAGCATCCTGGCGTACGGCATCACAGTGTGGTACGCTGGAAGCACGGCGGCAGACAAAAAGGCCATGCAGAAGGTGATTAACACTGCCCAGAGGATTGTCGGCTGCTCTCTGCCCTCACTGGAAGACATTGCCAGCCCTCGTTACCTCAGCAGAGCCAAGAACATCATAGGGGACCCTTACCACCCTGGTCACAATCTGTTCCAGCTGCTGCCCTCTGGCAGACGCTATAGGTCCCACAAAGCACGGACAAATAGGCTTAAGGACAGTTTTTTCCCCACATCCATCAGAAATCTAAACTTGCGGTAACATAACACACATTCCCTTCTGCGGTAATATGAAAAGATGTTTGGGTGGTGATCTGCCTCCTACTAGCTGACTGAAGTAAGGTAAGTGGAAGACAGTGAGAGGTAAGCGAGAGGTAAGCGACCTGTATCCACAACAGCAGAATGCCAAATTACAAGTCCGTAAATTGCACTTATTTAGGTCTTTTGCCGAGTAAACGCAGCTTATGGAGAAGCACCACTGTTAGGTTCATCCAATTGTACGTTTATCCTTAGGTATTTCCAATTGAGCTTTCAATAAAAAAGGCATCTGTAGTCATTTCACCATTTAATTCTTGCAAGAAGAGAATACATCCAGCCGCTCGTCCGATCAAGATTATTCTAACGAGTGGCATTATGTCCTGCCCATTTAAGGCCTCAAATTAAAACAATTACAAGGTTATCGATTCCAATTGCGTAAGCAAGAAACAAAACAATTCCATAATCAAGCAAACCTAGCGTCAACCTAGCGTCACAAATTAAAACAATATGCTTGATAGCCATCCGCTGAACCAACAACAATTTAAGCGTCCTTCACAGATCTTCATTGCGAACTTGCATCTGGGGAAAGGGTTGAGGCTTATCTTCCAGTAATCAGTCCTCGGAGCAAGGACTCAATGTATTGTTTATGTCCTAGCAAACTTGTATCTCTCGCTGGAGCCAGCTGTCCTGGAGAGCGACCTTGGGGTAAGCGTTTGTCTTCGTTGAAAGCGATCAACACATATATATATATATATATATATATTGTTTAATATAGTTACACATTTAGGATGAGCATTACTATTCCTAATAAGCAAATATATTGATTAATATAGTAAGCATGTATATTATAAGGCTTTATATTCATTGCAAACACATTTATAATAATGATTACTCCAACATTCCCCCCTATATTATAAATTTGCACATGATCCCCTTAATAAAACTTCCTTTCAGCTTTATTCCATTAATTCCAAATGAACATATAGTAACATCCCAGAATGAACCCAACAACCACCAATTTCGTAACACGCAGTTCTGGGTGTGATGACAAGTAGGCTTTTTTGTGTTGTTGATAATGACGACATGGCCTAAGTCCGATTATTATTATTAAGGCCTATATAAGTATATTGAAGGTTTATATAAGTGCATTTGTATGTTTAAGGCTCGTATAAGTAACACGCATTGGTTTGTACTGAAAAAACATTTAATAAAATGGAGAGAAAATGTACAGTACTGTAGAGAGAGAGAGAGAGAGATTTATGTATTAGAAACTGGCCGAAAGAAGCGATCTAACGACGATTGCACAGTGTTCTTCTTTTTTTCATCATAAATGATCATTCAATTGATTTGAACACTTTGTGCAACGTTCAATATTTGGGTCCTGCTGCTCGATCTTTCTGTTTATAAATGGGACTGACGGTCGAACAATTCAAGTTGTATGCCCGTACAACGCTCACCACTCTCACGCGCATCAAGCTTCGTAATTATTGCCACTCATTTCAAATGAAATGGCTTGCCTCTTCCTTGCAACTCCCTCAATAGAAGCCTTTCGCTTTTTACCAACCATATTCAATAATGGATGCACGAGATATTTAATGATACAAATGAAAAAGGTTCTTTGCACACTGGAGATACGTTCACGCACTTCCGCATTGCAACGAATTGGACAGAAGAAGGTAGATGCTGGGTGAGCTGAGCCCTCACAGCGCCAGGCGGCGGAAAGAAGCACTACTCGGGGAAAAAAATACAAAATCGAACTTACGAAAATTTTTCGACATAAACGCAATTTGCAGACATGTTCGTATGTACCGTTGTTCGTAAGTAGGGGAGCGTCTGTACTTTGCTTCGTACTTTGTGCTTTTTACTTTGTTGTTTTGCGACCGTTGCGACTCGACTCCACCCGTCGCGTGGCTTGGTTTCTTTGTGTTAGTCCTAGACGTCTTTGGAGCCATTCGGCCATGTCTCCGCAGCCATGCACACGGGATCAGCTGTGAGCTGTGGACGGGAGAAGAGGCGACGCTCCAGACCGAGAATTCCATCATTGTTATGGGAGCGTGAGATCTCTCCCTGGTCAGATGGAGGAGCTGTCGGTGCTTGCCGGGCTGCAACGGGAGAATTGTGTACTTGTGTGCTGCTTTGAAGACTCCAACCGGCCTTTCTGCTGCTGCTGAATGGGTGATAGGACAGCTTAGCAGGATCTAGGCAAGGAAGATGATCAGCTCCAGACTACTAAGGGACTGTGCGGATCAGTTTGAAAGAGCGATTCTGCCTATTTAACCTCAGTCTCAGTCTGCAGAAGGTCCTCACCTTGTGGACTTCCTGTGTGTGGCTCCAATTTTTTTATCTAGGTCTACAATGTCTTCTGAGTCTGTGCTTGCTACTGTCTTGCTACTGCAACCAAGGTAATTTCCCGAATACGGGATGAAATAAAATTCTAATCTAATTTACTACAGCACAAATCTGCAGGTTGCTAAAATCCAGAGCTATCCCAGCGTTAATATCTTTAACACATAAAATAAGTTGTAATTTTTCTTGCTAAGTGCAAATAAAAAAAAAACAAAGAACTGATTTTCATCAGAACACCTAATAGAGAGCTCAGAATTACTAATCTTACCACTTATGCCGACCAGGTTTTATTAGCAAGTCAATTGGGTAATATGTATGGATATTTGCAGCTAACATCACTAACAGCAACAAACATAACCACTGCCATTCTCACACCAATTCCATCCTAGCATCCATCTGTTTTGAACATGCGGGGAAGCCGGAGTAACAAGAGAAAGCCAACTGAAGCAAAAGTAGTACACTCAAAAAACACATTGGAATGCTTGAGGCATGATTTAAACCAGGGGTCACCAAACTACGGCCCACGGGCCGGATACGGCCCGTCAGCACATTTGGCCCGGCCCTCTGAACAATAGCAGAGATGCTATCAGATTTTTTTCCTATTTGGCCTCCAGAAAAAAAATCCTAGGCACCGCCCTGTCAAAGAGAGAACGGAATAATGGCGAAAAAGTTTCGTAAGAGAAAAATTGATTCAGAATGCAGGGTATTTAACCTGGAGTGGACAAACGATTATTTTTTTGTTCAATGCAAGGAAAAGGCTGTTTGTCTCATCTGTCAAGAGACGGTGGCGGTATTCAAAGAATACAATCTTCGCTGAAACTATGAATCCCGTCAGAAAGACAAGTACGATAGCTTGCAAGGCCAAATACGAGCAGACAAACTCTCAAAGCTAAAAAGTGGACTACTATCTCAGCAGAATACATTTGTACGCCAAGCTCAGCTGAACCAGGCATCCGTTCGGGCCAGCTTTCGAGTTGCTAAACTGATAGCAAGCAGCGGTAAGCCTTTCACTGACGGAGAGTTTGTTAAGAAATGTATGGATGCTGTCGCGGAGGAGGTGTGTCCCGAGAAGAAAGATGCATTTAATGCCGTAAGTCTGTCGGCGAGTACAATCACCAGACGCGTTGAAGAAATCGGGAGTAATGTATATGCCCAGCTGCAGCAGAAGATGAAAGATTTTTTTTTCATTAGCACTGGATGAAAGCACGGACGTGCAAGACACAGCGCAACTGTTCATTTTTATTCGTGGAGTTAGCGCAAACTTTGATATATGCGAGGATCTGGCAGCCCTCCAAAGTCTCAAAGGGACTACAACGGGAGAGGATATTTTTGACAAAGTCTGCCAAACCATGGAGAAGTTGGACCTGGACTGGTCAAAGCTAGCTAGCATCACGACTGACGGGGCTCCTAGTATGGTGGGCGAAACTCGCGGTCTAATAGGACGCATGAACCGGGAGTTGGAAAAAAGGGGTCTCACCCCCCCGCTACGAGTCCACTGCCTAATTCACCAGCAAGCACTGTGCTGCAAAGTGTTGATGTGGGATTCTGTAATGAAGGTTGTGGTGTCGTGCATAAACTTCAGAGCAAAGGGAGAAGATTGTGCATGGCACAACAGAAAGTTAATGTTCGATGGCTTTTTTTTCCTATGAAGAACCCAGAGAGAGTTATTCAGTTATTAGGTATTTATTTCATAAATAGTGTTATTTATTTCCTGTTTTTTCTGTCAATAGCTCAGACAGGGTTATTTAGTTATTATTTATTTCATTAATAGTGTTATTATTTGTTTCCTGACTTTTTTCTGTAAAGGACCTGGAAAGGGTTATTTGGTTATGTGTGGCTTTCTGGAAAACAATAAAAAAATTTAAGCTTCCCTACGATCGTCACACTTTTTCTGTTACAAACTGACACCGGCCCCCCCATCAGAGAAGGGAAAAGTTATGTGGCCCTCACAGGAAAAAGTTTGGGGACCCCTGATTTAAACCTTTGACCTCTTAACCGTGAGGCAAATGTCCTAACAGCTAGGCCCAAAATAAAAGTGCTTGCGTTTTTTTAATTAACAAAGAATTCAGTTTTGAAGGTTGAATATTTTCATCTTATATTTTGTACCTCCCAAAAGCTGTCCATGGTGTCATCAGCACCTGCACTTTCATCGTAGGAGCCAGACATTTGTGTGGATGGTGCAGTGCCCTTTCTCAAGCAAACCTGTACTCTGCAACGGTGCCTGGTTTCGTGTGCACTGTAAGAAGATGGAGAAAAGATATAAATTAAAAGCAAGTGGTCCTTGAATTATTATTACAGCACTGAAATAACTATGCAGCCATGTTGTGGTGAAATGTTAATAATAATCACATAAAAATAGCTTCCTCAGCCACGCATCCCATTTTCTTGCCCCAAGGAACAGCAATGCACATCTCATACTGGCGTGTCCTAGAAAAGACTGCCATCACACGTGCATGATCCTGATTCCAGCCACTCAGCTTGCCCAACAAAGTTAAATGGACACCTTACAAATAATTTAAACAATTTTCAGCTACTAGTTTTTGTTTCAGGTGACTAGAGCATATATTATATCAGTGTATAAAGCTAGAACTTGATGGGAAGGGCATTGAGCAAGGCCTATGGAAATTATTCTGCCTCTCAGACAAGCTATAGTTTATTTTTACACACAGTCTTATAATAAAACGTCTCCTTTTATATTTCCATAGAACCGGGAGTTTTTGGAATGTCATTGTGAGTGAAGTAACTGAGAAAGACAAAAAAAGAAAACTTTTTGTGTCACTCCTGTAGAAGAATCACATGCATGTACCACAAATTATATATTGATTGAGAAGTATCTTTATTTACATATTTGACCTTAAAACAAGTTTGTGGAGTTATTTGAGAGAAAAGAAAACATTTTTCGGACATGCATAAGCTAACTTACTGATTGGTAAATGCTAAAAGAAGGAATTGTGTTGCAAATACAGTGGGGCAAATAAGTATTTAGTCAACCACCAATTGTGCAAGTTATCCTACTTGAAAAGATTAGAGAGGCCTGTAATTGTCAACATGGATAAACCTCAACCATGAGAGAAGAATGTGGAAAAAAACAGAAAATCATATTTTTAAATAATTTATTTGCAAATCATGGTGCAGGGCACAAGGAGACAAACAACCATTCACGCTCACACTCATATCTAGGGGCAATTTATAGTGTCCAATCAGCCTACCATGCATGTTTTTGGAATGTGGGAGGAAACCGGAGTACCTGGAGAAAGCGTGTGCGTACTCGTATGTCATTAATAAATATAGCTGATACATGAACGTACTTTGTCTTGTTGTTGTACTCAATTAATTTATCTATTCTAAATCTATTTTCTATATTGTGATGAGAAAGATTTTTTTTTTTCAAAATTTGCAGAAAACTACAATCTAAGGTGGCCGAGAGTTTAGCAGTTCTGGTGTCGAGGGTTCGATCCCAGGTCCGTCCTCACTGTATGGAGTTCCCATGTTCTCCTGCAGGGCTCCATGGGTTTTCTCCTGGTTCTCTAGTGTCCTCTCACATCCCAAAAACATGCATTTCAGGCTGGTTGAACACTCAATTGCCCATAGGTATGAGTGTGAATGTGTATTGTTGTCCGTCTCGTTGTGCCCCGCGAATGGCTGGCCACCAATTCTGTCCCCAGCCTGGTGCCCGAAGTCAGCTGGGATAGGCTCCAGTACCCCCGTGACTCTTGTGAGGATAAGCGGTTCAGAAGATGAATGAATGAAAATAAATATCCAATTTATAATTATGAACGATTTCAAGTGGCATTGTGACAAACCACCAACTAATCTGGACTACATTTTCTAAAAACAAAACAAAAAGACGGACATTGCACATCTAAACTACTCCATTGCAAATATAAAAATACAAGCAATTGATAACTAAATTTCACAAAGCTAGTCCATCTGCTGATACGGATCTCAATAATGTTCTGTTCATGCGAATTAAAGATGATGTAAGGACAATATGACAATTTCCCTATAAAGACATAAAAGCTGGGAACTAGTGAGTGCTGAATCTGTAAGTTATTGGCAGTAACTCTTATGCTCTGATTTTAAGCCTGTTTAAAATGTGAATTTTTGTCATCACTGGTCTATTATATCAGTCAGTCGTGTTTTTTTTAAATATCATTTCAGCAAGGACCAATACCACATTGCCTTTAATATGCACATTTCGTTTAAACCATCGAAAAATGAGCAGATAAAAAAGACTTCAGTAAAAGCCACACAAAAGACAAAGTATTTTACTGAATTCTTTTTAAAGCCTTATAACATTCTTCCATTTATTTTCTTAACTTCTTATCCTCACAAGGGTCGCGGGGCCTTGCGTGGATTTCCTCCGGGTACTCCGGTTTCCTCCCACATCCCAAAAACTGCAGGTTGATTGAACACTCTAAATTGCCAATAACTATGAGTGTGAGCGTAAAGTGTTGTCCCATCGGGAAAATAAAACAAACAAACAAAAAACTTAAAAAAGCTTTTTTATTTCCTGACTTGGAGAACCTATCTGAAATAAATTATTTTCAGTAGAGTAGCACCCATCACATTAGCAGTCATATATCAGGGGCTGGCTGCGTTGTGGTGTAGAGGTTCACTCGCCTGACTCGGTGCAGGCAGGCGTGGGCTCGATTCCCGCCAGTTGCAATATGATTGTGAGTGCGGATGGTACTTTGTCTCTCTGTGTGCCCTACGGCTGTCTGGTGACCACTCTAGGGTGTAGTCCGCCTTTCGCCCAAAGTCAACTGGGTTAGGCTCCACCTACTCCCGCAACCCTTACAAGGATGTGCGGTATGGAAGATGATTGAATGAATGAATATCAGTGGCTGCCATTGAAGGCAATGAAAATCATCACAAAGCTCCTCCTCCATTGCAAGATTTTGTACAAAACAATCCAAAACATCAACAAGGGCTGGCTCTAGAGGTGACTGTGTAGTTCCCTTCAAAAAGAGTGCATTCAGCCAAAGCACATTCTCTGTCTGTGCCGCACATACCTGGAACTCAATCCCAATTAACATACGTGAACTCCCGTTTCTGAACCTCTTTGCCAACCATCTTAAAGCCTGGCTCTTAGACAAACTAAATTGCGATCACAACACCGTCTAAACCAGGGGTGTCCAAACTATTCCACAAAGGGCCGCAGTGGGTGCGGGTTTTCATTCCAACCCATCAAGATGACACCTTTTCACCAATCGGGTGTCCTACAAGTGCAATCAGTGGATTGCAGTCAGGTGCTTCTTGTTTTCTTCAGAAATCTCATTGGTCAAAATGTCTGTGCTGGATCGGTTGGAACAAAAACCTGCACCCACAGCGGCCCTCGAGGACCGGTTTGGCCATCCCTGGTCTAAACACTCTGCTACCTCTGTATGAGTAGCACTCACTGTATGTCTAGTGTGTGTCATTGTTTATCTTCAACCTACACAAGGGACTAAAGATGGAAATCAGCCCTCAGCTACAATCTTATATATTTCTATATATATGTTCATTCAAATAAATATGAATATGTTCATTAACATGTGCTGTCCCTAATTAAATAAATCAAACTCAAAACTCAAAATTGTGAAAATATAGTGGTGGGAATAGAGGAGGCCTAGGTCCATAAGTGCCCAATAAAGGCCCGAATCCAAAATGCCCCACCTGCAACTGATGTTATTAAGAACCAATATAAGTCCCTGTGAATTGGGAAGAAACCCAAATCCATTTCACTTCCTAGATGGATGCTTTCCACTGTGACTTCCTCATTAGACTGTGATGTAACATGCTCTAATAATGGTGTTTGGTTGACTGAACTCGAACACTCATTTGAATTTTCCTTGCAATTAAATAGTTTATTTTTCAGATTAGCATTACTGAACATTTTACTTCTTTCTATCCATCTATAGATTATCATCTAATATTATTATTTTCAGACTGACACTATATTTGACATATTTTACAATTTTTCTTTTCTTTTATATTTTTATACTATATCAGTCAATGAAACAAAATATATTTGGCAAAGAAAATATTTATAATTATATAGTATGAAGCAACTTGATATGAAGCATGAAAAGATTAAAAAGCAGTCATTAATTCTGAAAAAAGAATCCTGTCCTCTCTACTGTTTTGCATCCATGCACAATGTATGCATGTTATCGGGAAAGACACGACAAAACTGAACAATCCAAAATTCATACAAGACTGGTGACTCACAAGGCTGCGGAGCAAACACGCACACACAAAAGCATCTTCCACTACTGACATTTCATGCATCCCAGGAGAAAGAAAAGAGAAAACAATAGTGGGAGGTGGTGCTGTAAGAGTAATGAAAAATGAAATTATAAACATCCATCTCATTTTTCAGTACACTCACTGCTTGGGAGGTTCCCATAATAGCCATACTAATACATTTCTAAGACTACCTCAATTCATATTCTTCACAATAACATTGTATTCAATGTGTTTCACAACCACAGCTGTGAAAATATATATTTTAACCGCATGTTGTTCTGCATATACACTTACCATCATTACCTCCATTAAAAACAGCAAAAACTGTAAAAGTGGTAAATTCCAAATGTATCTCTAATGAGAGGTCATCTGAAAGCTAAAGCAACTTTGACAATGACCTATGTTGTGAAAGAAAATCCAGAGCGGACTAGTGCAACCAAACAAGTATGTCTCAGATGCTGAAGGATAATCCGGCCGTGTGCCACTTGAATAGCTTTAGAGGGGGAGGGAGGGAGCCTGGAAGAAGTGCAAAAGGGTGGATCGGACACAAATGTGAGGTTGATATGCAAATTAGTGAAGGCCATGCCACAAATCTGGCGGAACGGCAAGGTGGCCATGGCAATTTAGCCATCCATGTGTGATTCTTATTCAAAAATGTGTCAAGTGAACCTTGACGTTATGCCAAGGGTAGCACAGACACAAAGATACAAAACAGTTTACAGCAGGGGTGGCCAAGTCCGGTCCTCGAGAGCCCCTATCCAGTCTGTTTTCCATGTCTCCCTCCACTAATACACCTGAATCAAATAATCAGGATCAGTATGAAGCTTTTGGACAGCTTGCTGATGAGTTGATCATTTGATTCAGGTGTGGTAGAGGAGGGGGATAGGGAAAACAACTGAATAGGGGCTCTCGAGGACCAGACTTGGCCACCCCTGGTTTACAGGCATCTTCAGTTAACTTCTAACATGATGTATAGTATATGGTTTGAATTTCAAACGCTCAGTAAATCCAGAAGTAAATAAAGTCACAGTTTGACACGTTCCTGATACATTTGAGTGTCCGTGATTATCTACTAGCGCTAAATGAGAATCACAACAAACATAAGCTTGTTACACTAAGAAGATTTCATAGAGATGAACTAATTTTACCCTGCTCCTCTTTAGCCCTTCTTTAGTTTAGACAACAGTAGTTGAGACGTAAAATAAGGAATTATGGAAATGTTATGCTGGCCAGAATTTTCATGGGGGACAAGCAAAGGCGCAATCACCCAGTGTATCCACCGGGGCCTAAAGGGCATGCTAATCGCGAGACAGGGAGGTCTTTCATTGAGAGATGGGCTTAGGCAGCGTGACAGAGATAAGCTGGGAGAGACATCAGCGTCTGGGTGGTGACAGGTAACAACGATTGACATGAAAGCAGAGAGTGAAGTGACGTGAGGGAAGGCCAAGGGGCAAGCTGTAGTGAAGATGCAGCAATCCCAGGGAAAACAGTGGAGGTAATAATAATAATCGGACATATGCTTTGTCATCATCATTGACTCGACAAAAAGCCTAATTGTCATCATACCCAGAAACTGCATATGACAAAATTGGTAGTGCTTCTCCATAAGGTGCGTTTTCCCGGCAAAAGACCCAAATAAGTGGTAATTTCGGACTCGTAATTTGGCATTCTGCCGTGATGGATACATCGCATCACCCCCGAGCGGATCACTTACCTCTCACTGTCTTTCACTTACCTTCAGTCAGCCAGTAGGAGGCAGATCACCGCCCAACGTCTATTCATATTACCTCACCCCGAAGTTATTACGCAGAAAGGATTGTGCGTCGTGTTACCGCAAGTTTGAGTCCTGATGGATGTGGGAAAAAACTGTCCTTAAGCCTATTTGTCCGTACTTTGTGGGACCAATAGCGTCTGCCAGAGGGCAGCAGCTGGAACAGATTGTGACCAGGGTGGTATGGGTCCCCGATGATGTTCCTGGCTCTGCTGAGGTATCGAGGGCTGGCAATGTCTTCCAGTGAGGGCAGAGAGCAGCCAACAATCTTCTGGGCAGTGTTAATCACTTTCTGCATGGCCTTTTTGTCTCCTGCCGTGCTTCCAGCATACCACACTGTGATGCAGTATGCCAGGATGCTCTCCACAGTGGCTCTATAGAAGGTTACCAGAAGCTTAGTGTTCAAGTTGTTCCTCCTGAGTACCTTGAGGAAATTGAGTCGTTTCTGGGCCTTCTTAACTACTGCCGTGGTGTTTGTAGACCAGGAGAGCTTATCCGTGACGTGGACCCCCAGGAATTTAAAGGACTGGACGCTGTCTACACATACTCCATTTATGAGGAGTGAGGCCAGATCTGTGCTGTGTTTGCGAAAGTCCAGGATTATTTCTTTAGTTTTTGTGGTGTTCAGTGCGAGATTGTTCACCGAGCACCACGAAGACAGTTTGTTGACCTCATCTCTGTAGGCCGACTCATCCCCTCCTGAGATGAGTCCGACCACAGTGGTGTCATCGGCAAATTTGATGATGGGGTTAGACTGGTGGGTTGGTGTACAGTCATATGTGTACAGGGAGTACAGAAGAGGACTCAGTACACAGCCTTGAGGGGAGCCAGTGCTCAGTGTAATGGAGGAAGAGAGGTGGGGGCCAAGTCTAACAGTTTGTGGTCGGTTGGTTAAGAAGTTCTTTATCCAGCAGCAGATGGAAGAGGATAGTCCAAGGTGGGAGAGTTTGTTAGTCAGAATGTCCAGTATTATAGTGTTGAAGGCTGAGCTATAGACAATGAAAAGCATCCTCACGAAATTCCCATGGTGCTCCAGGTGGCTCAGTGCTGTGTGTAGAGCAATGGCGATAGCATCCTCAGTGGACCTGTTTGCTTTATAAGCAAACGGGTGAGGGTCAACTGAGGGAGGGATTGTATTCCTGATATGGCGGGCGACCAACTTTTCAAAGCACTTCATGATCATGGGCGTGAGTGCAGCAGGCCTATAATCATTCAGGCTGTCAATGGTTGGCTTTTTGGGGACAGGGATAATGGTGGCAGATTTCAGGCAGGATGGAATGATGGATTGTTGCAGGGAACAATTGAACATTTTTGTGAAAACTCCAGCCAGCTGGTCAGCACAGGCTTTGAGCACCTTCCCAGGTACTCCATCAGGGCCTGCAGCCTTCCTGGTGTTCACAGACCGCATTACCAGTCTCACTTCCTATTCCTGAAACTTCAGTGTATTGCTGCAGGGTGGTGGTGGGGGTGTTGAGACTGGGTCTGATTTGTCAGTCTCAAAGCGGGCAAAGAAACGGTTCAGTTCCTCCGCTAGTGAGGCATCTGCATTAACAGATTATTGTTCTTGTAATTGGTAATATGTCGTATTCCCTGACACATCTTCTTTGGGTTATTTCCTGTGAAGTGCTCCTCAATTTTCTTTGTATATGCTGCCGAGGCCTTTTTAATGCCTCTCTTCAGCTCTGCTCTGGCAGCGCTGTATTGTACCTTGTCCCCTGATCTGAAGGTGGTGTTACGGCATTTGATGAGTGCTGGAGCGAGCGAATACGGCGACGAATAACATGAACACACACGCCAATAATACGCAACCTATTGATAATTTTGATATTAGATATTTAGATATTAATGCTCTTACATTGTCAATGCAATTACAAACTCACTCTCTCTCATGATTATAATTTTGAGAGCAAGAGATTACCTGGTGGATCGCTTTCAACAGTTAACTCTCTGTCTCTCTCTCTCATGGTTATAATTTTGAGAGCGAGCGAACCCGGCGAGGACGAAACGTCCGTTCGACGAAACGTCCGTTCGACGAACTGTCCGTCGACCAAACGTCCATCGACCAAACATCCGTCGACCAAACATCTTTCGACGAAACGCCCAGGTACCCAAAAAAGAAGAGTTTTCATTTCGTATCGAGCTGGGAAAGGCGTAAACAATTGAAGCGCACCAAGATGGCAGCACAATCTTCTGCATTCCAAAGTGGAGGCTTCGACCTCGCCGGTCATCTATAATCCTTATAAGGCGTGATTTATGGATGTGTGTGTGTATGTTAAGATTCTCTCGCTACGTTTGTCCAAACCGCGCAACGTAGAGAGTTGATTTTTTTAATGTTGGCCAGAAATGGCTGAACAATCCTAATAGATGAGTGATTGAATTTCTTCACCTTCTCTAAGTGTGTAAACTCAACTTTTATTTGTTACAACTGAAAGTAGAGTTGATTTATGAATCGTTGTTTTTACATGATGTGCCCTAAACGCACCGCATTTTGTATAGGCGCGAAAACATTATAACACATGTATGGCATGTAGTAATAATAGGGGTGATCTGTCAGATCTACATTATGTGCGATATTCGAGGGATTACTGTACTTTGTTGTGATGATTTGTAACTATGGTTTTCCATATGGCCAATGGAGGTTCCGTACAGACGATCGTCTTATTATAAGACGTAACAACCCTCTTTTCTGTCTTAGTGGGTAAAAGTAATGGAAGACGTCATTCCAATGTGAGCCTCATACTTGTACATCCTTGTGCCCTGCGATCGGCTGGCCACCGATTCAGGGTGTCCCCCGCCTCTGGCCCAGAGTCAACTGGGATAGGCTCCAGCACTCCACGACCCTAATGAGGATAAAGCAGTTCAGAAAATGAGATGAGAGATGAGATACCTATACAGTCATACCTCTACTTAAGAAATTAATTGGTTCCAGAACTTTTTTCGTAAGTTGAAAATGTCAGAAGTAGAGCTTACATGTAAATTCTCTAAGTTGTTCCACAGTCATCACACAACTACCAACTGAACCCTATAAAATTGGTCATTTTTTTTGTAAGAAACACACAAATGAGAGAAAATTATCATTAAATTATTCATTAATGTCTTAAAAAGAATAACCGGGGTTGGACACTTCCACTCTGGAGTTGCTCACAGTGAGAGGCGCCGAGTGGGTGTGGGCATGCTTGTTGCGCCCCGCTCGGTGCCTGTATGGCGGGGTTTACCCCGATGGACGAGAGGCTAGCATCCCTCCATCTTCGGGTGGGGGGATGGGACCTACCGTATTTACTCGCATATAAGCTGCCCGCACGTATAAGCCACAGCCTGAAAGTTGCCTTGAAATTTTTGAATTTCTGAATTTCTCGCATATCAGCCGCCCCCTGATTCCCAATTTTCACCTCCATATTCCTGGTTTTAATAGGGAGTACAAATGCGTTACTTTGAAGGGAAAATCTTATGAAAATTTGTGGTATTTCTGGGATACTGTATGAATCAAAAGCACATTATTAGGGTCAATATAATCAGAAAGTTAATATGCCTGTATTTGTAAATGCAAAATATCAAATTATCCAATTTGAAAAAATAAATAATTCTATATTGATGAGAACCTGATGCTTTCTAATTACAGAAATCACAATTTTCTTACCAGAAGTTTAAGATGTTGTGGCAGCCATATTGCTTCTAATGTCAAAATATCTAATTTCTTTCGATGGTTCATATTACTCCAATAGTTGTCACTTTCGAACAAGAAATAAAACGAAAAAAAATCAAGGTGGAATTTTTTTAAATTTCAAAATCAACGCTACTCACCTCTGGTGGAAAAAAATGTAGACGCAGTGCCCCGACCTCATTAAGATGAGCGCGCCCCTACCTCATTAAGATGAGCGCGCCCCGACCTCGCTAAGATGGCCGTGCCGAGCAGTGACGGGAACGTTTTGCGTTTTATGCAAGATACGCTTTTTTCATGAATTCCATTCATAGACGTCAAAATGAATTTTGTTTAGCCTTTTATCTGTTTATCTTTTCTCTATTTTGAAATAAATAACCGTGTCCGCCGCATTCGCTTGCGTCATGACGCCATTGTGTCACGAGGTCATGACGCCATTGTGTCGCGAGGTCACGACGCCATTGCGTCGCGAGGTCACGGTGCCATTTTGTCGTGACGTTATCGTGCCATGGCAACGTTGATATTCAGTTTCGTGCATGTCATGTTTTTATGCACATATAAACCGTACCCTCGATTCAGTCATCATTTTTTTGTCCGACAAAAGCGGCTTGTATGCGAGTACCGTATTTTCACACCTATAAAACACACTGTGTGATAGGGCGCAGTCTCTTTTCGTTTTTTGTGAATACATTGTACGCCTCATCTGATAGGGCGCTAGCGTGCCTGTTTTTCTAGCCGCTAGCGTACCTATGTTATGCTAGCCGCTAGTGTGCCTGTTTTTCTACCTGCTAGCGTACCTATGTTATGCTAGCTGCTAGCGTATGTTATGCTATCCGCTAGCATACCTATGTTATGCTAACAGCTAGCGTATGTTATGCTATCTGCTAGCGTATGTTATGCTATCTGCTAGCGTATGTTATGCTATCCACTAGCGTATGTTATGGTAGCCGCTAGCGTATGTTATGCTATCCGCTAGCGTATGTTATGGTAGCTGCTAGCGTATGTTAGGCTTGGCACTAGCGGGCTTTTTTAAAGACAGCACGAGCAAAACTGAGTTTGATAATGCGTTATTGAGGTCAAAGGTACACTTTGATATAAAGAGTTAGGCATTTAACATGCTAGGCTCCACTGTCAGTCAGAGTTGTGTATTCCGACAACTTGATTCCAGCTTTGGCGAAACCTCAAACAACAGTGCTAGCCGACACTTGAGTCCAGTCATCCACAATCCGTTGTAACTCGCAACATGCATCACTCCCAAGCCGTAACTCGTGCGACGCTGCCTGCCCGAACTACAATGTTGGCCATCCGTTAGCAATCCATTAGCAATCCGCTAGCAATCCGTTAGCAAAGCTGTATAATTGTGTTCGATCCATGGCTTCAGTCCGTTTTCCAAGCGTTCACACCCGCATTGTGTTGTCATTCACGCCAAGCATTTCCTCTGTATAGTTCTGATATGCTCTTTTTTTAAGTATTGAGAATGTTTTTGCGGGTTAAAAGCGCTGAAAGCACACGGAAGTCAAATGCCTTGCCACTCCCCGGGGATGTTTTGAATGGATTTACCATAATACTTGGAATGCGTGGGGAGGCTATTTTTAGAGTGAACGTCCGCTGGGTTGATCGCAATAAGTAGCGTGCCGGCAAGAAATAAAACCAGTCACTCAAGTGGTCAGGGCCATACAAAAATTGAGTTTAGTGCACAGACAAAACACACCGACCGTTTGGGCGCATCGACCATTTTAGAGAACATTTTAGACTTTTACATGCGCCCTATAGGTGTGAAGATATGGTAAATACGGTTTGGAGTCCTTGGAGGGGGGTGCTCCCTTTTACTGATGGGTGGACTTCAATGCTAACGTGGGCAATGACAGTGAGACCTGGAGGGGGGTGATTGGGAAGAACGCCCCCCCACTGAACGGAACCCGAATGGTGTTCTACTGTTGGATTTCTGTGCTTGGTGTGGATTGACAATAATGAACACCATGTGTCCATATGTGCACTTCGAACCAGATTTTGTGGTCGTGTCATCGGACCTGCGGCCGCATGTCTTGGGCACTTGGGTAAAGAGAGGGGCTGTCAACCGCTCACCACCTGGTGGTGAGTTGGCTATGATGGTGGGTGCGGATGCCCGGGAGACCCAAATGTTTTGTGAGGGTCTGCTGGGAACGCTTAGCGGAGTCACCTGTTAGAAGGAGTTTCATTTCCCACCTCCGACAGAGTTTCTCTCATGTCCAGGAGGTGGCGGGGGACATTGAAGCCGAGTGGACCATGTTTCGCTCTTCTATTGCTGAGGCGGCTGATGGGAGCTGCATCCTATTGGGCCCTTTTGGCCCATGGGACTCCGGAGGCAGCTGACGGGTACCGGGTGGTCAAGCGGCACGCAGCTCTGCTCCTCTCCGAGGCAAAAACCCGGGAATGGGAGGATTTCGGTGAGGCCATGGAAAACGACTTCCGGGTGGCTTCAAGGAAATTTTGGTCCACCATCCGGCATCTCAGAAAGGCGGAAGCAGTTCATCAACACAGTGTATAGTGGGGTTGGGGCGCTGCTGATCTCGACGCAGGATGTTGTGAATCGGTGGGCCGAAACTTTGGAGACCTCCTCAACTCCATCGACACACCTTCGCATGAGGAAGCAGATCTGGGGGACTATGGGGCGGACTCTCTTATCTCTGGGGTTGAAGTCACTGTGGTGGTTAAAAAGCTCCTCGGTGGCAAGGCCCCAGGGGTGGATGAGATCTGCCTGGAAATCCTAAAGGCTCTGGATGTTGTGGGGTTGTCTTGGTTGCCACGCCTCTGCAACATCTCGCTTGGGATGAGAATCAGCATCTCCAAATCTGCGACCATGGTCCCCAGTCGAAAAAAGTAGCATGCCCTCAGGGGTCAGGTCCTTCCCCAGGTGGAGGCGTTTAAGTACCTTGGGGTCTTGTTCACGAGTGAGGGAAGAATGGAACAGGAGATCGACAGGCGATCGCAGCAATGTCTGCAGTGATGTCGACTCTGCACCAGTCCGTCATGGTGAAGAAGTAGTTGAGCCAAAAGGTGAGTCTCTGAATTTACTATCTATGTTCCTACCTTCATCTATGGTCACGAGCTGTGGGTCGTGACCGAAAGAACAAGATCCCGGATACAAGCGGCTGAAATGAGTTTCCTCTGCAGGATGTCCAGACTCACTCTTAGAGATAAGGTGAAAAGCTTGGTCATCCGGGAGGCGCTCAGAGTAGAGCCGCTGCTCCTCCGGGTCGATAGGAGCCAGATGGTTTGGCTCGGGTATCTGATCAGGATGCACCCTGGACGGCGCCCTGGGGAGGTTTTACGTCCCACCGGGAGGAGGCTGCGGGGCCGACCTCGGACACATCTTGGGATACTCCTGGAAGAGTTGGATGAAGTGGCTGGGGAGAGGGAAGTCTGGGCTTCCGCGACTTGACTTTGGATAAATTGAGAGAAGATGAGATGAGATGAGAAGAGAAAATGAATAACAAGTATATCCAAAATCTGCCAGTGTTGAAATGCAGGTGAACAAGAGGAAGCTAACAGTAGGCAACATAGAGAGACCGCACGAACACATGAACATCTAATAAACACAGCATTAAGAATTCAAACAACAACATTAACATCATTATTCATTCATTCACTTTCCATACCTCACATCCTCAAAAGGGTTGCAGGGGTTGCCGGAGCCTAACCCAGATGACTTTGGGCGAAAGGCAGACTACACTCTAGACTGGTTGCCAGTCAGCCGTATGGCAAACGACCATACTCACTCACAATCATACCACCATCCGCCACAATTTCAAAAAAAAATCTTTCGGTCACGAACCATAGCTTGTGACTATAGATGAAGGTAGAAACGTAGATTGACTGGTCAATAGAGAGCTTCACCTTTAGGCTCAGCTCTTTTTTCACAACGACAGACCAATGCAGAGTCCACATAAGTTCAGACACCGCAACGATCCGCCTGTCGATCTCCTGCTCCATCTTTCTCTCGCTCGTGAACAAGACCCCAAAATACTTAAACTCCTCCACTTGGGGGAGGGCTTCATCCCGGACCCACAGAGGGCATGAGAGGTGCTGATTCTCAGTCTGAACGCTTCACACTCGGCTGCAAATCATTCCAATGAGAGTTGGAGATCGCGGCCTAATGAAGCCAACAGAATCACACCATCTGCAAAAGGCAAGGATACAATACTGAGGCCACCAAACCGGATCCTCTCAATGCCAAGGCTGCGTCTAGATATTCTGTCCATAAAAGTTTTGAACAGAATTGGTGACATAAAGGCAGCCCTGGCGGAGTCCAACCCCCATTGGGAACGGATCCGACATACCACTGGCTACATGGACCAGACTCTGACGGTCATACAGGGACCAAAGCCCACGAATAGCGGTTTCCAGTACCCCATACTCCCTGAGTACCCCCTGCCCCCAAGACTCCCTGGGGAACATGGTCCAACGCCTTCTCCAAGTCCACAAAGCACATGTAAACTTGTTGGGCGAACTGCTATGACCACCAAGAACCCTGCTGAGGGTATAGAGCCGATCTACTGCAGAGGCGTGTCAAACAAGACATGCCCACAACATCCTGAGCCTTAAGAAACTCTGAATGGATCTCAGCCACCCCCAGAGGCTTGCCACTGTGGAACTATCTAATCACCTAAGTGACTTCAGATCGGAGAAGCTGCCTCAGAGTCCTCAGACTCTGCTTCCTCATGGGAAGGCAAGTCTAAGGAGTTGAGGAGGTTTTCAAATTATTCGCCCCACCGATTCACAACATCCTGAGTAGAGGTCAGCAATGCTCCACCCCAATATACACTGTGTTGATGGTGTACCGCTTTCCCTCCTGTGACGTCGAATGGTGGACCAAAATTTCTTTGAGGCCACGCGGATGTTGCTCTCCATGACCTCATCGAACTCCTCCCATGCCCGTGTTTTTCTTTCAGGGAGACCACCAGAGTCCTCCTTGGCTGCAGCCCAGTTATCTGCGCATCTAAACTTTTTGGACCCTCCCACAGGTGGTGAGCCCATGGGAAGGGGAACCCAGGGAGCGTCTTCGGGCTGTTTTTTATTAAAACAAGAATGTTGTTGAATAGATAGATGGTTTTATTGCGAGTGTTACATTAATGTCGTGTCACCTCTTCTCAACTTGCACATTAGAATAATGCTGAGAAAAAGAACAGACTAAATTAGAAACTAACTACACCAGGGGTCTCAAACTCAATTTACCTGGGGGCCGCTAGAGGCCGAGTCTGGGGGAGACTGGGCCGCATCAGGATTTCCACAAGAAAAGCGCTGATAAAACATTCCAACGTTATCAAATATCTTGATTTTTTAACAAAAAATAATGAATTAAATAAATTAACTTAAAGATGAATAAAAAAATCAATCAGTAATACAAAAATAAAATAATAATAATGAGAGATATACACTGGCTGCCTAAGTAGAGAAAATGAATTTTTTTTTTTCCGTTTCAAATGTCTGTATTAACAGCTCTTTAACCTTTAACTTTCTGAACTTGAATGGAACATTGAACATGAAATATTCTGAACTCGGCTTCTCTTGCCTACTCCTTGCTGCTAGAGACCTGGCAGCGCTTCTTCTCACATAGGTGAGTCACATTTGGCTTGAGGGAGGAAGCAGTGGAGACCCTCAGTAGAGCTTGAAGATGCTCATCAGTAAGTCTGGACCTGTACTTGGACTTATTGAAGTTCAAGGTGGAGAAGAGCTTCTCACACAAGTATGTGTTCCCAAAAAGGCACATGGTCCGCTTGAACATTCGGGAAAGTTCAGGGAAGCTGGGGGTCAACTCTCTCAAAAATTGCCCAAGCTTGTCTGCTTCTCCACTCACCTCGCTGAACTTGGCTTTGAGTGCAGAGTTGCACTGCAGGTCAATGAGCTCCATTTGAAGCTCAGGAGGGGCATCTTGCACATCAAAGGAGAAGGGGTCCGCAAAAATTTGAAATGTGGCTTTGTGTGTCTTGAAGTCTGCAAATCTGTGATCAAATTCCTCCTGTAGCTTCGAAATGGCCTCAACATACTTCTCACCACTGAATGGTGTGCCTGCATCCACGAGAGCCTTGCATGCTGGGAAATGGCAAAGGTTTGTCTGAGAGAGCTGGGCTTTCCATAACACAAGTTTAGTGCAGAATGCTCTCACGTTGTCATAGGCAGCACTGACAAGTTGCTCCTGGCCTTGTAGCTTCTTGTTCAGTACATTAAGCTCATGTGTGATATCAACAAGAAAAGCCAAGTCCATGAGCCATTTGGGATCACTTAGCACAGGAACAGCAACCCCGTCTATCTCCATGAAGTCTTTTACTTCTGCTCTCAACTCAAAAAATCTCTTCAACACGTTTCCCCTGCTGTGCCGACGTACCTCAGTGAAGTAGAGCACATCCCCATATTCTGACTCAATTTCCTCTAAAAAAAAGCACGGAACCTTCTGTGCTTTAAGCCCCTGGATCTGATTTGGTTGATGCATTTCACAACGACAGACATCACATTGTCAAACTTCAGGCATCTGCTGCAAAGGGCCTGCTGATGTATAATGTAGTGCAGAGCTATGGCCTCCTCCACACCCTCCCGTTTTTTTTAACAAGTGCTACTAGTCCATTCTTCCTCCCTGTCATTGATGGGGCTCCATCGGTTGTTATTCCAACAAAGCTCTTCCATGGCAAACCGGCATTCTCAATGGCATCACACAGCTGGTGAAATATTTCCTTAGCGGTGGTCTGGCCATGCATTGGAATTACTGTGAGCAACTCCTCCATTACTTTAAAATTGTCATCAACACCACGAACATATATTGCGAGCTGGGCAGTGTCTGTGATGTCTGTGGTCTCATCAAGAGCCACTGAATATACACTGAAACATTGTGCTTTCTCACACAGTTGATCATAAATGTCACTTGACAGGTGAGAAATGCGCTCTGCCACGGTGTTGGCAGAAAGGCTGATGTGGTTGAACAGACTTTTCTTTTCTGGACAGACAATATGTGCAGCCTGTAATATGCACTTTTTGATACATTCACCTCCTGTGAATGGCTTTCCTGCTTTAGCAATCAACTCACAAACGGCGTAGCTAGCTTCGACTGCTGCATTACTGTCTTTGGTAGCCTTCTTGAAGAAATCCTGTTGCCTCAGAAGACATGTTTTAAGACTGGCAACCTGGTTGGCTCTCTCATCTCCCTGGTATTTTTCGTACTCCTCAGCATGTCTCGTAGTATAATGACGTTTCAAATTGTATTCCTTGTGCACCGCAACTTTTTCAGTGCAAATGAGACACGTCGGGCTGCCAAAAAAATATTGCACTCCCCACTTTTCTTGAAACTGTCTGTGCTCATCACCGACCTTTCTCTTCACGGCAGGCTTTGAAAGAGACATCTATGGGGCTCTGTAATTATTACAGTGTAATATGTTTTTCCACTTGGAATGAGTCTCGGGTTGATCTTTCACTTTCAGTCGCGCGGGTTTGTGGCGCAGGCGCACTTTCGCTCTCCGTTTCTCCGTTTCACTCGCGGAGATGGCTACACTGACACAGGCTGGATCACGGATCATAGCGCCTCATTCAGTTCTATGCTGAGTGCAGCAGAGGAGTGTGCGCGCCGAGCGGAGTGATCGGCTTCACGGCTTCTCCTTCGCCCAGCTGATTGGAGGAATGAATGAGTGAGTGAGCGAGGCCGATGTCCCTCCTTCCAGAGCCGTATACCTCACCGTGATTGGTTCATTCAGCTCCGAACACAACAAGTGTCATTCATATCAATCTTGCGGGCCGCACAAACATTAATCTTTCATATTAAGACGGGGGCCGCAAATTATCGTCCCGAGGGCCGCAGTTGGCCCGCGGGCCGCGAGTTTGAGACCCCTGAACTACACAATTATTGATTTAGTTGAAATCAAAACCCTCCACTCAAAGTCTCATGTTCTCCTGAATGATAGTACTACTCTGAAGGTACATCTACAAAACATCTACAACTCTTTTAATTTGGCTTTTGTTTATACCTCATAAATTCCACCACATCGAATGAAGTATCAGGAGGAACAAAAACAATCACTGAATGGTAAAAAAAATAAAGAAAAAATGAACCCTGAGTTCAGTGTAGTATTGCCAAAATATAGGGAAGTTTACAAATATCAAGTTGACACAATAGTATGTGTTCCAGATAGCAACCCTTACTTATTCAAAGATGCAAGGAAGGGTTTGGCTAAATCTGAGCAAATATTGGAAATAAAAACCCAATTAATCAATCGGAAAAAGTATCAATAAGTAGCCATTGGTTTTTCCTGTTTGTGTGGTTTTAATAATAATAATATAATAATAATCGGACATAGGCCCTGTCGTCATTATCAACAACAACAAAGCCTACTTGTCATCACACCCAGAAACTGCGTATGACGAAATTGGTGGTGCTTCTCCATAAGCTAAGTTTACTCGGCAAAAGACCTAAATAAGTGATAGTTACGGACTTGTAATTGGCATTCTGCTGTTATGGATACAGGTTACTTACCTCTCACTGTCTTTCACTTACCTTCAGTCAGCTAGTAGGAGGCAGATCACCACCCAAACATCTTTTCATATTACCTCAGAAAGGAATGTGTGTTGTGTTACCGCAAATTTAGAGTTCTGATGGATGTGGGGGAAAAAACTGTCCTTAAGCCTATTTGTCCGTACTTTGTGGGACCTATAGCGTCTGCCAGAGGGCAGCAGCTGGAACAGATTGTGGCCAGGGTGGTAAGGGTCCCCTATGATGTTCCTGGCTCTGCTGAGGTAACGAGGGCTGGCAATGTCTTCCAGTGAGGGCAGAGAGCAGCAGACAATCCTCTGGGCAGTGTTAATCACCTTCTGCATGGCCTTTTTGTCTGCCGCCGTGCTTCCAGCGTACCACACTGTGATGCAGTACGCCAGGATGCTCTCTACAGTGGTTCTATAGAAGGTTATCAGAAGCTTGGTGCCCAAGTGGTTCTTCCTAAGTACCCTGAGGAAATGGAGTCGTTTCTGAGCCTTCTTCACTACTGCCGTGATGTTAGTAGACCATGAGAGCTTATCCGTGACGTGGACCCCCAGGAATTTAAAGGACTGGACCCTGTCTACACATACTCCATTTATGAGGAGTGGGGCCAGATCTGTGCCGTGTTCGCGAAAGTCCATGATTATTTCTTTAGTTTCCGTGGTGTTCAGTGTGAGATTGTTCACCGCGCACCACGAAGACAGTTTGTTGACCTCATCTCTATAGGCCGACTCATCCCCTCCTGAGATGAGTCCGACCACAGTGGTGTCGTCAGCGAATTTGATGATGGCGTTAGACTGGTGGGTGGTTGTACAGTCGTATGTGTACAGGGAGTACAGAAGAGGACTCAGTACACAGCCTTGAGGGGAGCCAGTGCTCAGTGTAATGGAGGAAGAGAGGTGGGGACCAAGTCTAACAGTCTGTGGTCGGTTGGTCAAGAAGTTCTTTATACAGCAGCAGATTGAAGAGGATAGTCCAAGGTGGGAGAGTTTGTCAGTCAGAATGTCCGGTTTTATGGTGTTGAAGGCTGAGCTATAGTCAATGAAGAGCATCCTCACGTAGTTCCCATGGTGTTCCAGGTGGCTCAGTGCTGTATGAAGAGCAATGGCGATAGCATCCTCAGTGGACCTGTTTGCTCTATAAGCAAACTGGTGAGGGTCAATTGAGGGAGGGATTGTATTCTCTGGTTTCATTGAAAACTCTTAACTATATTTTGATTATAAACCATGTTAACCTCTGTGGGGCTTAAATTTTGTTAAAGATTTTAAAAGATATATATCTTACAGTATGTGGGCATGTGGTAATAAAACATCATTATACTTGTAAAATGACAATAAAAGCATTCACTTCAATTCAATTAATATTAACTTCTGCAAAGGGTAAATGGTATCTTCTTTTTCTTTGAAAATTTTGACATATGCTTTTTCAAAGTTGAGTCATTAAATTATTGAACTCACTCATGTTATAATTCTAAAAATGGTATTCTTTACGCTTGTGTATTGGACACTGTTTCTTCAAAGCATCACAACAAAACTTTTCAACTATTCAATCTAATCTAATAAATGGTACATACAATGTCATATGTTCTCGCTTTTTAGTCAACAATAACGTATTAATGAGCTATCAATAAAAAATTTAGAACAAGTGATATGTTTTAATTGTCAGCCAGACAAATTCTGAAAAGTAGTAAAATCATATTATGTGCAGCTATTGGATTGGATTGGATAACTTTATTCATCCCGTATTTGGGAAATGTCATTGTCACCATAGCAAGAGGGTGAGGATGCAGAAATAGGAAAGGCATTTTAGACATAAATAGATAGGTAATGAGTAAGTTAATAAATAAATACATGAATAAATATATAAATAAATAAGCGTGTTGCTGAAATACATAAACACATCTTGCCTTTATTGCACATATTATTATAATACATTTGCTTGTAATGAAGAAATGCTTTGCTTTACTATTAAACTAACTTTGCTCATCATTATTAGTTTCAAATTATTGTATGTTTGCTTGCAATGAAGAAATGCTTTGCTTTACTATTAAACTTACTTTGCACATCATTATTAGTTTCATATTATTTTATGTTTGCTTGCAACGAAATAAATGCTTGTCTCCTGAGAACCTTAGTTAGACTAAACAAAGCCAAAACGCCTTGGGCTGCCTTGAGTGGACAAAACAAAGGAAATCCAAAACGCCTTGAACTGCACCTGCGTCCACTACAGACTCCACAAGACTTCCAGGGCTTCATTTGTTTTGACTATTGACGTATCACTTCCATTTCCACTTCTCTCCTGAGAGTTTAGACGTACATTGTGATCAGGGCCATTGAATTTAATAAACAACAACAAAAATGTGTAAGGTCAGAACGAAGTTGGAACTTGCCTCAACGGTTCGTTCTCCTTGCAAGTGAAAAAAAATCCAGAAGAATGTCTTTTCCTCTTAATTTGTGCGTGCATTTGGGGAATGCCTATTGGTGAACCTATCACACTGTATAATGATGATGATGACTTTTTAATGAGTTTGTCATAATATCTTCTGCATTTCTACAATGCATGTATGATCAGGATATTCATGTACCTTGGTGACCAAAGGCCAGACAATTGGAGATTGTAAATTCAGAAAGAACTCTAATCAACCTTACTTATCCTGAGGTATAAGCAACATCAGTAAGGCACAGCTAGCTAATTATGGCACAAAGCATGATAGACTAGTGTTGGGGTAATCATTATTATAAATGTGTTTGCAATGAATATAGAGCCTTATAATATATTTGCTTATTAGGAATAGTAATGCTCATCCTAAATGTGTAACTATATTAAACAATATAGTTATATGTGTTGATCGCTTTCAACGAAGAATTAATGGAATAAAGCTGAAAGGAAGTTTTATTAAGGGGATCATGTGCAAATTTATAATATAGGGGGGAATGTTGGGGTAATCATTATTATAAATGTGTTTGCAATGAATATAGAGCCTTATAATATATTTGCTTATTAGGAATAGTAATGCTCATCCTAAATGTGTAACTATATTAAACAATATAGTTATATGTGTTGATCGCTTTCAACGAAGACAAACGCTTACGCCAAGGTCGCTCTCCAGGACAGCTGGGTCCAGCGAGAGATACAAGTTCGCAAAGACATAAAACAATACACCGAGTCCTTGCTCCGAGGACTGAGTACTGGAAGATACACCTCAACCTTTTCCCCAGATGCGAGTTCACAATGAAGATCGGTGAAGGACGCTTAAATTGTTGTTGGGTCAGCGGATGGCTATCAAGCATATTGTTTTTCCTTTGTGATGCTTGATATGGAATTGTTTTGTTTCTTGCTTACGCAATTGGATCGATTACTCGCATATTGTTTTAATTTGTGACGCTAGGTTGACGCTTGGGTTTGCTTGATTATGGAATTGTTTTGTTTCTTGCTTACGCAAATGGAATCGACAACCTTGTAATTGTTTTGATTTGAAGCCTTAAATGGGCAGGACATAATGCCGCTCTTTAGAATAATCTTGGTCGGCCGAGCGGTCCGGATGTATTCTCTTCTTGCAAGAATTAAATGGTGAGATGTGACTACAGATGCCTTTTTTATTGAAAGCTGAATTGGAAAAACCTAAGGATAAACCTACAATTGGATGAACCTAACACTAGAATCCAAAGTCACTTAGTTCTGCAGCTACTAGCCATGTAAAGATTCTTAACCATTTCCACAAGATTTTCATTCTATAATTATAATCGGACATAGGCGCTGTCGTCATCATCAACAACAAAAAGCCGAAACACAAGCAAAAAATGTCAAACACGAATCACCATTTTAGTTTATTTTGCTTAGATTTTAATACAAATGCAGACCTGATGCAAACTCAAATTTGATCTTCCCTCCACTGTCTCCATCAAAGGCAGTGTCTTTTCCCATGTGCGCACTCTGTTTTTCTTGCGTCACCTCTTTTTCACACCCTGTCAGACACTGCTATCCCTACCTGTAACAGGCTTGCACTCAGCAGCTCTTTGCAGGTGCTTGGGGTGGATAATAAAAATATAAAAACACATTTTCACACTATGTCCATGGCACACACATAATTCTTGCTCATTTTCAGGTCACTTCCTGTTCATACCTGGTTAGTTCCTGTTCATTTGGGGACATTTACCATCTTTGAAATTTGGGGACATTTCCCATCTTTGAAATTGATGGAGATATTTATAGTTACAATTTAAGGACATTTTGTTTTTTTGGAATTAGGCTGTATACATATTTCATTCATTTTCTGAACCGCTTATTGTCCCAAGTGTCCCAGGGTGTGTTGGAGCCTATCCCAGCCAACTACAGGCAGAAGGCAGTAGACACACTGAATTGGTGGCCAGCCAATCGCAGGGCACAAGGAGATGGTGGAGGGTAAATCAAGAAAATAAAAATGACTTAGAAATAAATAACAAAACCAAACCTGGCACAGAAGACATGGGGGAACAAGGAACTTGAAACATGACATGCCAACATAGCGTGAAGCAGACAAGGCAGACGATCCCACAAAGACTGACAAACACAGTGTTTAAATAGACAGACAGAGGTTGATTACAAAGTACACAACTGGTCACACGAGGGAAGGTAAACCATGAGGGACACAATAGGCGAAAAGCGTACAAACCAATTTAGAGTGTTCAACCAGCCTACGCATGTTTTGTGGATGTGGAAGGAAGACACTAGAATACCCAGAGAAAACCCCAAACAAGAACATGCAAAATCCACACAGTGAGAACCCACGTAGGATCGAAGCATCGACCCCAGAACTGTGAGGCCAATGCGCTAACCAGGGTGCCTAGTGGGTATATTTGTCCTTTGTAAATATTGACTGATAAAGCTGTTAATTTACAAAATAATATTAAAGAAGGATGTAGAGCTGTTTTTTTAAATTTAGTTTCACTGTTAAGTGGATAAATAACAAAGTTACTGTGTGGTCAGTGTAAAGACTATATAGTTCATTTTTAGATCAGATCTGGTTCGTCTATTACCATCATCGGCAGCCTAAGAGTTAATCATTTCTTCCCTGCAATAAATCTTCTGTAATAGTATGATCATCATCTCTCTCTTGGGAGCACCTTGGTTCTTGGCAGACAGCCACCCAACCAACCAAACAGAATATTCAGGACCGCGGATAGTTCCAGAATAAGCGGCTTGTTCGTTTGCTTCTGCGATACCCTTTGGAAAATGACTGGTCTCGACGGAAAACAAACACACGAACGCCCCTGAGGCTGCCTGCTATGCGTCTTCCGAGGGGCTTGGCTGGTATTATTTTTTTAGCTGCACCATTTAGTTCGAACAGTTCCTTACAGTATATCTCACCATGCAACAAAAGCTCTAATGTGACCACATTGAAACTGCAAGCATTTTACGTCAAGGCTGTATTTTATACAATTTGAAAGACCACATGCAAGCCCTCCAAAAAACGAATGTGCCTCTTACTGCTGCTCGTTGGCTAGAAAGGCAAAAATGAAAAACAATGACACGAGAGAAGGCTCCTACTGAGCTGTGACAACCAATTACATAACAGCACAGAGGACCGCTCTCGTTTATAATTCCTATCAGATACGCACAAATATCCAACAGCAAATATAAAATATAGGGTTTAAAGGCGACAATTTCACATCTACTGATGTGCTGGTAATTGAATTCAACTTGAAATCCCCGAGTTTGTGCAAGAATAGGGAAAGAAATTGAGTACAAATGTCCATCCTCCTTCCCAGACATGGCCACCATCTCCATCTACTACAATAACATTGCAACAGCCCTTGAGGACACAACCAATTCTGTAAATGCAGAAGGATAAAAATAAAATTTAAAATAAAACCCATTGACTCACCATTGCAGTTTAATCCAGAGAAAAACACCAATACACAAAGAAAACGAGATACAAATCATTTACTATATTTCATACATTTGATTTTACTGCCGGGTAACGAAACCCCGACATGACGTTCCTCTTGAAAACAACACAGTTTATAACAACGCATGCATAATTTATAGACGCTAGCGCATTGCCCGTGAAAATGCATTTTAGCCGTGGTGAAGGGGGGGGGGGGGGGGGGCAACCGGGGAAAATGATCCGATGAGATTCCGTATTATGATGCTGTTATGTTAGTGGCGTACTTGCTTACCAGATACACGCCGCTTGCTTGCCGATGTGTACCGAATGGACGTCGCCTCGTCTGCAAATGATTCACTATTTCCCCTTGCGCTGACAGAAGGTGACCCTGCGTCCTCCGCAAGACTCTGCAGCCTGATCACGATGCACGCAGTAAGAGGGAGCTCCACACCAAAGGCGCGACGTGGGAGGATGGCCCCGTAGTCTTTTTTTCAATTTCAATTCTTTTTTCAATTTTTCAATGTCTTTTTTTCCACAAACTGGCTGCAAGAATGGGGATGGTGCACAAAAAATGTTTTAGTTATTCATTCAATGTTCAGTTAGGATCATTCTTTCAAGTGAGATGTCACCAAGTTGAACCCGACCCTGTGAGATAAACAGAGGAATTGGTTCATATGAACGTGATGGATTGGTCTCCCCAAAGTGGGAGTTTTAACATGGGGAGAGCCCCACATGCGACTTCCACTTTCAAACCAATTGCTGAGTAGATGGAAGGAGGGGCGTCACGTCCGGGCTTGCCAAACACGCCCACTTGCCACTTACTGCAAGGAGTTGTGTGGGTGTGGAGCCTATGGATTCATTTGAAGAGTGTTCTCAGTATACAGCAGTGGCGGGCGGTGCATTTTCTGGTAGCGCCTTCAACGTATCAATCCAACCCTCAAAAACTATTTTATGGCTATAAAACCTCTACTGCAGCTACAGCTGCGACACATAAAAAATAATCAATAAATTAATGCACAAAAATTGGGTAAAATCCACTTCCTAGCAGCATTTCATGATTAAATACAAATACTGGAGCTTTTCAGACATTAAAACCAGGCCAGGGGGTGATTTTCCCGGGAAAAGACAGCGATGAACGTCATGGACGTATGGGCAAACATTGCCCGAAAATGGGGTAAAATCCAGCCGAAAACAGCATTTATTGATTAAATACAAATACTGGAGCTTTTTAGACATCAGAACCGGGCCCGGAGTATCATTTCCCCGGTAAAAAGACAGCGATGAACGTCGATACGTCCATACGTGAAATGACAAAAAATGCACTAAAACTAGGTAAAATCCACTTCCTAGCATCATTTATTGATTGAATACCAATACTGGAGCTTTTGAGACATTACGACCAGGCCAGGGGGGTGATTTTTCCCGGGAAAAGACAGCGATGGACGTCAATGTTGAAACGCCAAAAATTAAACTGGGGTAAAATCCACTTCCTAGCAGCATTTTGTGATTAAATACAAACACTGGAGCTTTTCAGATATCAGAACTTGGACCACAATTGAAATATTATTTAGGAATATAGCCATATTTTACTCACCAAAAATCCTTTTTACACAATATCCATCCTCCTTTCTTTCTTCCTTCTTTCCTATCGCCATCGAAGCTAATGATGAAAGTCGAGCCTGTCCTGTCATATTTCCGGCATAGTCCGTTTAAATCAACACAACAATATACTATTAGCTTGTGGAGCTAAGTTAGCGCGCTGAAAGTGCCCCACACACCATTTTCCCGGCTGTAACAGGCTTGCTAGCTTTGGAGTTGACCGCCTTTTCTTAATGATGTCCATTTTTTTCTGGAAAAGTCCGTCTGGAAACGTCTGGAAAATAGCTTTGTGAGCAAACAGAATCCATTTGTTTTTGCTTCTGTCGGCCATTGTGGGTGGAGTTTGCGATCTTGGCTGCCTCGGGTACTGCTTTGGCCCGCCTACTAGCCAATCATAGTTTGTGAAAGCAATGACATGTCCCAGCCAGCAAAATGCTAACGCCTATGAAAAATCATTGTGGGGTTGCCAACTCGAAATCTGATTGGTTAAAAGCAACAGTCTAGTTTAATGCAGCAGAGCCCGCAAGAACTGATTGTGCAGGCTTTGAGGCAGATCTGATCTGGCAACAAATAATGGCTGAAATGTGATTGGTTAAATGCTTCAATATGAAAACACACATTTGGAAGCAGTGCAACCAGGGGGAAAAGCAATGAAAGGAAGCTAACAGGCCATTTGGAATAATAAGTATTGATGGACAAAATATAATATGATTCAGATATTTCTTAGGCCAGCAGAGAAGGCCTGGAAGGCCCTCCCTGACGGCCCACCACTGGTATACAGTAATACCTTGACATACGAGTGCCCCGACATACGAGGAATTTGAGATACGAGTAAAATCCAGAGCAAATATTTACCTTGAGATACGAGACAAATTTTGAGATACGAGCATTTGAGACAGCCAGTTGGCCAGGCTTATGATTTCACCACACTGTCTCTTTCGCCCCATCTCCCTTGTGCAAAGATCTCTACGAGCACCGGGCTCATGTTTTTTTTACATTAGTCAGTGCAGAATTAAGGGAAACACAATGAATCCAAAGCAAGCCGGTGCAATGAAGGCTAGTGAGAAGAAAAGGCATATGATGACAATCAATATTACGCACGAAATAATCGAAAAACATGTGTAGTGTGCGGGTGACTGAGCTGGCTCGCCAATAAGTATGGAGAAGCAGGAAGTTCGCCGAAAGCCGCTGTGGAATACATTAACCTCTTTGCCTTGGTTATTGCACAAGAAGGTTTTAAATTTAGTGTAATGTAAGATTAAAACTTTTTTAAGTGTGTGTATAGGAATCTAAGTTCATTTAAGTTATATTTAAAGTTTGTTGCGTTACGAGCGCATCCGTCAAGTGACTCCCTCGTTCTCGCTCTCTCTCTCTCCCCCAGCCACGAACTCCCCGTTGTATAAAATAATGCCTCATTTTATTATTAAACATCATAACCGGTAGTTATTTCTTACTCTGTTAGTAGATGATGAATCGAGCTAGTAGCTGTTAGCATCAGGCCGTTTTACATCCCCCGGGAGTTCTTGCACGTTATCGTAATAACTGCGTATATACCTCCTTCCGCTGATGCGGCAGTCGCTCGCGAGCTGCTTCATGCCACTGTGGCTGTAGACGTCACACCCCCAGTCTCTCCTTATCTCTGGTGATTTTAACCATGCTTCCTTGCCTTCTACTCTCCCCACCTTCACTCAGTATGTGAAGTGCCACACCAGGGAATTAAAAAAACTCTGAACCTGCTGTATGCCAACACAAAGGAGGCATACAGCTCAGTCCCCCTGCCCCCACTGGGCCGCTCAGACCACAACCTGGTCCATCTGATCCCCACCTACATCCCTATGGTGAGGAAAATAAAACCTACCACGAGGATCATACAAAGATGGACCGAGGAGACCAACATGGTACTGAGGGACTGTTTTGAGACCACTGACTGGGAGGTGCCGTGCAATTCACATGGGAAAGACATTGACAGCTTGACCCACTGCATCACAGATTATATTAACTTCTGTGTTGAGAACATGGTGCCCTCCAAGAAGGTCTGTTGTTTCTCCAACAATAAGCCGTGGGTCACCAGGGATCTAAGGGCCCTCCTGTACAAGAAGAAGAGGGCTTTTAGGTCTGGGGAGAAAGAGTCTGAAAATGGTCCAGGAGGAGCTGAAGAGAGAGATGAGGAAGGGAAAGACCATCTACAGGAGGAAGCTAGAGAACCAACTCCAGAGAGGCAACACCAAAGAGGTCTGGAGGAGCTTGAGGACCATTTCGAGCCATGGAGGCAACTGTGACCGGACATTTCGTCGACGGACACTTTGTCGCCGGACGCTTCGTCCCCGGACGGTTCGTCGAACGGACGCTTCGTCGCCGGACAATTCGTCGCCGGACACTTCGTCGCCGGACACTTCGTCGCCGGACAATTCGTCGCCGGACAATTCGTCGCCGGACAATTCGTCGCCAGACAGTTCGCCTAACCTTAACCACTATTAAAGAAGACAAAGGAAATTCACATATTCTTTATTAAATAAAATAAAACAGCAAAAACTCGCTCGGTAACACAAACACTAACATTTGGGCGTGTGCGTACTAAATGGGCTCGTCTCTAAACCCACTACGCACGAAACGGTTCCTACGTTGAGCGCTCCATTTAAAAAATAAAAGGCAATAAATAAAATTATTTTATTAAAAATTTTATTAAAAAGAAGACAAAGGAAATTCACATATTCTTTATTAAAGAAAATAAAACAGCAAAAACTCGCTCGACAACATAAACACATTAACATTTGGGTGTGTGCGTACTAAATAGGCTCGTCTCTAAACACACTACGCACGAATCAGTTCCTACGTTAAAAAAGTTCCTACGTTGAGCGCTCCATTTTTAAAATAAAAGGCAATTAAACAAATATTTTATTAAATAGAAGACAAAGGAAATTCACATATTCTTCGTCGTCTTCTTTTTTTCGCTTGGTATTCCCATAGGTATCATGTATACAGAGTAGATTTCCGATGCGCGTTGTGAGGCAACGGAGCTAGACGTCGTCGCTTGTCGGCCATTTTAAGAACAGGCCCATTTGCTCCTATTAATAGAGTCAATAGAATTTGTTCTTTGAAAGGACAATAGAGTGCTTGATTTAAAATCAAACGTGTGCGTCTATATCAAAGTCAGAGATGCAGTATTTTTGGCATACTTCATAATAAATATCAGCATCCAGTCAGAATCGTAGCCACATCAATTCGCGATTAAAAACCAAACAGTTAATAGTAATTTAGTGGAGTAACTCAGTGCCCCTCGAGGAACCGTTTTGTGCGTAGTGTGTTTAGAGACGAGCCCATTTAGTATGCACACGCCCAAATGTTAATGTGTTTGTGTTGTCGAGCAAGTTTTTGCTGTTTTATTTTCTTTAATAAAGAATATGTAAATTTCCTTTGTCTTCTTTAATAGTGGTTAAGGTTAGTGGTTAAGGTTAGGCGAACTGTCTGGCAACGAACTGGCCGGCGACGAATTGTCCGTCGACGAACTGTCCGGCGACGAAATGTCGAGGCAACAGTGAGAGAGACCCGGAGTCCAGAGACAGGGAGTGGGCCAATGAACTGAATCAGTTCTTTAACAGATTCAGTCCTGCCCCCACTCCCCTGACCCCCCAGACCAGAAGCAACTATCCCCTCTTTTTCCTCCTCCTCTTCCTCCCCCTCTTCCACCGGTCTCTGCATTACTGTCGATCCGGTGATAAAACAGCTAAAGAAGATCGAGGCAAGGAAGGCTACCGATCCAGACGGCCTTAGCTCCAGACTACTGAGAGACTGTTCGGATCAGCTTGGCAAAGTGATTCTGCATATTTTCAACCTCAGCCTCAGTCTGCAAAAACTTTCTGTGTGGTCCCAGTTCCAAAGACTGCGAACCCCAGGGAGCCAAACCACTTCAGGCCGGTAGCATTAACCTCTCACCTGATCAAGAGTGAAGACATTGGAGAGAATCATCCTCAATCATCTCAGCCCCCTGATGAATGCAGAGTTGGACCCTCTGCAGTTTGCCTATCGTCCAGGCATTGGTGTGGAAGATGCTACCACCTACCTGATGCACAAGTCTCTTTCACACCTGGAGAACACGGGAAGCACGGTGAGAATGATGTTTTTTGACCTCTCCAGTGCGTTCAACACCATTCAGCCGGTCCTACTGAGAGGGAAACTGGAAGAGGCTGGAGTAAGGAACCACCTAGCCACATGGATCATCGACTTCCTCACTGACAGACGACAATATGTGAGACTTCAGGACTGTACGTCTGATGTGGTAGCTTGCAGCACGGGGGACCCACAAGGCACAGTGCTCTCCCTACTCCTCATCTCCCTCTACACATCAGACTTCAAACATAATACAGACACCTGCCACCTCCAGAAGTTCTCGGACGACACCGCTGTTGGTGATGGCCAGAGCCGCCGGTACTCGGACAATTCGCCGAAAGACGTTTTGGAGATCACGCAGAACAGTACGTGACAGAAGAAATAGAGAAAATAAAGTAGTAGTAACAGTAAGTACTACTGTAATGAAATTGTAAATCCAGAAATCCTACTCCAGAAAACTTACGTCAGCATAGAAAACGTTGAGATTAATCTTTGAATTAAGGTTCTCAGCAAATCATTTTGAATATATATTTCCTAAAATAATGGGAAATTATTTAAAATTAAACTAGAAGTAAAAGTGTGTTCCATGGCATTTTCAGGTATTGTTTTCTAAGCCCTCTTGTCTGTCCAAGGCACTTAGAATTTCACATAAGTCTTCTAGTGTTGTTTTTTCTCAGTGTCATAAATCAATCCCCAGCTTTGATAAATTACATTGCGTGTCCAAATGGCTACTACTTTAAACGCAAGGATAAAATAAAAAATATAAAAAATTGGCAGCACATTGTAGTACGTACTTGTATTTAGAAATATGTCCAGTGGGGGGCAGTACATGCCCTTGTTATTCCTAAATGAATGTTATCTGTAACGGGCCGTATATGGCGCGGGGGCCAAGGTTGAAAAACATGTACACACACGATCCGGGGGCGGGGCGACCACGCAAATCCCGTTTCGGCGAAATGTCCGTTCGGCGACCTGTCCGTCGGCCAAACGTCCGTCGGCCAAACGTCTTTCGGCGAATCGTCCGGTCACGCGCTACCTAGTGAGGAGACTACAGTCCTTTGGAGTGTGCAGGACAATGACGAGGACTTTTTACGACACTGTGGTGGCATCTACAGTGTTTTATGCAGTGGTCTGTTGGGGATACAGGAGCACGGAGAGGGACAGGAACAAGCTGAATAAGCTGGTCAGGAGGGCCAGCTCTGTTCTGGGCTGTCCTTTGGCCTCTGTGGAGGAAGCGGGAGAGCGGAGGATGCTGACCAGGATGATGTCCATCATGGACTGCACCTCCCACCCCCTGCATGAGTCTGTGGAGTCCCTCCGAAGCTTTTTCAGCAATAGACTCCTGCACCCTCATTGTCATTGCAGGAAGGAGCGCTTCCGCAGATCCTTCCTCCCATCAGCTGTCAGGCTCTTTAACAAAACAAATGGCTGAGTGTTAAGACCTACCGTATATACATGTACATCTGTGTATGTATGAATGTGTATGTATGTATATATGTGTATGTATGTGTATAAAATAATATGAAACTAATAATGATGTGCAAAGTAAGTTTAATAGTAAAGCAAAGCATTTCTTCATTGCAAGCAAACATACAATAATTTGAAACTAATAATGTTGAGCAAAGTTAGTTTAATAGTAAAGCAAAGCATTTCTTCATTACAAGCAAATGTATAATAATATGTGCAATAAAGGCAAGATGTGTTTATGTATTTCAGCAACACGCTTATTTATTTATATATTTTTTCATGTATTTATTTATTAACTTACTTATTACCTATCTATTTATGTCTAAAATGCCTTTCCTATATCTGCATCCTCACCCTCTTGCTACTGTGTCAACAAAATTTCCCGAATACGGGATGAAAAGTTATCCAATCCAATTACAACCAAAAAAAAATATATTTTTCTATTGTAATACCCTATTTTTGTGTTTTTTTAAAGGGTGGGAACGAATTAATTTGTATTAAGTTCATTTCTATGGGAAATGGGAGATACGAGTAAATCGACATACGAGCTCAGTCCCGGAACGGCTTGTATCTCAAGGTACCACCCTAGAGGACAGTCCTCAAGATGCGCAAATGCTACAAAACGGGTCCATACAACAACAACATAGAACAGGGGTCGGGAACCTTTTTGACTGAGAGAGCCGTAAACAATTAATATTTTCTAATGTTATTTCTTGAGAGCCATTCTCGGAATTGAAAAGTAAAAATACATGAAAGTGTAATTTTTTTTTGTCATTTCATCACTTTTAACGTACAAAAAGTATCGGATTTCTTTTGACAACATTGTTATGTGGTGGCTTACAAAATCAGTATCAATTATATCATGCATGCAGAAGAGTAATAACAAACACAATTATGATTAAAATAGGGGTACAGGTAGTGTCGACGGCACAGTGACGCTCTTGTTAGTGCATTCGGGACTCAGCTCTCTCACCAATGATTTCCATATTTTACCTCACAGGTTAGTGGAGAGCCATATGTACCCATGGAAAGACCCACATATGGCTCCCGAGCCATAGGTTCCCTACCCCTGACATAGAACAACCATACAACAAAAAGAAATTTTGTTTGGGAAAGCTTATACAATCTGAATCTGTATCTCTGTGTACGTAGAACAGGGGTAGGGAACCTATGGCTCGGGAGCCATATGTGGCTCTTTTGATAGGTGCATACGGCTCTCCGCTAAACTGTGAGGTAAAATATGGGAACCACTGTTGCGAGAGCTCAGTCCTGAATGCATCAATAGGAGCGTTGCGTGATCATTGTGGCGCCGACACTACCTCTAGTGTGGCTTTAAAAAAAAATCCATTAGATTCTTTTGCATCTATACTCCCATTGATTATCATCGATAGATCTCAGAGAACGTTTGTACTTTAAAAGTGGTGACATTACTACAAATAGCACACATTTTAGTGTGGTTAGCGTGTGGGCCTCACAGCTCTGGGATCCTGGGTTTAAATCCAGGTCCGCCCAACTGCATGGAGTTTGCATGTTCTCATTCGTGGGTTTCCTCCGGGTACTCTGGTTTTCTCCCACATTCCAAAAACATGCATGGTAGGCTGATTGGACACTCTAAATTGCCCCTAGGTATGGGTGTGAGTGTGCATGTTTGTCCGTCTCTTTATGCCCTGTAATCGGCTGCCCACTGATGCCTCTGGCCCGGAGACAGCTGGGATAGACTCCAGCACCCCCCGCGACCCTAATGAGTATAAAGCGGTTCAGAAAAGGAGATGAGATGAGATATATTTAAGGTGGCCCGGTGGATGAGAGGTTAGCACGTCGGCCTCACAGTCCTTGGAGACTTTCGTGCATGTCCTCAGTGTGTGGAGTTTGCATATTCAGCCCGGGTTCGCGTGTTTTTTCTAGGTACTCCGGTTTCCTCCCACACCACAAAATAATGGAGGGTCGGCTGGTTAAACACTTTAAATTGTCCCAATGTATGAGTGTGAGCATGTATGGTTGTCCATCTCCTTGTGCCCTGCGATTGACTCGCCACCAAATCAGGGTGTCCAAAGTCAACTGGGATAAGATCCAGCAACGCCCGCGACCCTTGTGAGGATAAGTGGTTCAGAAAATGAATGAATGAATACATCGCAAATGACAACAAAGGGTTAACATGCCCGCGGTAAAAAAAAAAAAAAAGAAGAAAAGAAAAAGAAATGGAGTATGTACTGCAGACCTGTACTGTCAGGGTGCTTTATTTTGAAATAAGCTCTCTTTTTGTCGTCAATGCAGCAACTAGCTTACTCAATATAAGCTGCTGCGGAAGAAACACAAACAAAACGACGTGATTCACGGAAGGTGAGTGGCAATTCAACTAGTATTACCCCGAAACGACGACGCCTCACTGTCAACCGATGAGATGCTAACAGTAGCTTTGGGTAAATGGCTAGTCTTCGAATTTTTATTAGGTTAAACAACTGCTGAGGCAGCAGGGGCTACGACTGCAACATTAGCGTGAAGCTAACCGGTTTGGACGCGCGACAAAATGCGATACTTTGCAAGCCGGAAGTGCGCTCCTAAGACCGCGCTGCGTTGTGGACAGGTCAGGCAAGGAAGTGGCATCCATTAATGTGAGAAAACTCTTTTGAAAACCCCGTTCCAAAACTCGATTTGAATAGGTTATCTCGTTTCATTTTTCAACGCAACTAAACGGTGCTGACATTTAGTATTTAACTTTTACAATCAACATGCAACTATCTTATTTATCTTCGCTCCATTATGATCTGATGTCAATTACAATGTATGTTTACATGACTTAACCATTCACTGTATACTTTTACTGCCCTGTGGGGTTTGTCTTGTAAAGGAGGAGCAGTGATATCATATGGGAGTCACATGGATGAAAAGGAAAAGGATGAGGCCTGATCAGCAAGGGGCCAGTTTGAGGAGAAAGCCACTGCACAGTGCATGTCTCCCTGGGAGGGGAATTGCTGTTTTCTGTAGAGGTCCTGCATAAGCAGCCCACCCTTTTACCCTTTGGGCCGATTATATGCAATGAATAGTACCACCCCATCACCCATCATTAATGGGGATGTGGCGGTTGGATATGTGTTGATTCCATTCATCATCATCACCATCATCGGAATAGCTGTAGCAGTGGTAAGTTCCCAAATGAAATGCAGTAAAACACACACGCACAAAATTCTATAAGTACCACCATCATGTCTGACATATTACTGTAATGGCAATAAAGACAATGCTGAGTAACAACTTATTTATATCTGTGGGTTGTGTTTTCAGATCTTGTACATCCGCAAAAAACAAAGGTGAAGATATAATTTCAGGTTTTAGATTAAACCTCAACTCGTTTTAACTTTCCTCCCATCTAAAACTACATCTTTCTGTGGAATGCTGTCTTCCCAGACTTGACAGACTCCGCCATCAGCTGCTACCAATCTACTCATATGACCCATCTGAAGAGGTGAATGAAGCTGAACAAGAGATGCTTTGGCGAGAAGACGATACCAGAGTAAGACAAACTTATATTTTCCACTTGTATGTTGTGTTTAAATGCACACGTCAACTAATACATTTGTCTTTTTTTAAATCTGTGGTTTTCCTTTCTTGCTTCATATGTGCTGTGCTGTGGACATGGTGATATTTTTCTTCTCACAGCTTAGTTCCTCTAACACGGGTAGGGAACCTATGGCTCGGGAGCCATATGTGGCTCTTTTGATGGGTACGTATGGCTCAGGAGCCATATGTGGCTCTGTGAGCTAAAATATGGAAACCGATGGTCAGAGAGCCGAGTCCCCAACACACCATTAGGAACGTCACGTCGGCACTGTGGCAATGACACTACCAAAACTACTACTAAAACATTTCCGATTTCTACATTTGTTTGTTAGTGAAAGAACACTTCAGTTTTTGGGCTGTAAATATTGTGCTAAAATGTAAATAGGGATTAACCATGTTTTCTCTTTTGTTAGGTTGTTCAAGGTTGGGCAAAAAGTTATCAACAACGACGCCCTCTTCTGACCAAAAATGCTTGAAGGAACCAAACCATGGAAGTACCAGATAACACCACTTAAACAATGTATTTTTGTTCCCCACGTTATCTTGAAGTACCACAAGTGCGTCGTTGGTTGTATATTTGATGAGTCATTTAAGCTTCAACATTTTCATTGTTTCATGTATGAAGAGCTCTTACTGAAGTTCAGTGTCCAATGTTAAAACTGGTTTAACTGTGCAGCCAGGAAATGGTTACCTTAGTGAACAATCTGGACCTATTAGAATTCATTCTCGACTGCAGATTTTGTGAAATCTTACAAAAACACCTTCAAATAAAACATCTATGGGTTAGAATAATCCTCTTTCTGAATAATTGAGCTGCTAATAATTGATTGTGTATGTGTGTGTGTGTGTGACTTTCCAATTGACAGAAGAACTGAATGCTCTCTATTTTGCTTTTATTTACATTGAAAACATGAACAGTCCTGTCGGGTATTTTGGTGTGATTTTGCCCAATCCAATGAGTTGCATGAAAACCTCAAAATGAACTTAATAAAAGAGGGTGTGTTGTTTTGAATGACTCCTACTACAAACATGTTATATGTACAGTAAATGGAACCAGTGCAGATTCATCTACCAAGTGCAGGACCATCACATAGAAAAGGGGTGGCCAACTTTGGTCCTCGAGGGCCCCTATCCAGTGTTTTCCATGTCTCCCTCCACCAAAACACCTGAATCAAATAATCAGGATCGTAATCACATTTCTGGACAGCTTGCTGATGAGTTGGTCATTTGATTGAGGTGTGTTGGTGGAGGGAGACATGGAAATCAGACTGGATAGCGGCCCTTGAGGACCAGAGTTAGGCACACCTGAGATACAATATATCAGTGGTGTGCCGTCAGGGCCTTCAAGGCCTTCTCTGCTGGCCTAAGAAATATATGAATCATATATTATATTTTGTCCATCAATAGTTATTAAATAATTCCAAATTGTCTGTTAGCTTCCTTTCATTGCTTTTCCCCCTGGTTGCACTGCTTCCAGATGTGTGTTTTCATATTGAAGCATTTAACCAATCATATTTAAGCCATTATTTGTTGCCAGGGTTAGAAATCTGCCTCAAGGCCTTCACAATGAGTTCTGCAGGCTCTGCTGCATTAAACAAGCATCGATAAGACTGTTGCTTTAACCAATCAGATTTCGAGTTGGCAACACCACAATGCCTTCTCGCAGGCGTAGGGATACGTCATCGCTTTCACCAACTATGATTGGCTAGTGATAGAGTGGACTAGCCAGAGCTAACAAACTGTATCTGGAGCGAGCTCCACAAGCAAATATATTGTTGTGTTGATTTAAAGCCATTTTCAAGACGGACTAAGCCAGAAATACGACAGGACAGGTTCGGCTTTCAGCATTAGCTTCGATGGCGAAAGAAAAGAAGGAAGAAAGAAAGGAGGATGGATATTGTGTACACTTAAAAAGGATTTTGGGTGAGTAAAATATGGCTATATTCCTAAATAATATTTCAATTGTATGACATTCCCTGGGAAAGTCATCCTCTGGGCCCGGTTCTGATATCTGAAAAGCTCCAGTGTTTGTATTTAATCAATAAATGCTGCTAGGAAGTGGATTTTAGTGCAATTTTTGCCAGTTCACCATGGACGTCCATCGCTGTCTTTTCCCGGGAAAATCACCCCCATGGCCCGGTTGTAATGTCTGAAAAGCTCCAGTATTTGTATTTAATCACTAAATGCTGCTAGGACGTGGATTTTATCCCATTTTAGTGCAATTTTTGCAGTTTCGCCATTGACGTCCATCGCTGTCTTTTCCCGGGGAAATCACCTCCCTGGCCCGGTTGTAATGTCTGAAAAGCTCCAGTATTTGTATTTAATCAATAAATGTTGCTAGGAAGTGGATTTTACACCATTTTAGTGCAATTTTTGCCGTTTCGCGTAAGGACGTATAGTCGCTCATTGCTCTTTTTTTCCCGGGGAAATGATAATGCGGGCCTGCTTCTGATGTCTAAAAAGCTCCAGTATTTGTATTTAATAAATAAATGCTGTTTTCGGCTGGATTTTACCCCATTTTCGGGCAATGTTTGCCGGTACGCCATTGACGTTCATCTTTTCCCGGGAAAATCACCCCCCCCCTGGCCCGGTTGTAATGTCTGAAAAGCTCCAGTATTTGTATTTAATCATTAAATGCTGCTAGGAAGTGGATTTTACCCAATTTTTGTGCATTGGTTTATTGATATTTTTTTATGTGTCGCAGCTGTAACTGCAGTAGAGGTTTTATAGCCATAAAATAGTTTTTGCTGAAGGAGTCACTAGGAAATGCACGGACCGCCACTGCAATATATACAAGTTGTTCTTTGTGAATAAAGCAATAAATGTGTTTTAGCCAGGTTCTTTTTGTTGAATGTTCATGTTCTACTTTGCAGTCTTTGAGGCTCAAGTTTTCCTCTAAAAATGCTTAAGTTTTACAATTATACCAAAGGTGTACTTGATTTTGAACCATTGAATTCTACCTGAATTACTTATTTATCAATTGGTTTGCACTGAAATGAGTACTCACCTTCAAGATATTCTTTCTGTTATTAGTCCTGGATTTTAAGCGTCTGAATAAAATATTCCTGTCAAAAAATCCTTTCCCTTTCTGAAAATAAGTGTTTTTTTACTGCATCATTACATTTGAAGATAACTTGAAAATTGCATTTTTTTGCATTACTACAGTAATACCTTGAGATACAAGCTTAGTGCATTCCGGGACCGAGCTCGTTTGTCAATTTACTCATATGTCAAATCAATTTTTCCCATAGAAATGAACTACTGTAAATTCAAATTAATTCATTCCCACCCTCTGAAAAAAACATCAAAAACTTCTTTTTATTGGTTCTAATTCACCACCTACTCACTAAGTAACAAATACCTATCTAGTGGTTAAGATCTTAAATAATAAAATGTGACTACTCAGTATAGACAGACAGCGCAGACGAGAGAGAAAGGACAGGGGGCTTGACGGAGGCAGTCGGAATATAACATAAACTTTAAATTCAACTTAAATGAACTTAGATTACTGGACACCCACAGTTAAAAATAAATTTTAATCTTAAATTACACTAAATTTAAACCTACTAATTGTGCAATAACCAAGGCAAAGATGTTAATTGGATAACTTTTTTTTTTTATTCATCCCGTATTCGGGAAATTTCGTTGTCACAGTAGCAAGAGGGTGAGGATGCAGGAATAGGAAAGGCATTTTAGACATAAATAGATAGGTAATAAGTAAGTTAATAAATAAATACATGAATAAATATATAAATAAATAAGCGTGTAATGTATTCCACCGTGGCTTTCAAGGCGGAACTTCTTGCTTTTCCATGCCTCAGAACTGAGTGTTCATTTCGTCCAGTTATCTCATCTCATTTTCTGAACTGCTTTATCCTCACTCGGGTCATGGGGGGTGCTGGAGCCTATCCCAGCTGACTTCAGGCCAGAAGTGAGGCCGATCAAAGGGCACAAGGAGACAAACAACCATTCACGCCCACACTCATACCTAGGGGCAATTTAGAGTGTCCAACAGCCTACCATGCATGTCTTTGGAATTTGGGAGGAAACTGGAGTACCTGGAGAACCCTAACCCTAACCCACGCAGGCCCAGGGACAACATGTAAGGAGCAGCTCGTTTGTCCCTCCTGGCTTGCCGTTAGGCTAGAGCAGCCGCGAGTGATTCTTGATTACTTACTGATGTGGGTATTTAAGCACCACAGAAGTGGTAGTCGGATCGTCCTGCGTGACACTGCATACATCGCTGCAGAGGTACTGTTTCTCCATGCTCCAGTTTTGTTTCGTTTTGGGATGTACAAGTCGTTGTTATTTTGTAAAGCTTTTTGAGTCATTAAAGTTACTGTCATGAGCACAGTTCTTCTCGCCCCCTCCTGCTTCCCCGCTACTGGGTCCAAATCCCTCCGATCGCGCCATGACGTCTCCACACAAACACCACACAGGTCCCCCACTCTGAGGCCGACGTGTTAACCACTCAGCCGCCGGGCCGCCCTTTGTCCAGTTAGTGTTTTTTCAATTATTGAACCAGCCATGATTCGCTTTGAAGGGTTTTTCAGATGTTTGCTTTGCTTTTAAGTCCATGTAGATTCCGCTAGCTTTTTTTACATATTATCGACTCGGTCACACCATCTCTGGCTGTTTATCTTTTATCCATATTAAAAGAAGGCTCTTCATCTCGTTATGAATGTCAATGCTCAGCTTGGAAATGATAGTTAGTCCTTTGGAAGGCTTGATATCCTTTATACCATCCTTCTGCTTAACCTCCTAGGACTTAGCGTCCACGTGTGGACATCACATTTTTGGTTGTCACAAAACTACCATGTTAAATGTTGAACTACATGGGCCTGGTGTCCAATTATGATGTGGACATCATTTTTCTCAGAAACTACATAATCATGTAAAAAGATAATTCTTTGTTTTTACACTCATCAGGTCCCAATTAGCCTAAATATTAAAGAGAAGATAAAAATGCATGCCTTGCAAGAGTTTGGGTCTTAGGAGGTTAAGGAGGGTACATTTTGTCGAAATACTCCTCTCGTATTGGCGAGCCAGCTCATTCACGCATACACCACTCATGTTTTTCGATTATTTTGCACTTAATATCGATTGTCATCATACGCTTTTTTCCCTCACTACCCTTCATTGCACCGGCTTGCTTAGGACCCATTGTTTTTCCCTTAATTCTACTCTGATTAACACAAAAAAAGACATAAATGAAATGCAACCTGTACACCCAGTGCTCGTATATATTTTTACGCGAGGAAGATGCAGCGATATATATATATAGATATATATATATATATATATATATATATATATATATATATATATATATATATATATATATATATAGATATATATATATATATATATAGATATATATATATATATATAGATATATATATATATATATATATATAGATATATATATATATATATATATAGATATAGATATAGATATAGATATATAGATATAGATATAGATATAGATATAGATATATAGATATAGATATAGATATAGATATATATATATAGATATATATATATAGATATAGATATAGATATAGATATATATAGATATAGATATAGATATAGATATAGATATAGATATATATATATATATATATATATATATATATATATATATATATATATATATATATATATATATATAACTGTAATGCTTTGACATACGAGTGTATATGTCTCATCTCATTTTCTGATCCGCTTTATGCTCATTAGGGTCGCGGGGGATGCTGGAGCCAATCCCCGGATCGGAGGCGGGGGACAACCATGCACACACACCCATACCTGGGGGAAATTTAGTGTCCAATCAGCCTACCATGCATGTTTTTGGAATGTGGGAGGAAACCGGAATACCCGGAGGAAACCCACACAGGCCAGAACATGAAAACTCCACACAGATGGTTCAGAAAAATGCATATACCTAGTAAAGGATAGAAAACTAAGTGAAAACAGGTTTTGGGTAAAAATATATGAAGCAGCTGTATAAAACACTGTACCACCAATATAAAAATGACAATAATGCAGAAAGAAAGAAATCTAAAACATATAGAAAAACTGATGCCGAAATATTGTTTAGTTTAACAAATCTAATGCAGAAGAAAACACGGGGAAAAATATCTAGCCAGTGCAATTCATCTCATCTCATTTCATTTTCTGAACCGCTTTATCCTCACTATAGTTGCGGGGGGTGCTGGACCCTATCCCAGCTGTCTCCGGGCCACAGGCGGGGGACACCCTGAACGGTGGCCAGCCGATCACAGGGCACAAGAAGACGGACAACCATAAACTCTCACACCCACACCTAGGGACAATTTAGAGTGGAGTACCCAGAGGAAACCCACGCAGGCCCATGGAGAACATGCAGACTCCAGGGGTAGCGCCTTCTGCTATCGGAATCAATCCAACCCTCAAAAACTATTTTATGGCTATAAAACCTCTACTGCAGCTAGAGCTGCGACACATAAAAAATAATCAATAAATCAATGCACAAAACTGGGGTAAAATCCACTTCATAGCAGCATTTCATGATTAAATACAAATACTAGAGCTTTTCAGACATTAAAACCAGGCCAGGGGGGCCAGTTTCCCGGGAAAAGACAGCGATGAACGTCAATGGCGTACGGGCAAACATTGCCCGAAAATGGGGTAAAATCCAGCCGAAAACAGCATTTATTGATTAAATACAAATACTGGCGCTTTTTAGACATCAGAACCGGGCCCGGAGTATCATTTCCCCAGTAAAAAGACAGCGATGAACGTCGATACGTCCATACATGAAATGACAAAAAAATGCACTAAAATGAGGTAAAATCCACTTCCTAGCAGCATTTATTGATTGAATACAAATACTGGAGCTTTTGAGACATTACAACCAAGCCTGGAGCTTAAATACAAACACTGGAGCTTTTCAGATATCAGAACCGGGCCCACATTTGAAATATTATTTAGGAATATAGCCATATTATACTCACCAAAAATTCTTTTTAACTGTACACAATGTCCATCCTCCTCTTTCTTCCTTCTTTCCTATCGCCATCGAAGCTAATGCACCGACCACCACTGATATACACATACACATATACACACATATATACACATACATCTATATATATACACTCATATATACACATAAATCTATATATATACACACTCATATATACACATACATATATATATATATACACTCATATATACACATACATATATATATATATACACTCATATATACACATACATATATATATATACACTCATATATACACATACATCTATATATACACTCATATATACACATACATCTATATATATACACACTCATATACACATCTATATATATACACATATATACATACATCTATATATATACACTCATATACATACATCTATATATATACACTCATACACATACATCTATATATACATACTCATATATACACACACATCTATATATATACACACATATATATACATGTATCTATATATACATACACACATATATACACATGTATCTATATATACATACACACATATATACACATGTATCTATATATACATACACACATATATACACATGTATCTATATATACACACACACATATACACATGTATCTATATATACACACATATATACACATGTATCTATATATACACACATATATACGCATGTATCTATATATACACACATGTATCTATATATACACATATACACACATGTATCTATATATACACACATATACACACATGTATCTATATATACACACATATACACACATGTATCTATATATACACACATATACACACATGTATCTATATATACACACATATACACACATGTATCTATATATACACACATATACACACATGTATCTATATATACACACATATACACACATGTATCTATATATACACACATATACACACATGTATCTATATATACACACATATACACACATGTATCTATATACACACACATATATACACATGTATCTATATACACACACATATATACACATGTATCTATATACACACACACATATACACATGTATCTATATATACACACACATATACACATGTATCTATATATACACACACATATATACACATGTATCTATATATACACACACATATACACATGTATCTATATATACACACACACATATATACACATGTATCTATATACACACACACATATATACACATGTATCTATATATACACACACATACACATGTATCTATATATACACACACATATATACACATGTATCTATATATACACACATATATACACATGTATCTATATATACACATGTATCTATATATATATACACACATATATACACATGTATCTATATATACACACATATATACACATGTATCTATATATACACACATATATACACATGTATCTATATATACACACATATACACATGTATCTATATATACACACACATCTATATATACACACACACACGCATCTATATATTCACACATATATACACATGTATCTATATATACACATACATATATACACACGTATCTATATATACACATACATATATACACATGTATCTATATATACACATACATATATACACATACATATAGACACATGTATCTATATATACACATACATATAGACACATGTATCTATATATACACATACATATAGACACATGTATCTATATATACACATACATATAGACACATCTATATATACACATACATATAGACACATCTATATATACACATACATATAGACACATCTATATATACACATACATATAGACACATGTATCTATATATACACATACATATAGACACATGTATCTATATATACACATACATATAGACACATGTATCTTTATATACACATACATATAGACACATGTATCTATATATACACATACATATAGACACATGCATCTATATACACATACATATATACACATGCATCTATATATCCACACATATGTATCTATATATCCACACATGTATCTATATATACACACATGTATCTATATATACACACACACACACACACATCTATATATACATACACATGCATACACATACATACACACATACATACACACATACATACATATACATGTATATATACATATATTCATATATATATATATATATTCATATATATATATATATATATATATATATTCATATATATATATATTCATACATATATATATTCATACATATATATATTCATACATATATATATATATATTCATATATATAGATATATACAGACAGAAAATGGAAACCACCGCTCTTTGCAAAAGTTAAAAACATTTGAGGATGTAACGTTTGAAAATTATTTTCTATTCCCCTTAAATTACTGTTATTGATCGTTGTCAAATACATGGATACATATACATATGTATATACACATATATATGTATATACACACATATATATGTATATACACATATGTATATACACATATATGTATATACACATATATGTATATACACACACATATATGTATATACACATATATGTATATACACACACATATATGTTTATACACACATATACATATATATATGCATGTATATATATATGTGTGTATACACACATATATACACACACATGTATATGTATATACACACACATGTATATGTATATACACACACATGTATATGTATATACACACACATGTATATGTATATACACACACATGTATATGTATATACACACACATGTATATGTATATACACACACATGTATATGTATATACACACATGTATATGTATATACACACACATGTATATGTATATACACACACATGTATATGTATATACACACACATGTATATGTATATACACACACATGTATATGTATATACACACACATGTATATGTATATACACACACATGTATATGTATATACACACACATGTATATGTATATACACACATGTATATGTATATACACACATGTATATGTATATACACACATGTATATGTATATACACACATATATATGTATATACACATATATGTATATACACATATATGTATATACACACACATGTATATACACACATATACATATATATATGCGTGTATATATATGTGTGTATACACACATATATACACACATGTATATGTATATACACACACATGTATATACACACACATGTATATGTATATACACACACATGTATATGTATATACACACACATGTATATGTATATACACACACATGTATATGTATATACACACACACATGTATATGTATATACACACACACATGTATATGTATATACACACACATGTATATGTATATACACACACATGTATATGTATATACACACATATATATGTATATACACATATGTATATACACATATATGTATATACACACACACATGTATATACACATATACATATATATGCGTGTATATATATGTGTGTATACACACATATATACACACATGTATATGTATATACACACACATGTATATGTATATACACACACACATGTATATGTATATACACACACACATGTATATGTATATACACACACACATGTATATGTATATACACACACACACATGTATATGTATATACACACACACATGTATATGTATATACACACACACATGTATATGTATATACACACACACATGTATATGTATATACACACACACATGTATATGTATATACACACACACATGTATATGTATATACACACACACATGTATATGTATATACACACACACATGTATATGTATATACACACACACATGTATATACACACACACATGTATATACACACACACATGTATATACACACACACATGTATATACACACACACATGTATATGTATATACACACACATGTATATGTATATACACACACATGTATATGTATATACACACACATGTATATGTATACACACACACATGTATATGTATATACACACACACATGTATATGTATATACACACACACATGTATATGTATACACACACACACACATGTATATGTATATACACACACACATGTATATGTATATACACACACATGTATATGTATATACACACACACACATGTATATGTATATACACACACACATGTATATGTATATACACACACATGTATATGTATATACACACACATGTATATGTATATACACACACATGTATATGTATATACACACACATGTATATGTATATACACACACATGTATATGTATATACACACACATGTATATGTATATACACACACATGTATATGTATATACACACACATGTATATACACACACATGTATATACACACATATGTATATACACACATATATACACACATATATATGTATATATACACACACATATAAATGTATATACACACATATATATATATGTATATACACACCTATATATGTATATACATGTATATACACACATATATGTATATACACATATATATATATATATATACACATACATATACACACACATATATTTATATATATATACACACACACACATATATACACACATACATATATACACAGAAAATGGAAACCACCACTCTTTGTAGAAGTTAAAAACATTTGAGGATGTAACGTTTGAAAATTATTTTCTACTCCCCCTAAATTACTGTTATTGATCATTGTCAAATACATGGATTTAACTGAATTTATCACGAAGACTTCTAATTCATTTGAACTAAGAGGGTTGGAAAGAAGTCATTTTGCCACCACCCAACTCAAATGGACCAATTCAACCCTATAATTTAAACCCAACATCCTACTAAACATGCAAAACAAGTCATTCAATGCATCTCCAACTCATGTCTTTTAGAATAACCAAATAAACATTTAATGGAACACATGACAGAAAATTATCTTTATTGACCATTTCATCTCATACAAATCGTTGGGCACCATAGAAAATATATACATTGTACATTTATATACGGTGTCCTTTAGAAAGAATGATTCCATCCTCAACAGGTTCCAGTATATAAATGAACAGATGTAGATGTCAGTTTTTGATACAAATCAAATTTTGAGAAACAAGCAGGAAATGTCTAATCTCAATGCTTTTTCAGTGCTCAACAAGAAAAAGAAAAACCTGCTGAACTATCACACCCAGTGAACACATTTGTAAAGATGACGTGTCCTTGACTCACTTCACATACACACACGCGCGCACACACACGCAAACACACGAGCGAGTCTGCAAGCTAGATGTGAGCAAGCTGAGGCCTGTTTCAACCAGGTATATAAAAAAACATAATCGAGAAACCCATCCAACATCTGCTAAAATAAACCAACACAAAAGGGTTAAATGCAAAGATACAGTATAGGCTGCTGAATGAGGTACCAAACTCCTCCAGGCATTGTGTTGTCTGTTTGCAGTTTTCCGGGTATATAACTGAGGTTGCAGCAGCTGAGGTGTGTGGAAGGACTTCCAGGTGGACAAAAAACATTTTAGAAATCCAAACACCCATACTTAAAAACGCATATTAAAACAGTAAGGACATGAGAACTACACAAATCAAGAAGTAGGTGGTAGGTGGTATGAGGGGGGGTTAAAATATGCAGCCCTGTGAGATTAGTACCAACTTACATTAGGGTTTTTATGTCGGCAGTTTGACTTTGAGTTAGCTGGGCGAGGGTGCAGGAAAAATGTCTGTAAAAGCTCCCTGAAAGACCGACTACTCTCAACCCGGAACCCTATTGTTTATAAACTGACACCATCTTAACAGAAGCAGCACATGGTTTTAGATGGTATCAAATTAGGAAGTAAAAAAACAACAACAACGATAAACTAGTTGTCTCTCCCGCTACGAGGCCGTTCAAGATGAAACACCTCAAATGTCCTACATGAAGGAACGTTCTACAAGTGAGTGGTAACACAGGGGAGAGGAAATGATGTATATGCAGTACACAACCAGTGATCTATTCTTATCGTTAACACAGAAAATCAACCCCATTGAGCAAACGATGCAAAGGTAAGGTTAAACCACATCACGAAAACACGAGTATTGGTAAAAGTCACCTTTATCCAGTACAAAACAGAAAGTCTACAAGCCCTACCATCTCAGACGCAGGTACAGCATAATCAATAAGTAACATTGAGTAAGGAGAGGGGAAACAAAAAAAGACTACAAACCAGCTCTGTGGAAAAAAGAAAATACACTATCCCCCTAAAAGCCCACCTCTCCTCCTGTATAAAAGACTGGTGAAAATCAAGATATAGAGAAAAGGGCTGTCGTCTGTCATGTGATACTTAGACCTACTCTTCAGGTCCAGCGTTCTATCCAGTGCTGTTGCATGAGAATTGTACTTTGTTGGCCCTTGTTTGAACCAAGAGGCCCTCGGTGGTCATGAAAGTAGCACTGCTCTTGGAAATACAGTCCAGTTATGGTTAACAGTAAGTCAGTAAATGTTGAGTGAGGTAGCATGCGCTTTATATTACTGGTCCTCTTCCTCCTCCTCTTCCTCCTCCTCTTCCTGCTCAGAAGACTCCTGTGAAGGCTTCTCTTCCTTGTCCTAAAATGAGATAAAACAATGTTTTAAGAAATGCCTAAAGCTCAACACTTTTGACTATATTCAGAGGTTCAATGTTATCCTACATTTTGACAAAGCCCTCCGTGACCGGACATTTCGTCGACGGACACCTCGTCGACCGGTGATTTCGTCGACGGACAATTCGTCGCGGGCTAGGGGATAGTGGTTAGGATTAGGGGATAGTGGTTAAGGTTAGTGGTTAGGATTAGGGGATAGTGGTTAAGGTTAGTGGTTAGGATTAGGGGATCGTGGTAAAGGTTAGGGTGTTTATAATTTTGAGAGAGAGATTACCTGGTTGATCGCTTTCAACAATTTATTTACGCAACAAAACAATCGTTCGTGAGGAAGCAACCGTTCGACAAAAACACTCTTCGACTAAATATCCATTCGACATATCGTCCGGCGACATGTCTGTTTGACGAACTGTCCGGGCGACGAAATGTCCGGCCGACGAATTGTCCGTCGACGAAATGTCCAGGCACCAAGCGCTCTGGTATGAACAATACGGGGGGAAGGGTCAGTGACTTGCAGTGGGCTTGGTGAGTCACCAGTCTTTTCGTCTCCCTTCACTCATTCCCAGCTGGTTGTGTTCATTCATAAAAATAAGTGGAGGGTAATTACGGGTCATTGCACCACATGACTGATGTAATCCAGTCGTCAATACGAGAACATCCAGAACTACTTTACTACGGAACCACAATGTCTGGCTAGAGGTGGTGGCATTAGCAATGGTCTGAGAAGCAGTCGACTTTTACTTAGTTACTTCAAACAAAACCTAGAGTGGTTATATTAGTTATTATTCAAAATCGTGATATATCGTGATACTCTGTAGCCCAAAAGGTTATTGTTGTGCTCCCGCCTAGAATGGATATATTAATTTTAAAGGGTGTCATGAATAAATAACCAGCAGGTTGATACCAAAATATTGTTAATTGCCTGGCTGCGCCAGACATTTAATTCATTTTTGATAGGAAGGTCGGATCCGCCCCTATTGGCTGGGTATGCAGTGGTGTCATTGGCAGTGAAACCAATATCGTGAGACAAATAGTATTGAGAGTCTTGCATAGCAAGGTACTGTGATCCTTCACTTCGCGACTTCACTACATTGCAGATTTTTTTCTGGGAAAAAAAAAGTTCCAAAAAAAATGCGAAAATCCATGCGGAAACTCGCAAGCGCAAGCCACTCCCGTCTTCTGCTTGCAACTAGGAAAATGGCGGAAGACAGAGGACTGTCACTCAACTCAGCACTGAGGGGGAAAAATGGCAAGCAGCTGGCGGTGGATGTCGTTTTTATCTGAAAATAGACGTTTCTGAGCGGCCGGGGGCCCCTGTATATACAGAGGTACCTCAACATACGATCGTAATCCGTTCCGAGACTGAGATCGTATGACGAGATTCTCGTAACTCGAGCGGACGGTTGCCATTGAAATGAATGGAAAACAAATTAATTCGTTCCAACTCTCTGAAAAAACACCAAAAACAGGATATTGATTGGAAAAAAAATGTTTTATTTCTTCTAATTCGCCATCTATTAACAAAGTAACACATAACTAGTGGTTTAATAGTAATAAAATGTGTTTAATCTAACTAAAATTGCGCAGATTTCGCCAACGGGAGACAGAGACGTTTGGGGGCGTGGGGGGGTTCGTTTTTTCCCCACGACAACGCACTCGTAAACGGAACAAACAAATTTAAATTAACTTGGATTAATATATACAGACACTCAAACATACGTTTAATGTAACTTTACACAAAACTGAATTCTAATTTTGTTGTAATCTTTTGTTACCTTCGTTTTCCGGGTTGGCAGTTTGCCACGTCTCCACCCTCACATTCGCTATCGATGGGCTGTTTGCTGTTGTAGTACGTATTCCCTTCAAAATATTCCGAAAATGATTCACACAAATGTCCTCACAATAGGATAACCCACGACCACTTGCCAACGAGAAATAGTCTTGTAGTACATTTTAGCGATCGCTCCGCTGCTCATAAAGACCGGCTCGCAACTCCTTCGTTGAAATGGCTCTGGCGCAGCCGCTTTGAACGGCGCCTATGAGAGAGAGTTGCGACCAGAAATATTACAAAGAGGGAATTGCGAGCCAGTGCCGCTGATGTTCTTAGCAGCAGCGAACGAGAAGTAATATAATACTCCTTGTATTAGATAATAAAAATAACAGGAAATGCAACAACTGAGCTTACCCACGTATTGATTGTGGGTAATGAAGTTTCATTCTGAGAAAGAGTGCCATTGCCTATCGACGTTGTGTGCACGAGTATACTTCATTACCCATAAAGCCCTCTTTTTGCCCGCGCATGCGCGTTGTGCGTTTCCTGGTGGATGCGTAGTAGAAACTCGTCTGAATTAATCGTTCAGTGCTCGTAGATATTGTTATACACAAAAGATATGCAGAAAAGGCTTGGTCGCATCACGAAATTTTGATCGCATGACGGGCGAATTATTCGATCGAAATTTCCGTCGTAAGACGAGAATATTGTATGACGAGCGGTTGTGTGACGAGGTACCACTGTACACATTATATTTAGATATTAATACAAAAGTCTTTTGCTATGCTTATAGCTGTATTAATAAATATACACTTTGATAATTGTACTTGTATTTCTGTACAGTGGTACCTTGAGATACAAGCTTAATGCGTTCCGAGACTGAGCTCGTATCTCAATTTAATCCCATCTGAAATCAATGCTTCCCATAGAAATGAACTAAAAACAAATTAATTCGTTCCAACCCTATGAAAAAACACCAAAAACAGGATACAGTGGTACCTCGAGATACGAGCTTAATCCGTTCCGGAACTGAACTCGTATGACGAGATTCTCGTAACTCGAGCGGACGTTTTCCATTGAAATGAATGGAAAACAAATTAATTGGTTCCAGCCCTCTGAAAAAACACCAAAAACAGGATATTGATTGGAAAAAATGTTTTATTTCTTCTAATTCGCCATCTATTAACAAAGTACCACATAACTAGTGGTTTAATAGTAATAAAATGTGTTTAATCTAACTAAAATTGGGCAGATTTCGCCGACGGGAGACAGAGACGTTTGGGGGTGTGGGGTTCGTTTTTTTCCACGACAACGCACTCGTAAACGGAACAAACAAATTTAAATTAACTTGGATTAATATATACAGACACTCAAACATACGTTTAATATAACTTTACACAACTGAATTCTAATTTTGTTGTAATCTTTTGTTACCTTCGTTTTTCGGGTTGGCGGTTTGCCACGCCTACGCCCTCACGTTCGCTATCGATGGACTGTTTGCTGTTGTATTGCCTTCAAAATATTCCCAAAATGATGCACACAAATGTCCTCACAATAGGATAACGCACGACCACTTGCCAACGAGAAATAGTCTTTAAGGAACGATCGTGGGACCTTTCCTAAGAAAGAACAACAGGAAATGACATAGCTGAGCTTCCCACGTATTGATTGTGGGTAATGAAGTTTTATTCTGAGAAAGGTTGCCATTGCCTATGGGTGTTGTCTGCAGGAGTATACTTCATTACCCAGAAAGCCTTCTTTTTGCATGCGCGTTGTGCGTTTCCTGGTCCGAGGAGGAACTCGTTTGAATTAATCGTTCCATGCTCGTAAATATTGTTATACACGAAAGATATGCAAAAAAGACCTGGCTTGGTCGCATCACGAAATTTTGACCGCATAACGGGCGAATTATTCGATCGAAATTTCCCCCGTAAGCCGAGCATTTTGTATGACGAGCGGTCGTATGATGAGGTACCACTGTATTGGATTGGAAAAAATGTTTTACTTCTTCTAATTTACCATATATTGACAAAGTAATAAATAACGAATGGTTTAATAGTAATAAAATGTGTTCAATAGAAGTAAAATTAGACGCATTTCGCGGAGGGGAAAGCAACGGCACACACGGAGGCGGGGGGGAAGTGTTGGGGGGGACTTTATCCACGGCAACGATGCACTCGTGTAAAACACGTTTTATTTCTTCGAATTCGTCATGTATTGACAAAGTAATAAATAACGAGTGGTTTAATAGTAATAAAATGTGTTTAATAGAAGTAAAATTAGACGCATTTCGCGGAGGGGAAAGCAACGACACACACTGAGGCGGGGGAGGTGTTGGGGGGGACTTTATCCACGGCATTCGTAAACGAACAAACATTTAAATTAACTTGGAAAGCCCGCTCAGTGCTTGTAGATATATTTTATACACGAAAGATTTGCAAAAAAGACAGTGCCATGGCCATCTGGCTTGGTTGCATCACGAAAAGATCGCATCTCGGGCAAATTATTCGATCGAAATTTCCGTCGTAAGACGAGAATATTGTATGACGAGGTATGACTGTATTGCAGGGGTCACCAAACTACGGCCCGTCAGCACATTTGGCCCGGCCCTCTGAACAATACGAGAGATGCTATCGGATTTATTTCCTATTTGGAAAAAAAAAAATTCCAGAATTTTTTTTTCCCCCCAAAAAATCCTAGGCCCCGCCCTGTCAAAGAGAGAACGGAATAATGGTGAAAAAGTTAGGTAAGAGAAAAATTGATTCAGAATGCAGGGTATTTAACCTGGAGTGGACAAACGATTATTTTTTTGTTCAATGCAAAGAAAAGGCTGTTTGTCTCATCTGTCAAGAGACGGTGGCGGTATTCAAAGAATACAATCTTCGCCGACACTATGAATCTCGTCACAAAGACAAGTACGATAACTTGCAAGGCCAAATACGAGCAGACAAACTCAAAGCGAAAAAGTGAACTACTATCTCAGCAGAATACATTTGTATGCCAAGCTCAGCTGAACCAGGCATCCGTTCGGGCCAGCTTTCGAGTTGCTAAACTGATAGCAAGCAGCGGTAAGCCTTTCACTGACGGAGAGTTTGTCAAGAAATGTATGGATGCTGTCGCGGAGGAGGTGTGTCCCGAGAAGAAAGATGCATTTAATGCTGTAAGTCTGTCGGCGAGTACAATCACCAGACGCGTTGAAGAAATCGGGAGTAATGTATATATATGCCCAGCTGCAGCAGAACACAAAAGAATTTGACTTTTTTTCATTAGCACTGGATGAAAGCACGGACGTGCAAGACACAGCGCAACTGCTTATTTTTATTCGTGGAGTTAGCGCAAACTTTGAGATATGTGAGGATCTGGCAGCCCTCCAAAGTCTCAAAGGGACTAACTACAACGGGAGAAGATATTTTTGACAAAGTGTGCCAAACCATGGAGAAGTTGGACCTGGACTGGTCAAAGCTAGCTAGCATCACGACTGACAGGGTTCCTAGCATGGTGGGCGAAACTCGCGGTCTAATGGGACGCATGAACGGGGAGTTGGAAAAAAGGGGTCTCACCGCCCCGCTACGAGTGCACTGCCCAATTCACCAGCAAGCACTGTGCAGCAAAGTGTTGACGTGAGAGAGATTCTGCTCTGACAACTGAGCTGAACTTTTATCTGTTAAGATTGTGCATGGCACAACAGAAAGTTAATGTTCCATGGCTTTTTTTTCTATGAGGAACCCAGAGAGAGTTATTTAGTTATTATTTATTTCATAAATAGTGTTATTTATTTCCTGTTTTTTCTGTGAAGAACTCAGAGGGTTATTTAGTTATTATTTATTTCATTAATAGTGTTATTATTTGTTTCCTGACTTTTTTTCTGTAAAGAACCTGGAAAGGGTTATTTGGTTATGTGTGGCTTTCTGCAAAACAATAAAAAAAATTAAGCTCCCCTAAGATCGTCACACTTTTTCTGTTACAAACTGACCCCCATCAGAGAAGGGAAAGGTTATGTGGCCCTCACAGGAAAAAGTTTGAGGACCCCTGCTGTATTGGAAAAACATTTTTATTTGTTCTAATTCGCCATCATAGCAACAAATAACTAGTGGTTATGATGTTTAATAGTACAGTCGTACCTCTACTTACAAAATTAATTGTTTCCAAGACTTTTTTCTTTAAAAAATTCTAACTATTTTAAATTGATTTGATAAAAATAGAAATACAGTGGTACCTCGAGATACGAGCTTAATGCATTCCGGGACTGAGCTCATATGTCGATTTCCTCGTAACTCAAACGAACGTTTCCCATAGAAATGAACTAAAAACAAATGAATTCGTTCCAACCCTCTGAAGAAACACCAAAAACGGGATATTGGACTGGAAAAACATTTGTATTTGTTCATCATAGGCGCCGTTCAAAGCGGCTGCTAGTTGCAGTGGCTCCCTAAACCCTCACTTGTATTCTGTGTTTTTAGGGCTTTTTTAGAGCTTTTTTATCCTTTATTTTTACATTTTATTGTCTCTTAAGATTTTACTTGTTACTTTGCTTTATATATTATATTCCAAACTTTAATGTTTTAAAACTTTACTTTCAAGACTCTACTCCGAGACTCAAGTTGTGCGAGAGGCAGTCTTTGAGCTATTAGTTTAGTTTATCTTTTGGGAATTCTGGACATTATATTTTGACCCACTCAGCCATGCCTCCGCTGTCTTACACAAAGGATCAGCTGTTAGCGCTACGCAACACCTGGATTCCCCTGGACCTGGACCTCCCCGCGGAGTTAAAGAGGAAGAGAAGAGGATGCAGAGCTGGACGAAAATGTCAGGAGAGAAAGCGACGCTTCAGACCCAGCATTCCATCTATTATTATGGGGATCATACAAAGATGGACCGAGGAGACCAGCATGGTACTGAGGGACTGTTTTGAGACCACTGACTGGGAGGTGCTGTGCAATTCACATGGTAATGACATTGACAGCTTGACCCACTGCATCACAGATTATATTAACTTCTGTGTTGAGAACATTGTACCCTCCAAGAAGGTCCGTTGTTTCTCCAACAATAAGCCGTGGGTCACCAGGGATCTAAGGGCCCTCCTGAACAAGAAGAAGAGGGCGTTTAGGTCTGGGGAGAAAGAGAGCCTGAAAATGGTCCAGAAGGAGCTGAAGAGAGAGATAAGGAAGGGTAAGACCATCTACAGGAGGAAGCTGGAGAACCAACTCCAGAGAGGCAACACCAAAGAGGTCTGGAGGAGCTTGAGGACTATTTCGGGCCATGGAGGCAACAGCGAGAGAGACCCGGAGTCTGGCGGCAGGGAGTGGGCCAATGAACTGAATCAGTTCTTTAACAGATTCAGTCCTGCCCCCACTCCCGACCCCCCAGACCAGAAGCAACGCTCCCCCCTCGTTCTCCTCCTCCTCCTCTTCCTCCCCCTCTTCCACCGGTCTCTGCATTACTGTCGATCAGGTGATAAAACAGCTCAAGAAGATCGAGGCAAGGAAGGCTACCGGTCCAGACGGCCTCAGCTCCCGACTACTGAGAGTGTGCGGATCAGCTTGGTATAGTGATTCTGCATATTTTCAACCTCAGCCTCAGTCTGCAGAAGGTCCCCACCTTGTGGAAAACTTCCTGCGTGGTCCCAGTTCCTAAGACTGCGTACCCCAGGGAGCCAAACCACTTCAGGCCGGTAGCATTAACCTCTCACCTGATCAAGACATTGGAGAGAATCATCCTCAATCACCTCAGCCCCCTGATGAATGCAGAGCTGGACCCTCTGCAGTTCGCCTATCGTCCAGGCATTGGTGTGGAAGATGCTACCACCTACCTGATGCACAGGTCTCTTTCACACCTGGAGAACGCGGGAAGCACGCTGAGAATGATGTTTTTTGACCTCTCCAGTGCGTTCAACACCATTCAGCCGGTTCTACTGAGAGGGAAACTGGAAGAGGCTGGAGTAAGGAACCACCTAGCCACATGGATCATCGACTTCCTCACTGACAGACCACAATATGTGAGACTCCAGGACTGTACGTCTGATGTGGTAGCTTGCAGCACGGGGGCCCCACAAGGCACAGTGCTCTCTCCACTCCTCTTCTCCCTCTACACATCGGACTTTAAACATAATACAGACACCTGCCACCTCTAGAAGTTCTCTGACGACACCGCTATTGTTGGACGAGTGACGGACGGGAACGACCTGGAGTACAGGGGAGTCATCACAGCCTTTGTTGACTGGTGTAGGCAAAACCACCTCTACATCAACACCAGTAAGACAAAGGAAATGGTCATAGATTTTCGGAGGAATCCTCAACAGACCACTCAGGTGAACATCCAGGGTACAGACATTGAAATCGTGGAGAATTTTAAGTACCTGGGTGTTCACCTCAACAACAAACTAGACTGGTCCACAAACACAGATGCCTTGTACAAAAGGGGCCATAGCCGCCTCTACCTACTGAGGAGTCTACGGTTCTTTGGAGTGTGCAGGACACTGCTGAGGACTTTCTATGACACTGTGGTGGCATCTACAGTGTTTTATGCAGTGCTTTGTTGGGGATGCGGGAGCACGGAGAGGGACAGGAACAGGCTGAATAAGGTGGTCAGGAGGGCCAGCTCTGTTCTGGGCTGTCCTTTGGACTCTGTGGAGGAAGTGGGAGAGCGGAGGATGCTGACCAGGATGATGTCCATCATGGACAGCACCTCCCACCCCCTGCATGAGTCTGTGGAGTCCCTCCGAAGCTCCTTTAGCAATAGACTGCGGCACCCTCATTGCAGGAAGGAGCGCTTGTGTTAAGACCTACCGTATGCATGCATGTACATTTGTGTATGTATGTATGTATATATGTGCTAAGCAACACGCTTATTTTATTATATATTTATTCATGTATTTATTTCTTGACCTACTTATTACCCATCTATTTATGTCTAAAATGCCTTTCCTATTCCTGCATCCTCACCCTCTTGCCACTGGAACAAAGAAAATTCCCGAATACGGGATGAATAAAGTTATCCAATCCAAATTCCCCATCTATTAACAAAGTAACAAATAACTAGTGGTTTAATATTACTAAAAAGTGTTAAATAGTACTAAAATTATACGGATTTCGCAGGGGGGAGAGAGACAGACAGAGAGGGGGACTTTTTGCACGGCAACGCGCTTGTAACATAACATAAACAAATTTAAATGAACTTGGATTACGATGCAGACACACTAAAAAATAAGTTTAATGAAACCTTACACTAAATTTAATTCTAAATTTGTTTTATATTTTTATACTTTTCTTCTCCCAGTTGGCTCTATTTGCCTCGTCTCCACCCTAACTTTCAGCTGCAGCTAAAAGGAACAGAGGGTTGTTTGCTTTTGTCTTCCCTTCAAAATATTCTGAAAATGATGCACACAAATAAGACAATGCACGACCACTTGCCAACGAGTATACTCATCTCGTATAAGCGATCAAGCTCCGCCATTCTGCACTGACTAACAGGGACACACACACACTGACAAATGCAACGCTCCGTCCGCCCAGTGCTCGTAGAGACATTACACGGGGGAGTTGCGGCGAGAGAGACAGTGCCCATGATGTTCTTATGAGCAGCCTCTCTTATATCAAAATTTGTCTCTTATCTCAAGATAAATATTTGCTCAAAATTTTACTAGTATCTCAATTGGGGCACTTGTATGTCAAGCTGCGAGTTCTCGGACACCGATTGGCCAATTCCTCTGCATTTCTGAAGCCTTCATCATGGCGCCTGAATGCTCTCTATTTGTGCATCAACCAAACCGAAGAAAAGGTGAAAAATGCTAACAATTAATGGAAAAAGTGGCACAGTTGGACATGAAAGCGGGAAATAGCGATCATAGCTGGAAAATACGGACTTAATGAATCTACCGTTCGCTACATTAAAAAAGGAAGAGACTAACATCCATAAAACCGCCTCGATATCATTCTCGAAGGATGCCTAAACGGTCGCAAACACGCTAAATAAGACCATCGTCTGAATGGAAAATGCACTTTCTTTCTGGATCCAAGATTGCAGGTGAATATGCAAATATAATCTGAGGTAAGGCTAAAGCTTTACACGATGTTATGGTGCCTGAAGGTGGTAATGGCGACAAAGACAGCGACGGGCACGATCCCCAGCCTGGTACCTCAAGTCAGACTAGCCCGCGACACCCACGTACAACCTTCGTTTCCAGCAAGGGTTGGTTCGAGAAATTCAAGCGGTGATTCGGCCTTCATAGCGTGAGGTTATATGGAGAGGCCGCCTCTGCAGTGAGGCATTATGTCGAGAATGTGTTCCCTAAAATTATTTAGGAAATCTTCATCATGGATGAAACTGGCCTCTTTTGGAAGAGAATGCTGTCCCGAACATTTCTGTTCAAGGATGAACTAAAGAAGCCAGGGTTCAAGGCTCACATAGATCGATTGACTCCCCTCATGTGTGGGAATGCTGCAGGATTCATGCTCAAGCCTGGCCTTATTTACAAGTCATAGAATCCTCGAGCATTAAAAAAAAGGTCAAAAGCTTGCTGGGAGTGTACAGTGTCATTCATCATATTCAACTCATTGTACTGCACAGGTCTTTTCATCTCCATATCAAAATCAATAACATAACATGTTGTAACATGAATGCCTCTATCTCTCTCATGTGTGGGGCTCTTAATGAAAAGAAAAGAAAACCAACAGAATCCACTCTTGCTACTAAGACTCAGCACTGAATGAAAAAAAAAATAAGTTCATAAAAATGTGAAAATCCACACTGAAACTCGTAACCAGAGGCCACTTGAGCTACTAAGACTCAGCACAGAAGGAATTATTATTATTTTTAATAGATAGGGGTGACCCTACTCCACGGATTTTCACTTTTCCCCCATTAACCACGATAATCGAGGTATTACTTTATTTCTGTTTGAACTACAAGAGTCCAACTTCAATGTTTGATCTTGTTTGGGAGGGTGTGATGTACCTTAAACTTCTTTTACTATCTAGTCCAGGGGTCGGCACCCCGCGGCTCTTTCATCCTTATACTGCGGCTCTGAGTGGCTTGGGAAAATAAATTACAAAAAAAAACTAAGCTATTAGGTTTGGGTTGTTATTTAATTTTCTCCCCTGTGTGCGAATGTTACCCTTGTGTTTGTCCCTCCTCGCTTGCCTTTGCCTCGTTTCCAGCTGCGCATCATTGATAATTATTTCCGGTCTTGTCTATTTAAACCTCACGGGTTGTTTGTTATTTGTCGGACTGTCTGATTTAAGCTACGTTGTTTCCACGTCTCCTCGTTACATATTCTAAATTGGATTATTGTGATCTTGACACATTAGAATAAATATATTTTATTGTTTTTCGTCGCTCAAAATAAACGCCATACTTGCAAAAGCCGGTATACCCGCCAAAATGCTGCCCTTTTGTCGCGACTTTCAACTGCAGCAAGGCCAAGTATGGAGAAATTTAAGAAAAGCAAAATATCAGAAGAAAATAGAACATTCAAAGATGCCTGGGCAGATTCATTTGCATTTACCTCTGATGAGTGGCTTACCAGTATTCCTAATTTGTGGAGAAAAACTGTCTAACAATAAACATTAATAAACACGGATAGGTGTACGGCTGGGGAGAACCCCGAAGCATGAAAGGGAAGTTGTTGTTGTTGTTTTTTTATATTTTAGTATTTGCGGCTCCCAGGGTTTTCTTTTCCGTGGAAACGGGATCAAATGGCTCTTTCGGTGTTGAAGGTTGCTGACCCCTTATCTAGTCTGAGAATTCCAAAATTAAATGTCAATGGTTCAACCCTATAATAAATCATAGATTTTTAAAAAGCAGGTTCAAATACCACTTCAAAGTCAAAATTCTTGATGAGCCAATAGTGACTTGAAGTGTTTTGGAATGTGCTCTGTGTGCCAGAAAATGTGTCCTGAAATCACCCTAATTTTATTAGGACGGACAGATTTTTACCTCCTTCTTGGGTCTTCCTCTGCGTTTTGCTCCAGGAGCAGGTTCTGCCTTTGCCTTGAAATGGAAAAAAAAGTGTGAGTATCCATGCGCCATGTTTATTTTGTGGCATCGCACTAAAATGATCAGACCTATGTTCAAGTTAAAAAAATGGAAAATTAAATGCCATGACAAGAAAATGTTTTCAAGAAAAAAATGCTTCCAACAGTATTGACACAGTCTAAATCTTGGAAGTTACAAACTTATGCTCAACATCGGTGGTCCCCAACCACCAGTCAGTACTGGTCCAGGGGTTACATGAGAAAATAAATATTTCCGTTTGAAGCCTAGCGCACAAGAAGCACCATTGATTCCTCGCAATGGCAATCAGGACCCCAATGGCACACTCCGCCTGACGGTTGCTAAATCAGAAACCCAGTTTCGAGACCAATCACTCGTTAAATACAATCACCAAATTTTCGGGATGTACAAATTCACTTCTCATGCGCTATTCATACAACATATATGGCTCTGCACCGAGTACAATTAAGAAAGTATTTTACTTTTCGTAGAATTGTCAAGAGCGCTTGGTATGCGATAAATAGCACCATTGGCTTTCGTGAGACATCAGCATTTTGTGCATGCTGGGGACAAAGGCCTTTTCAGACGAGCATAAGCAGAGCCCATTAACCCATTCATTGTGTATGTGGGAGCGTCCGCACCATAAATCCACTTGTTTGAGGTTTCCCCTAGCTTTAGGACTCTCAAAATATTGTCCTCACACTTCCATGTTCTTGCCGAAACTAGTAAAGCCCTTTGCACAGCTCTGATAATCCTGTACTCCTTGAAATAAGGAATGTGATTACATTCTTGTGCAATACACCCACCCTAATCAATGATACATGTCTTGACTTTTGGGGGGGGGGGGGAAGTTGGAGATGACTGTTGTGTAGGAATGATATGTACTGAAAGTCTGTGCCAATGTTGGTCAGTGACAAGACATAAAAGCACAATGATGTTGGACAATTTATCCAAATAGTCCGGGAAAATGTTTCCCCCAAAATAAAAACGGAATATTCTGTATGCCATCAAAAACCAAAGCTTTCTACTTTTGAATGGAATGAGAAGTATAATCAATCACAGTGGGCTTACAAGTAAGGTCCCCCTAACCACCTTAGCCTACCAAATATATTACCTCAGTGCTGAAGCATGTCACCATATTTCCTACTTAATGCTCTTGCGCAAGCTAGTAAGTAGCTAGCTGTAAAAGGACGTGGAAGCAAAATGCTCACAAAGCAGAATTTCAGGTACTAAAAATACAAACTTATCGCAGACTAGACCTGTATTCTGCACCACGAAGGCATATATTTTTCATTATTGCACAAAGAACCCACGGATATCGGAGTCATCTTCGGCGCAAATGTGGAGAGGTTAATCTGCGTTTGTAAGCACAGGTCCGCCTCAAAAATTTTTTCAATTAATTGTTAACAGGGGGGGGGGTCCCGTGCCGAGTCATTAGCACGTCAGCCCCAAAGTTCTTGTTTCGTAACTTGGATTGTTCATGAATAGAGGTTGCTGCATTTTATATGGAAATTCTCTAATTTGTTTCACAGTCTGCAAAAAAAAACAAAATCCCAATTTTGTATGAAAGATGAGAGAAACACGAAAATTAGAAAATACATTAATAATGTATTAAAATGAATAATAAGCATGAAAACAACAATTTTATTTGTGCGGGTGCAAAAGTGTAAGGAGGAAATTAACATTAGGCAACAGAGAAATCACATCTAACACATGCATATCTAAACAAATTCAAATTATGAATTCAAAACAACTTAGCATTAAATAGTACTTTAAATATTAGTCATGGATGGATAACAAGGCCTGGTACTTCATTTCATTCACACCAGCAAGTTAAAATAAAGAACAAAATTGCTAGGACCACAATCCCAAAAAAACAGAGTTGTTGTTGGGAGTCAGCCAATGAGCAGCCAGCAGAGTGTAGGGAGACGCAATGTGACTGCGATAATTTCAAAATAAAATTAAAAAATTGACATTGTGGGGAATTTCGTAACTTGGATCTTGTTTTTGTATATTAGAACAGTAATTTGCATATCAAAGGGTTGAAATGTTCGTATGTAGAAGCATTAGTAAGCAAAGATAACACTCTTCTCTTCTCATTTTCTGAACTGCTTTATCCTCATTAGGGTCGCAGGGGGTGTTACAGCCTATCCCAGCTGTCTCCGGGCCACAGGCACGGGACACCCTGAATCGGTGGCCAGCCGATCACAGGGCACAAGTTGACAGACAACCATGCACGCTCACACCCATACCTAGGGGCAATTTAGAGTGTCCAATTGGCCTACCATGCATGTTTTTGGGATGTGAGAGGAAACCCACTCAGAACATGCAAAGTCCACACGGAATGACATGACCTGGATTTGAACACAGGACCCCAGAGCTGTGAGGCCGACGTGCTAACCACGTGTGCAACCGGGCCGCCCAAAGATAGCACTGTACAGTGGTACCTCGACACACGAGCAATTTGAGATACGAGTACAATTTTGAGCAAATAATTATCTTGAGATACGAGAAAAAATTTGAGCAAAATTTTGACATACGATCAGACAGCGGACGCGAGAGGCTGCTCATAAGAACATCATGGGCACTGTCTCTCTCCCCGCAACTCCCTCATGTAATGTCTGTACGTTGGCGTGGGTTGCATTTTTTCCGTTAGTCAGTGCGAATGGCGTATATACTACTTCTCGTTGGCAAGTGGTTGTGCGTTATCCTATTGTGAGGACATTTGTGTGCATCATTTTGGGAATATTTTGAAGGGAATACAAAAGCAAACAACCCTCGATAGGTTGCATCTGAAAGTCAGGGTGGAGGCGGGGCAAATAGAGCCAACCCGGGAGAAGAAAGGTATCACAATTTAAAGCAAAATTAGAATTAAGTTTAGTGTACGGTTAGATTAAACTTATTTTTGAGTGTGTCTGCATCGTAATCCAAGTTCATTTAAATTTGTTCACGTTATGTTACGAGCGCGTTGCCGTGCAAAAAGTCCCCCTCCCTCTGTCCCGTGACCGGACGATCCGCCGAAAGACGTTTCGCCGACGGACGTTTGGCCGACGGGCAGTTCGCCGAACCGACGTTTCGCCGAAACGGGATTCGCGCGCTCGCCCCGCCCCCGGATCGTGTGTGTACATGTTTTTCAACCTCGGCCCGCGGGCCATATACGGCCCGTTACAGATAACATTCATTTAGGAATAACAAGGGCATGCACTGCCCCCCGCTGGACATATTTCTAAATACAAGTATGTACTACAATGTGCTGCCAATTTTTTATATTTTTTATTTTATCCTTGCGTTTAAAGTAGTAGCCATTTGGAGATCACGCAGAACAGTATGTGACAGAAGAAATAGAGAAAATAAAGTAGTAGTAACAGTAAGTACTACTGTAATGAAATTGTAAATCCAGAAATCCTACTCCAGAAAATTTACACCAGCATAGAAAATGTTGAGATTAATCTTTGAATTAAGGTTCTCAGCAAATCATTTTGAAGATATATTTCCTAAAATAATGGGAAATTATTTAAAATCAAACTAGAAGTAGAAGTGTGTTCCATGACATTTTCAGGTATTGTTCTCTAAGCCCTCTAGTCTGTCCAGGGCACTTAGAATTTCACACAAGTCTTCTAGTGTTGTTTTTTCCTCAGTGTCAGACATCAATCCCCAGCTTTGATAAATTGCATTGTGTGTCCAAATTGCTACTATTTTAAACGCAAGGATAAAATAAAAAATATAAGAAATTGGCAGCACATTGTAGTACGTACTTGTATTTAGAAATATGTCCAGCGGGGGGCAGTACATGCCATTGTTATTCCCAAATGAATGTTATCTGTAACGGGCCATGTATGGCCCACGGGCCGAGGTTGAAAAACATGTACACACGATCCGGGGGCGGGGCGAGCGCGCGTATCCCGTTTTGGCGAAACGTCCGTTCGGCGAACTGTCTGTCGGCCAAATGTCCGTCAGCCAAACATCTTTCGGCGAATCGTCCAAGTACCCCTCTGTCCCCCTGCGAAATCCGTATAATTCTAGTACTATTAAACACATTTTAGTAATATTAAACCACAAGTTATTTGTTACTTTGTTAATAGATGGCGAATTAGAACAAATAAAAATGTTTTTCCAATCCAATATCCCGTTTTGGGTGTTTTTTCCAGAGGTTTGGAAAACACTCATTTGTTTTTAGATCATTTCTATGGGAAACGTTCGTTCGAGTTACAAGGAAATCGACATACGAGCTCAGTCCCGGAACGCATTAAGCTTGTATCACGACGTACCACTGTATTTCTATTTTTATCAAATCAATTTAAAATAGTTACAATTTTTTTTTATTTCTTCTGTCTCTGCTGGTGAAAGAAATCCTAGAGGAAAGACTGCCTTTGCCATTATTTGTGTAAACCTCTTCCAAAATGTAAATCATATAAATTCCTCTGTGAGCCCCTGTACTAATGGAACCCCTTTTTTTACGGCAAGAGATAATTCATTGAACACATTATGGTGCCTTTTGCATTGAACCGCCTGCAGATGGCAGGCCTCCCTCTACGTAGAAAGATGAACACAGGGCACTGGGTTCATTGGCTATTATCTGGAAGGCCAAGAGGAACTATACAGACTTCGGGCACTCTAGTTCGCTGGCCACCTGGCCCACGGCTCACAGACTTCTGGTGGAAATGAGCAGATGCATAAACCCATGGCCTACAGCCTTAACCAAATGGCCTTAGTCGCTAAACCCATATCACAAACTTGTGTAAAATATAAATATTTGCCTTATCCCTCACATGTAAGGTAGCAGTGAGGACAATGCGCATGTGGGGTTCAGAGTGAGGGAGAAAATCAGTTGTTGCTATGGAGACAACAGGCTGGGAAGAACTAGGACTGTGCGTTGGGTGGTGTTTGCTGGTAGTGTGGAAACAGCATAAATGTCTGCACCCATGTCACCTTGCGCATGACATGCTGCTAAGAACAATAACTACACTGAGCATCACTATGTAGTTGCACTATGCTATTTTTGACAGGAACTGTAGGACATCAATGATAGAAGCCATGGAATACCAAGGAAATTGCATTCATCAGGGTTTGGCAGGTGCTATTATGTTGTGTTATAACCATGTGGTTAGGCCACTTGGGCGGGCCATTTTGGGCGAGAGAAAAAGGCATTGGATGCCCGGATCAAATTTGTACTAGTTTTAGGCCAGTCGTGATGACCAATTTAAGAGCGAAATATATTGTCTCGTAAATTAATGCTGATATGCGATAATCTTGTTTTTTTTTTAAATTCAACCACTAATGTGGCAGTATATTCTAATAAAGCACTCATTCAGAGGCAGAGCTGCCAACCTCCGCCAACGCCATTTCAGGAGTGAATGCAATTCACGCAAAATCAATATGCGATGAAGTCGCACAAGACGAATCATTCGTCAGAACTTGTAACTCAGATGATTCACAATGCACTTGTGTTACCGAATTCTTCCAATTTAGCAGTTGAATCAAGATCGCGGAAACTGTAGCGATGGTGTAAATTTTGAGGCAGTTAAATGGGAAATTTGGTACTTTTCCGAAATAGTTGCTTCAAAAAAAATGTAAGTGACAATTTTTGGGGATTTCCGGAGTTTAGGGAGGTTGTCCGGAGTCCCGGAGTTTGCCTTGCATTTCCGGGTAAACTCCTGAAATTCCGGAATAGTTGGCAGCTCTGCAGATGCAATAAATGGTAACTCATCTCATTTTCTGAACCGCTCTATCCTCATTAGGGTCGCACGGGGTGCTGGAGCCTATCCCAGCTGACTCTGGGCCAGAGGCGGGGGACACCCTGAATCGGTGGCCAGCCGATCGCAGGGCACAGGGAGACGGACAACCATGCACACACACCTCCTCCCATCAGCTGTCAGGCTCTTTAACAAAACAAATGGCTGAGTGTTAAGACCTACCGTCAATGTTCCCTCTAAGCTGTGCGCATTTGCGCACTACTCTCGTGCTCTCTGCGCAAGCAAACATATACGGCGCACAAAATAAAATCCAACCTGAATTGACAAAAATGAACACATTACAATTTTTTCTGCGCCTTTTTTCAAAGCAACTCAGAGAGTGACAGCCTATCACTGACAAACGACAAGAAACGGTAATTTCAGATAAAACTATGACTAACACTGTCTAGCCAATGATATGAGTAGGTTCACATCCCATGTGTTTTCTTTCACGGCATGAGTAAATGTTAATGACATTAATTGGCTGCGTTATTTACACATTTTGCCTGTATTGCAGGTTAGCATATAGCTAACAGCTCGTCCGAGCTGCTGTCAAGCCTTTATCACGGCGAAACGACCGGGCTGCGGCAGAGCCACTCAACAAGGCAAAGTAAAAAAAAAAGAAATCCGGTTCTTTTAAGGCTGTCGGAGTGTGTGCACATAAGGAACAAACGGTGAAATTGGGTAAGAAAGGTCTCCTCTTCAAAACACGCAGCGAAGCTAAAGTTGTTAGCGAGTTTTCCGATGGAAAAATATTGCATATAGATGCAAGTTTAACTATCAAGTGACATATTGAGCAGAAAAGTCATTTGAACGAGAAGTGAGAAGGACAGACGTGAAAAATATGGTAAAATTTAAGTCAGATTTGTGGATATTCTAGTGACATTTATTAACATGTTTTATTCATAGATTTTAATCATTAAATTTTATTATGACTAGATCATTTATGGGTGGTAGACATGCACCAGCTTGTGGCAGGTGTGATACTGGTGTGTGCCCATAGCGAGCAATGATGATGTTGCTCACACTGGTACTCAGTGAGGTTGTCTTTCTGCCCAAACAAACGAAAAATTAGAGGGAACATTGCCTACCGTATGTATACATGTACATCTATGTGTATGTATATGTATATATATTTTTTTTTTCAGCAACACGCTTATTTATTTATATATTCATGTATTTATTAGCTTACTTATTACCTATCTATTTGTCTAAAATTCCTTTCCTGTAACTGCATTCTCACCCTCTTGCTACTGTGACGATGAAATTTCCCGAATACGGGATGAATAAAGTTATCCAATCCAACACATACCTAGGAGCAATTTAGAGTGTCCAATAAACCTACCATGCATGTTTTTGGAATGTGGGGGGAAACTGTGGTACTCGGAGGAAACCCACGCAGGCCCGGGGAGAACTCCACACTTAGGAATGCCTCTAGGTGCGAAATTTCCAGGTTACAAAAGCTTTTTATATGCATAGGAGTGCCTCGAAATAAGAAAAATTCCCAAGTTACGGAAACCCCCCAAAAGTACATGCATACCTTCTCCGTCATTTTATTTTGAAATAATTGCCGCGGATGCATTGATTCTCGCTTTAAAAGCTCACTCCACCGTATACTGGGCTCTCATTGGCTGTCTCACAACAACCGTCCATTTTCTTTAACCTATTGTCTGCTTAAACTTATTCATGCTTGGGGAAGCTGTAGCCGACTGCCTCGACCTGAACGGCAGCCTTCGGGTGGGTTAAATTGTGCTGCGGGGGCAGGCGATGGGCCGTGTTGTCAGTAATAAGGATGTTGACGAGTTAATTGGTTGATGTGCACCAAAACAGACGCATAACTAAATGCAACGCTCGGCAATACACGAGAAATTCAACGGGGAGGCAGCCACCATTGCAACTGAACAAATCAGAAAAAAACGGGGGAGAAACTAACTTTCCGACTTCATGGAAAAAACATCCTGAAAACGTGTTTATTAGTCGTGCCCATATACAGTTGTGGTCAAAAGTTTACATACACTTGTGAAGAACATAATGTCATGGCTCTCCTGAGTTTCCAGTCATTTCTACAATTCTGATTTTTCTCTGATAGAGTGATTGGAACAGATACTACTTTGTCACAAAAAACATTCATGAAGTTTGGTTCTTTTATGACTTTATTATGGGTGAACAGAAAAAAGTGATCAAATCTGCTGGGTCAAAAATATACATACAGCAGCCCTAACCCTAACCCTTTCTTCACTATCCCATTTACTCTCTGTAAAGCACCAGTTCCATTGGCAGCAAAACAGCTCCACGGCATAATACAACCACCAGTGTGCTTGACGGTAGGCATGGTGTACTTGGGGTTAAAGACCTCACCTTTTCTCCACCAAACATATTGCTGGGCATTGTGGCCAAACAGCTGCATTTTTATTTCGTCTGACCACAGAACTTTCCTCCAGAAGGTCTTATCTTTGTCCATGTGATCATCAGCAGACTTCAGTCGAGCCTTAAGGTGCCGCTTTTGGAGCAAAGGCTTCCTTCTTGCACGGCAGCCTCTGTCCATGGAGATGCAAAACACGCTTGACTGTGGACACTGACACCCGTGTTCCAGCAGCTTCTAATTCTTGGCAGATCTGCTTTTTGGTGATTCTCGGTTTAATCTTCACCCCCCTGACCAATTTTCTCTCAGCAGCAGGTGATAGCTTGCGTTTTCTTCCTGATCGTGGCAGTGACAAAACAGTGCCATGCACTTTATACTTACAAACAATTGTTTGCGCTGTTGATCTTGGGACCTGCAGCTGCTTTGAAATGGCTCCAAGTGACATTCCTGACTTGCTCAGGTCAAGGATTCGCTTTTTCAGATCCACGCTGAGCTCCTTTGACTTTCCCATTGTAGCGTTTGTGGGCGTTTGCATCCAATGAGCCCTATTTAAATGGCCTCAGAGAAGTCACCAGCTGTAGTCAGTCATAATCACTCAAGAAGTTAAGAGGCCATGCTATGAAGCTCATTTCACTGACAACTTTCTAAGTCACATAAATTGCTAATTCATGTTGCTGTATGTATATTTTTGACCCAGCAGATTTGATCACTTTTTCTGTTGACCCATAATTAAGTCCTAAAATAACCAAACTTCATGAATGTTTTTTGTGACAAAGAAGTATCTGTTCCAATCACTCTATCAGAGAAAAATCAGAGTTGTAGAAATAACTGGAAACTCAAGAGCCATGACATGACATTATGTTCTTCACAAGTGTATGTAAAATGTTGACCACAACTGTATGTATGGTATGGTGTGTATATATACTTGTTATTCATTTTGTGACATTAATAAATAAATGTATGATAATTGTCTCTAATTGCTGTGTTTATCACATCTTTCTTACAAAATTGGGACATGTTGACCAATTTTAAAGGGTTTGGTTGGTAGATGTGTGAGGACCGTGGAACGAATTTACATATAAAACACACCTACTTACGAATTTCTCAATTTACGAAAAAAGTTCTAGAACCAATTCATTTCGTAAGTAGAGGTATGACTGTACAGACGCTCCCCTACTTACGAACATTCAACTTACGAACAACGGTACATACGAACATGTCTGCAAATTGCGTTTAAGTCCAAAAATGTTCGCAAGTCCAATTTTGTATTTCGCGTCTTTTTCGGAGTAGTACTTCTTTCCGCCGCTAATACCGACGCCTGGCGCTGTGAGAGCTCAGCTCACCCAGCATCTACCTTCTTCGTTGCAATGCGGAAGTGCGTGAATGTATCTCCAGTGTGCAAAGAACCTTTTTCATTTGTATCATTAAATATCTCATGCATCCAATATTGAATATGGTTGGTAAAAAGCTAAAGGCTTCTATTGAGGGAGTTGCAAGGAAGAGGCAAGCCATTTCATTTGAAACGAGTGGCAATAATAACGAAGCTTGATGCGCGTCAGAAAGTGGTGAGCGTTGCACATTCAGTACCATTTATAAACAGAAAGATCGAGCAGCAGGACCCAAATATTGAACGTTGCACAAAGTTTGCAAATCAATTGAATGATGCCATACAGTGCTACTGCATCATTTATGATGAAAAAAAGAAGAAAACTGTGCAATCGTCATTAGGTCGCTTCTTTTGGCCAGTTTCTAATACATAAATCTATCTCTCTCTCTACAGTACTGTACATATTCTCTCCATTTTATTAAATGTTTTTTTTTTCAGTACAAACCAATGCGTGTTACTTATACAAGCCTTAAACATACAAATGCACTTATATAAACCTTCAATATACTTATATAGGCCTTAAACATAAATTATAATACAAAATATAGCACTAAATCAACTTACAAACAAATTCAACTTATGAACAATCGCTCGGAACCAATTGCGTTCGTAAGTTGAGGAGTGTCTGTATTTGACGTTAAATATTGAATAAATGTTCAATAATTAGTAACTATGACTAAAATAGAACCGTTTCAACCATTATCGGCCTATCGGCTAAACAGGATTTCTACTAAAGGTCGTGACCCATTTTAAATTTTTCCTGGTTATGCAGAAATATAAAGTGGTAAAAGGGTGCCATTTTATCTAAAACAGGACATTGTAATTTGGCTGGATTTTATTGACCTGCATGGAATTTTTTGTGTTTGGGCTGGAGATTGTCTTTCTGATCCAGTAACCTCAGTTATGACTTATCCCAATCATTGCATTCCAGTTATTTGACACGATGAACTCAGACATCATGGACTTACTTTGGCCTTGGTGGTGGTTTTGTTTTTGCTGCCCTTGGGCCGCCCTCTCGGCTTCTTTGCAGTCGGGGATTCGCTGGGCTCCTTAGAATCAAGACACTGATGTTAGCAAAAAATCTGAAAACTACAATGTGTTTTTTAACATTCTGCTCATGATTGCAATGTAAAGTAAATACAGTGGTACCTCTACATACGAGCAGCTCTACCTATGAGATGCTTGAGATAAGAGGAAAATTTCAAGCAGATAATTCGCTCTAGATACGAGAAAAATTTCGAGATGCGAGAAAGCCAGGTGGCCATGACATGAGAGGCTGTTTATCATTGTAGCACACTCTTTTTTTGCCGCATCTCTTTCGTGTTTAACAGATATCTACGAGCACTGAACGATTTCTTCACACGGGTTTCTACTACACATGGACCAGAAAACGCACAACGCGCATGCGCGGGCAAAAAGAGGGCTTTCTGGGTAATGAAGTATACTCGTGCACACAACACCAATAGCCAATGGCGCCCTTTCTCAGAATAAAACTTCATTACCCACAATCAATACGTGGGTAGGCTGAGCTGTTGTACTTTTTCCTTCCTTAGCCTGTTAGCTCCCACGATCGCTCATTCAAGACTACTTCTCGTTGGCAAGTGGTCGTGCGTTATCCTATTGTGACGACATTTGTGTACATCATTTTCGGAATATTTTGAAGGGAATACAACAGCAAACAGCCCATCGATAGCGAACGTGAGGGTGGAGGTGTGGCAGACAGCTAACCCGGCCAGGAGAAGGTAAAAAAAAAAACATTAAAACAAAATTAGAATTCAGTTTTGTGTAAAGTTACATTAAACTTGTGTGAGTGTGTCTGTATATATTAATCCAAGTTAATTTAAATTTGTTTGTCGTTTAGCTCGTATCTCAAGGTGCCACTGTACAATAGAATACAGAGACCTATAATTTTACTACACTGTGAGCCGGCGCCATAAAAAAAGAAATTGCGCGAGCAATAAATTAATAAATACACTTTGGCCAATTACACTACAGTGCTGACCCACATTGGTGGATTTCTTGTTTCTTATTCACTGTTGCGGCCCATAGCCACCAAAGCAATTCGGCAAACAGCAGAATGGCATGTCTGCTGGTGCAATAGGAGCAGAGGTGGGTCTGAGTGGGTTAAAACTGATTTAGGGGTGTTAAGTTACAAGTTCCAGGCAAACACAGGAAGTTTGTTGATGGGGGTTTCTACACCTCGCATTCATTAATCATGGCTGAAGCATGCAAGTAATTTGGGCTTCTTTCTGTGGAATTGATGATGATGATAGATGTCAGGTAATTTGGGTATTTTATCCATCTGATGTGAATTTAAGGAAATTTGTCACTAGTAGCTATCCCAGCCATTAGAACTAGGAGGGGTTGGCAGCTATGAATGGTCATTCGTTGGCAACCTTCCCAATTCCAAAGGTTTGGATGTCTAACTCTGTCAGCGGGAGCCAATGTATCAATAGTATTATGTATTATGTTATAATGAGTTATCTTACAGCAATACATTAAAAGACTGGAATGTCGCATTGCAATGTTTGAAAGGACGGCACTCCCAAAACTGGTGAGTCATGCACAGTTGACATTGAAAAAAGTGCACCTGAAGGATTTTTATCTTTTACCTGAGGAAGCTTGCGGGGTCTTCCACGACCCCTCTTCTCTGTCTCCTTCTCCTTAGACGACACTGTCCCTTTGTCGCTCATGATTACTTCTCACACCTAGGAAATAAAACCACACCTGGTCAAAGCTCCTTGAAAGGCAACGCGCTGGGTTCACTTACATGGGGGATGGGTAGTGGGTGGAGGGTGGGGGGTGGGGGGTAGGTGCAGGGGCAAAAAAGGCGCAAAGCCACAACGCCTCTAGTTCTGAAACCCAGGGTTCCCTGCGGCTCTATTTCGGGCTCACGTGCACGCTAATGCGCACGGATCTCAGTCTAACCGGCTTGAATGGTGCAGCCAGGAGCAGCAGGCCGCACGGTGCGTTCACATACCAAAGTCATCCTGTGCATACAGTATATGCACCCCACTGGGCACATACATAAACCAAATAGAGCTTTATCTACACTTTATTACAACGTGCCATTCTTAAACGCCTGGAAAAATATCAAAAATCACATTCAAAAATGCGACCTAGCTAACGAGGCGCGCTTCGTGTTTAGCGGCGGGCAAACATCAACAATAGGCGGCTTCTCATTGAAAACATATCGCCTCCTCTCACTGGGGCTCGAGCTATACTCCTTAAATTCTCGTTCGGGTGCAAAATGTGCACTCACCTGTTTAAACCCCAGCCCAAATTCCAAAACGAAATATGCCCCTTAAAACTATGCGCTTATACCCGGTTAAAGAGCCATGTACCGACCTACAAAGCGCCGTGGTGAGTCGACACACAAGTACGCAGCCCGCCCCTTTAAATCCGAGCAAAGCATTATAAGCAACTGCATTCAGGAAGGTGCTGTTTTTGTTGCATTTTTGAAGATAGGACGTGCTTTTCTCACCAGTAGAATACGCGGTTTAATCCAACGTAGTCCAAGTAGAATGTGCGTCTCCTCTCCTGCAGATAAAGGGGGGGAAAGGCGCCAGTCAGGAGGATTTTGGGGTAATATAAAGAGCCGCCCTCATGGGAGCAGGAGGACTATAGGGCGGAGATATGATAAATGGGCCACCAACGGCACTCGATGGGCTCAACCCCCATTGACCCCCCTTCTCCCTCAGCTTGCCAGTCTTCGACTAAAATGGATGCGTACAACTTGCGCCACGCATGCGAACTACAGGGAACAATGTCTCTACGTAGTAAATGGTACAAATGAGTGGAGGGTTAAAAAATGTGCTAGTGCCATTCCAAAATGAGTGGGCATTTATTGTCCCACATTTCTAATTTTAAATGACCCACATACAAAATAATCATGCAGTTTCTGAGTACATGTACTTGTTATTTACCATTTACCAAATAAAGTAAAAGAATGCTTGAAAATATTTTTCTAAATGAAAAATAAGTCTGGAGTCCCTCCCAAAATGGTATTAAGATAATGTACAATCTCAGATAAAAATAAATCCTTTTACTTCTGTCTTTTGCAACTCTGGGAATATTTAATTTTAATGAACATAATATTTCAATTAAGGGGGGGCAGGTGGTTGAGTGGTTAGCGCCTCAGCCTCACAGTGGGGAACCAGGGTTCAAATCCAGCTCGGTCCGCCTGTGTGGAGTTTGCATGTTCTCCCTGGGCCTGCGTGGATTTTCTCCAGGCACTAAGGTTTCCTCCCACATTTCAAAAACATGCTTGGCAGGCTGATTGGACACTAAATTGCCCCTAGGTATGAGTGTGGGGGTCAATGGTTGTTTGTCTCCTTGTGACCTGCAATTGGATGGCCACCAATTCAGGATGTCCCCCACCTCCGGCTCGAAGTCAGCTGCGATAGGCTCCAGCACCCCCTGCAACCACAGTGAGAATAAAGCGGTTCAGAAAATGAGATGAGATGGATTGCACTGGCTATTGCATTAGATTTGTTAAACTAAACAATATTTGGGCATCAGTTTTTCTATATGTTTTAGATTTCTTTCTTTCTGCATTATTGTCATTTTTATATTGGTGGTACAGTGTTTTATACAGATGCTTCATATATTTTTTACCCAAAACCTGTTTTCACTTACAGTTTTCTGTCCTTTACATAGGTATATGCATTTTTCTGAATCATCTGTGTGGAGTTTTCATGTTCTCCCCGGGCCCGCGTGAGTTTCCTCCAGGCACTCCAGTTTCCTCCCACATTCCAAAAGCATGCATGGTAGGCTGATTGGACACTCTAAATTTCCCCCAGGTATGAGTGTGTGTGTGTGTGTGCATGGTTGTCCGTCTCCTTGTGCCCTGCGATTGGCTGGCCACCGATTCAGGGTGTCCCCCGCCTCTGACCCGGGGATTGGCTCCAGCACCCCCCGACCCTAATGAGGATAAAGCGGTTCAGAAAATTAGATGAGATGGGGGAGATGAGATGTTCATTAATATGTGCTGTCCCTTATTAAATAAATAAACTCAGATCAAAAGAAAGTTCTCCTCTGCCAAACATGCAGCAAAGCCAAAGTTGTAAGAGAGTTTTCCGATGGAAAAATATTGCATATAAATGGAACCTTGACTGTCTCAAGGGAAACATTCAGCAGAATAGTCATTTGAACGAGAATGAGAAGTGAGAAAGACCAATGTGAAAAATTAAGGTAAAATTTCAGTCAGATTTGTCCATATTCTAGTGTCATTTATTAAGGTGTTTTATTCATAGATATTAATCTATACAATTTATTATGACTAGATCAGTGGTTCTTAACCTGGATTCGATCGAACTCTAGGGGTTCGGTGAGTCTTTCTAAGGGGTTATGCCACGGAGGTCAAGACACATCGACTCATCATGCCTATTCACGATAACATGCCCCGCTTGACCATCACTGCCTGCAGATGATCACGTGACATTGCTTGGCCAATCAGTGCTTCAAGGAATTTATATATCTTGAATTAGAAAAAAATCATACTTTATTTTACACTAAAGTAGGGTTCGGTGAATGCGCATATGAAACTGGTGGGGTTCGGTGAATGCGCATATAAAACTGGTGAGGTTCGGTAGCTCCAACAAGGTTAAGAACCTCTGGAACAGATCATTAATGGGTAGTAGTCATGCACCTGCTTTTGGCAGGTGTGATACTGGTGTGTCTCCATAGCAAGCATTTATGATGTTGCTCACACTGGTCCTCTGTGTGCTCAGGGAGGTTGTCTGTATGCACAGACATATATATTTAAAAGGAAAATTGCTGGGCGGGTTACATTATGTATTGACTAAATGGAGCTGCGCAAAAGGGAAGGTACTGTCATCCTTCACCACTTCGCGACTTCCACATTCCTGGCTTCAGTACATCACGTTTTTTATATTAAGTATCAAATTAAAAATGTTCTTGAAAATGTCAAAATTTACGCTGAAAATCTCAAGTGGAAGACTGAAGATGAACAATGGCGGAAATCAGGGGACCACTTCTACTTTGGCGCTGAGTTGGGTGGCACTCAGCGTTGAAGAAGAAGCGAAATGTCACCAGAGAAGAAAAATGACGTGCCGAATAATATAAAATTCAGGGTGAATTGGTGGCCAGCCAATCGCAGTTCACTCTCATACCTAGGGGCCACTTAGTGTCCAACCAGCCTACCATGCATATCTTTGAAATATGGGAGGACACTGGAGTACCCAGAGAAAACCAACAGCAGAACATGCAAATTCTACACTGGTGGTCTGACCAGTATTTGAACCCAGGAACTGGAAGATCGACACGCTAACCACTCAGCTACCGGGCCGCTGATACTGTGATAATGCCAAATATTTTAGGTAAAAATAACTCTTGTAATAAAATTACTAAGACAATCAACACTGACAGTTTATTTCCTGTTTTTGATAATTATGGAGCAGAAGGTACATTTTATTTTTTTTGTCCTATTCTAGATAGGGGGTGAGATTAGTAGTATTGTTGTACTTCACATATTTATATTTAAAATTAAGGAAATTTCCTATCTTTGTGTGAATTTTTCCCGTTCTCGTTCAAAACAAACTTTTTTTAGATTATTGACAAGCAGAGGGCGCCGGCTTTGTCGGTCCCACCTGCTTGGGCAACAAAGCATCTCCACTTTTGATCCAAAATCGAGTATTTTTATTGATTTTTAGCTCTGCAGTACAGATGACTTGGAATAAGACATGCATGCAATGCTTATCTCTGTATTGTGCTATGGAAAGGCAGATTGGTCAGGCTGGTTTGTGTGTACCGGAGAAATTGAACCAAAGTTGTTGAAGGCTACCCTCAAACTTGTTGACCATGTCTGGATGAATCGTTTTTTTGAAGGAGCTGAAACGGAAACCAACACTTGATCTTCACCTTGACATGAAGCACCAATTGAGGTAACTGCTTGTTAGATATAAAATGTAGCCCTAAAACTTGCCGAACTTAGTAATAGGTTGTTTTTGCAAATGCACTTGAGTGTCCAAAATCTCATCTCATTTTCTGTACCGCTTTATCCTCATTAGGATAACGGGGGGTGCTGGAGCCTACCCCAGCTGACTCCGGGGACGGAAAACCATGCACTCTCACACCCACACCTAGAGGCAATTTGGAATGTCCAATCAGCCTAGCATGCATGTTTTTTGGAGTGTGGGAGGAAAACGGAGTACCTGGAGAAAAACCACGCAGGCCCAGAGAGAACATGCAAACTCCACAAAGATGGACATGGCCTGTATTTGAACCCAGGACTCCAGAACTGTGAGGCCGACGAGCTAACCACTCGCACCACTGACCGCCCGTGTCCAAAACAGAGGGTTTTTATTGATTCTTAGCTACTACGTGCAGCTATTGACCTGGAAAAAAATGTTTGCGTCATCATGGTGCTTTAAATAAACAAAGTAATTTTTGTCTAAAAGTTTTGCTTGTACTGAAAAAATCAGCCCAAAACTTGCACTTTTTGACCTTAAAAATGCGAATCCCAGTTAGAAAAAAAGATTTTTTGAAAAACTGCGACCCAAATTCAAAAATCGAGTGCGGTAACATTCTAGAGCTTTGCATTTTTTTGGGTTCAAAACCGCATTGTCTCAATTTTATCCGATGTAAATGGACAAACACAATAACGCACACACACACACACACGTATTCTCAGAAATAGTAATATCTATAGATTCATTAATTTTGCGTACTTCTTATCCCCCCCATTCCAAGGATCATTGTGGGTGCTGGAGCCTATGAAAGCCAACTAGGGGCCTCAGGCAATGGACACCCGGAATTGGACATTTTTAGATTCTATTTCGGGCGGCCCGGTGGAGCAAGTGGTTAGCGTGTCGGCCTCACAGCTCTGGGGTCCTGGGTTCAAATCCAGGTTGGTCCACCTGTGCGGAGTTTGCATGTTCTGCAAACCTCACATTGGCCTGTGTGGTTTTTATCCAGGTACTCCGGTTTCCTCCCCAATTCCAAAAACATGCATGGTAGGCTGATTGGACACTTTAAATTTCCCATAGGTATGAGTGTGAATGTGAATGGTTGTTTGTCTCCTTGTGTCCTGCGGTTCAGAACATGAATGAATGAATGTATGTTAATACCAATGGAAACCTAACACAACCAAAATGACAATTTATCTAAATCACTGCCAGTCCATGTTAGTGGTGCGCCGTGAGGCCCTTCAATGCCTTCTGTGCTGGCCTAAAAAAAATCTTAATCATAGACCGATGTTAATTATATTACGTCCATGAATATTTCTTAAATAATTCCAAATTATCTGTCAGCTTCCTTACATTGCTTATTCCCTGATTCTGCTGCTTCCAGATTTTGTTTTCAAATTTAAGCATTTACCAATCACAGTTCAGCCATTATTCGTTGCCAGGGTCAGAAATCTACCCCCAGCAAGCCTGTCTGAACCAGAAAAAGGATTTGTCCACCACTTTCAGTCCTCTAACCCAGTGTTTCCCAACCAATGTGCAAATTACAAGAAGTCAAAATGCTATGGTTAAAAAGTTATTAGAACAGAAAACTCTCAAAGCACATTTGGTTTTTAATCCATTATACTGTGGACATTGTCTATTAGAAGAATGTTATATCCATGTATAATGTGGAATGAGGAATTGCAGATGGGTTTGGTCTTAAATTCGGAGGGTTTCTTTCCTCAATAAGGCCAATGTTTTGCTCAGTATATTAGTGCTTGGCATGCCACCCCCTTCATTCCCCATCTCTTACTCTATTTGCTTCATTCCTCTCCATCTTCCCCAACTACTCCATGCCCATCCCCCACACCATCACATATCTCTGCCACACAAGGCAGTCAGGAAGTGGATGGAGAGGAGGATATAGGTTATGTAGTGTGGGTTGGTGTGAGGAAGGGTGTTCTTCTTCACACATTGCCACCACCCGGAAAGGGCACTGAGCAACAATTCTAAAAAAATAAAAAAGGGGTCTCCTAGATGGGAAATTGTCTCTATTTCCACACTTTATAAGTTTTCAATTAGAAGTAAAGGTTAGAAGTAAAGGTGAAAAAGTGTTTCCCTTTCCTTTTCCAATAATTTTTAATCCACTGGCACCAACTTGGTATGCAGTATCCTCATGCTAACCTCAAATTAATTACTGTAATCAAAATATGGACTCAAAATAAAAAATCATTTCAAACGTGTTTGGCTCATCATCTCCAGGCTCTTGAATTGTGTAGTAGCTCAAGCCAGACAGAATCCTATTAAGCATCTCAGTGGGAGGGACATTTAGAGGGGGGGGTTAACCCATTACTGCATGCTCACCCATCCCCCCACTGATGTCCTCTTGCCCTTTCTCCTCTTCCTTACAGGCTCATTCATTTTGCTCTTTGGTTCTAGAACTCCATTTTAAAAGATAGCTTGTTGACCGCAATGGCTGCTGCAGCCGAACTAGCTTAAAGATGTGGTCAAGTTTGTCTATTCCTGCCTGTGCTTCTTTTTCTATGACTGGGCCCTTACTGACCCAAGATGGAGCTTAACACATGCACGTGCACACAAACCACACAAATTCTCGTCATGGGGGGGAAAAGGGTGATTAAAACATGAAGGAGGAAAGGACAGTAAACATCCATTGGAAAGAGGGAAGGAACATGTGGCAATAGTTGAAAAAGCAAGGTGGGTGGAGACACAAATGTGTGTGTGGGGTCGTCTTTTCTCTTTTTGGGGGGGAAGGGGGGGTGTTGAAAGGAGGTTTAGTGGGCAGGGCAAGGGGCCGTTTTCTGAGTAGCATCTGAGTCACACAACCACAGGAAGTAGCATGTGCAGCTCATTTAATGAACACTGTGATGTATTTATGTCAAAACTAAAATCATTTAAACTGATTTTAGAGCTTATTCTGTTTATCAGTCAATTTTACAATGCAACATCCGGACATTTTGGGAATTACGCGAGAACCACCACCCTGTGACTCAAACGTCTGGCATTTCCAATGTTACGGTTGTGGGCGGAGGGCCCCGAAGCAGGCAAACACACACAAGCCAGACGTGGAATTTTCAGTTTGTTCTGAGTGTCCATTGTGTAGGGCTAGGCGGAGGTACAAGAGGAGAAGCGGACAGGAGTCGTCTTGCGTAGCGTGGAGGTCGATAGCCGAGAGGTCAGTAGAGGGAAGCAAACGTACAAAGTCCAGACCATCATCGTGGTCGTAATCGTGGTTGGAATCGTGGTCCTAGGATAAAAACAAGAGGTCGAAGATAAGGCAAGTCGAAGCAAGGGGGTAACGCAAGAATGTAATTAACAGTGAACTGGTTAAGGTTAACGATGTGGTCAAGCTCTGGTTGGGTTAAATAGTCCTTGTTGTCTGATGAGCCTCACCTGCCATTGCTTAACCAATCAGTTGCTGGACCTGTGATTGGTTTACAGGAGCAACCACCAACATGTCTGGCCCTTGGCCTGACAGTACCCCTCCTCTACGCGGGCCACCTGGCACATGACGTAGGGCCTCTGGGTGGGCCTGGCGGAAATCCCGAATGAGAGACCGGCAGAAGATCTGGCAGGCTGGGACCCTGCTGCGCTCCTCAGGACCGTAACCCTCCCAGTCGACGCGGTACTGCAGGCTGCGTCCAGAAGCCGCTCCCCCTTGAATGCTGGACCCCCCTCGATCATCAGTGCAGGCAGTGGGGATGGGTGGGGGGCAGTGGGTTCATTTCACTCGAGTGGCTTGTCATGGGAAATGTGAAAAGTGGGCAGTCAACTCGTCCTTCAGGGACTCCGTTAGGCCCACAAAAAATACTTCCTGGAGGATGTTGTCATTAAACCCGCTCTCAGTGGCGATGGTGCGAAATTTGACCGAATATTCTGCCACGCTTTGGACGCTCTGGCAGAGAGACATCAAGTGTCTTGCTGCCTCCCTCCCGCATATTGGGTGGTCGAACACCTTACACATTTCCTCTGTGAAGTCGGCATACAAGGAGCAAATCTTCGAGCCTCTCTCCCACTTGGCGCTAGCCCACGACAGGGCTTCACCACGAAGACAGCCGATGAGAAAGGCAATCCTGGCTCGGTCCATGCGATATGTGAGGTTTTATTGCTCAAACACCAGGCTGCATTGAACAAGGAAGGCTCGGCATGCGCCAAGTTCGCCGTCATATGGGGCGGGCGGCAGGACTATGGGCTCGAGGTGCGGCAGTGACGGGGCCATCACGTGAGTGGACACAAGTGGGGTTGATTGTGGCTGTTGTGCAGGTAGCAACGGCATGAATCGTGACTGCATTGAGCACAGGGTCTGCGAGATCTGAGATACCTTGATCAATGAGTGGTGGTGGTTGATTGGTGGGAGTTTGGTCTAAGCCTACGGTGTCCCTCTTGGCTGGATCGTGCCGAGAGGTCTGTAGAGGGAAGCAAACGTACAAAGTCCGTGATCGTGGTCGTAATCGTGGTTGGAATCATGGTCGTGGTCCTAGGTCAAAAACAAGAGGTTGAAGATCAGGCAAGACAAAGCATGGAGGTGACGCGAGAAGGTACTTATCAGTGAACTGATTCAGACGATCCAGAGACGTGGTCAAGCTCTGGTTGGCTTAGATAATCCTTGATAACTCATGAACCGCGCCTGCCATTGCTTAACCCATCAGCTGCTGGACCTGTGATTGGGTGACGGGAGTAACCACCCACCTGTCTGGCCCCGGGCCTGACATCCAAGTGGGGAAATAGAGTTACAGTGGTACCTCGAGATACGAGCTTAATGCGTTCCGGGACTGAGCTTGTATGTCGATTTTCTCGTAACTCAAACGAACGTTTCCCATAGAAATGAACTAAAAACAAATTAATTCGTTCCAACCCTCTAAAAAAACACCAAAAGCAGGATATTAGATTGGAAAAACATTTGTATTTGTTCTAATTCACCATCTATTAACAAAGTAACAAATAACTAGTGGTTTAATACTACTAAAATGTGTTTAATATTATAAAAATTAGACAGATTTCGCGGGGGAGAGAGAGAGACGGACAGAGAGATAGGGGGAGTGAGGGGGCGGAGACTTTTTGCACGGCAACGCACTTGTAACATAAGATAAATAAATTTAAATGAACTTGAATTACGATGCAGACACTCAAAAATAAGTTTAATCTAACTTTACACTAAACTTAATTCTAATTTTGTTTTAAATTTTGATACCTTTCTTTTCCCGTCCGGGTTGGCTCTATTTGCCCCGCCTCCACCCTGACTTTCAGATGCAACCTATCGAGGGTTGTTTGCTTTTGTATTCCCTTCAAAATATTCCAAAAATGATGCACACAAATGTCCCCACAATAGGATAACGCACTACACTTGCCAACGAGAAGTAGTATATACGCCATTCTGCACTGACTAACGGGAAAAAACACTGAAAAAATGCAACGCTCCGCCCATTGCTCGCAGAGACAGAGTTGCGACCAGAGAGACGTTACACGAGGGAGTTGCGGGGAGAGAGACAGTACCCATGATGTTCTCATGAGCAGCCTCTCGCGTCTGCTGTCTGCTCATATATCAAAATTTGTCTCGTATCTCAAAATAATTATTTGCTCAATATTTTACTCATATCTCAAATTGCCTGTATGTCGAGGGGTAGACGGTCGATTGGTCGCCAGTCTTTTGGTCGCCGATCTTTTGGTCGCCGGTCTTTTGGTCGCCGATCTTTTGGTCGCCGGTCTTTTGGTCGCCCGGAAGGTTATTGATAATTACCATTTAAATCGTTGCTCAAATTCCCTAAATACTAACTGCGAATTACTATTTAGTCATACTTAATGCCCTATTAATTATTAGGCTAAAGAAAAGCTCCAAATTTCCCGGACTTTTATTGTTTTTTGTTGGAGAATTTGTTAAGACCCTGACTGACGTACCTTCCTAAGCGGACAACTCATGTACATACAAACTCTTCGGCTCAGTGAAACTGCTCATGGCCATTGTTGGCTTTTATTGATGCGTAGACCGTGTTGTTTTACCTTGTTTTGTCGTCGGTCTTTTGGTCACCTGTTGTCGCAGTCTGGGCGACCAAAAGACCGGGGACCAAAAGACGGCGACCAAAAGATGGCGACCAAAAGACGACGACCAAAAGACGGCGACCAAAAGACCGGGGACCAAAAGACGGCGACCAAAAGACGGCGACCAAAAGACGGCGACCAAAAGACGGCGACCAAAAGACCGGCGACCAATCGACCGCACACGATGTCGGGGTACCACTGTATATATCATACTTCCTTTGGCAACAAAAGTTCCAATTCATGGCATGACTCAACTTTTGAAAAGTTAGGATGTGTAAATTATAAGACAGAAAAAATGAATTACATTGGAATAGTTCATTCATTAATTTTTGTACAGCTTATCCTTATTAGAGTTGTTGGGGTGCTGGAGCCTGTACCACCCAACTATGGGCATCAGGCAATGGACACCCTGAATTGGTTGCCAGCCAATCACAGGGCATAAGGTGACAAACAACTATTCATCCTCACACTCATAGTTCATTTATTCATCTTCTGTACCGCACATCCTTGTAAGGGTTACAGAGCTTGCAGGAGCCTCTCCCTGCTGACTTCGGACGAAAGGCAGATTAGACCCTAGACTACTCGCCAGTAAACCGTAGGGCACACAGAGAGACCAACGACCATACGCACACAGAATCAGAGGTAAGATCGGGCCGAAAAAATCCAGCCCGACTCGACCGGGCCCGCGGATATTAATTTTTCAGCCTGGCCCGAGCAATTAACTTGATTTGCAGGCCCGAGGCTGAAGCAAACCCCAAATTTGACTTTTCTTTGTGAAGACTCAGGACTCCTGAAACGAGTCGGGAGGATTAAAGCCTGTCTTTTGTAACGAAATCTAAGTTAAACAAGACTATATTAACATTTACATCTTTTATATGATAATATAGATCAGGGGTCTCAAACTCGCGGCCCGGGGGCCAACTGCGGCCCTCGGGACGATAATTTGCGGCCCCCGTCTTAATATGAAAGATTAATGTTCGTGCGGCCCGCAAGATTGATATGAATGACACTTGTTGTCTTCGGAGCTGAATGAACCAATCATGGTGAGGTATACCTCTCTGGAGGGCGGGACATTGGCCGGGCTGTCCAGTGCCTCGCTCACTCACTCACTCATTCATTCCTCCAATCAGCTGGGCGGAGGAGAAGCCGTGAAGCCGATCACTCCGCTCGGCGCGCACAGTCCTCCGCTGCTCTCAGCATAGAACTGAATGAGGCGCTATGATCCGTGATCCAGCCTGTGTCAGTGTCTGTAGCCATCTCCGCGAGTGAAACGGAGAAATGGAGAGCGAAAGTGTGCATGCGCCACAGACCCGCGCGACTGAAAGTGAAAGATCAACCCGAGACTCATTCCAAGTGGAAACACATATTACAGAGCCCCAGAGATGTCTCTTTCAAAGCCTGCCGTGAAGAGAAAGGTCGGTGATGAGCACAGACAGTTTCAAGAAAAGTGGGGAGTGCAATATTTCTTTGTTGAACACAGGGGCACTCCGACGTGTCTCATTTGCACTGAAAAAGTTGCGGTGCACAAGGAATACAATTTGAAACATCATTATACTACGAGACATGCTGAGGAGTACGAAAAATACCAGGGAGATGAGAGAGCCAACCAGGTTGCCAGTCTTACAACACGTCTTCTGAGGCAACAGGATTTCTTCAAGAAGGCTACCAAAGACAGTAATGCAGCAGTCGAAGCTAGCTACGCCATTTGTGAGTTGATTGCTAAAGCAGGAAAGCCATTCACAGAAGGTGAATTTATCAAAAACTGCATATTACAGGCTGCACATATTGTCTGTCCAGAAAAGGAAAGTCAGTTCAACCACATCAGCCTTTCTGCCAACACCGTGGCAGAGCGCATTTCTCACCTGTCAAGTGACATTTATCATCAAATGTGTGAGAAAGCACAATGTTTCAGTGTATATTCAGTGGCTTTTGATGAGTTGATGAAACCACAGACATCACAGACACTGCCCAGCTCGCAATATATGTCCGTGGTGTTGATGACAATTTTGAAGTAATGGAGGAGTTGCTCACAGTAATTCCAATGCATGGCCAGACCACCGCTAAGGAAATATTTCACCAGCTGTGTGATGCCATTGAGAATGCCGGTTTGCCATTGAAGAGCTTTGTTGGAATAACAACCGATGGAGCCCCATCAATGACAGGGAGGAAGAATGGACTGGTAGCACTTGTTAAAAAAAAACTGGAAGAGGAGGGTGTGGAGGAGGCCATAGCTCTGCACTGCATTATCCATCAGCAGGCCCTTTGCAGCAGATGCCTGAAGTTTGACAATGTGATGTCTGTCGTTGTGAAATGCATCAACCAAATCAGATCCAGGGGCTTAAAGCACAGAAGGGTCCGTGCTTTTTTAGAGGAAATTGAGTCAGAATATGGGGATGTGCTCTACTTCACTGAGGTACGTTGGCTCAGCAGGGGAAACGTGTTGAAGAGATCTTTTGAGTTGAGAGCAGAAGTAAAAGACTTCATGGAGATAGACGGGGTTGCTGTTCCTGTGCTAAGTGATCCCAAATGGCTCATGGACTTGGCTTTTCTTGTTGATATCACACATGAGCTTAATGTACTGAACAAGAAGCTACAAGGCCAGGGGCAACTTGTCAGTGCTGCCTATGACAACGTGAGAGCATTCTGCACTAAACTTGTGTTATGGAAAGCCCAGCTCTCTCAGACAAACCTTTGCCATTTCCCAGCATGCAAGGCTCTCGTGGATGCAGGCACACCATTCAGTGGTGAGAAGTATGTTGAGGCCATTTCGAAGCTACAGGAGGAATTTGATCACAGATTTGCAGACTTCAAGATACACAAAGCCACATTTCAAATTTTTGTGGACCCCTTCTCCTTTGATGTGCAAGATGCCCCTCCTGAGCTTCAAATGGAGCTCATTGACCTGCAGTGCAACTCTGCACTCAAAGCCAAGTTCAGGGAGGTGAGTGGAGAAGCAGACAAGCTTGGGCAATTTTTGAGAGAGTTGACCCCCAGCTTCCCTGAACTTTCTCGAATGTTCAAGCGGACCATGTGCCTTTTTGGGAGCACATACTTGTGTGAGAAGCTCTTCTCCACCTTGAACTTCAATAAGTCCAAGTAGAGGTCCAGACTTACTGATGAGCATCTTCAAGCTCTACTGAGGGTCTCCACTGCTTGCTCCCTCAAGCCAAATGTGACTTAGCTATGTGAGAAGAAGCGCTGCTAGGTCTCTAGCAGCAAGGAGTAGGCAAGAGAAGCCGTGTTCAGAATATTTCATGTTCAATGTTCCATTCAAGTTCAGAAAGTTAAAGGTTAAAGAGCTGTTAATACAGACATTTGAAACGGAATAAAAATAATTCATTTTCTGTACTTAGCCAGCCAGTGTATATCTACTGTATGCTCATTATTATTATTTTATTTTTGTATGACTCATTGATTTATTTGTTATTCATCTTTAAGTTAATTTATTTATTTCATTATTTTTTGCTAAAAAATAAAGATATTTGATAACGTTGGAATGTTTTATCAGCACTTTTCTTGTGGAAATCCTGAAGCGGCCCAGTCTCACCCAGACTCGGCCTCTAGCGGCCCCCAGGTAAATTGAGTTTGAGACCCCTGGTTTAAAGCAACAGTCTTGTTTAATGCAGCAGAGCCCGCAGAACTGATTGTGAAGGCTTTGAGGCAGATTTCTGATCCTGGCAACAAATAATGGCTGAAATGTGATTTGTTAAATGCTTCAATATGAAAACACACATCTGGAAGCAGTACAACCAGGGGGAAAAGCAATGAAAGGAAGCTAACAGACCATTTGGAATAATAAGTATTGATGGACAAAATATAATATATGATTCAGATATTTCTTAGGCCAGCAGAGAAGGACTTGAAGGCCCTGACGGCCTGCCACTGCTAACTACATGGACCCTAACTCCACGGTGAAGAAAAACTGTTGGTTTATCCTCGCCAAAAATGTGTTGTAACCTGAATAAATAATGCACGCTTACCAGTTTCAGAACATTTTAGTAAATAAAACACTTAGTCATTTACAATCAGTGGCGGGAATATCCCAGTGCGTTTAATCATAACAGTCACGTGGGGAACATGTACCAACCATTTATGGTTCCGCGGTACATTCTTATTGTGACACAATCACAGTCTATAAGAACAAGTACAATCATCAAGAAGTATATGTATTAAATTAGGGTACTTGCTTGACTAAGCCTGGGATTGAAACATGTCTGGTAACAAAACGACCTAAAAAACACCATTGTCTGTTTGTTATAAATGAATCAGTCAAAACATAGGCTTTGTTCTTGTTTTTTAAAGCATGAGCACAGGTGAACTTGTTTATTAAGGCTGGCTAAATTAAGTGGTTCTCAACCGTGTTGGAGTGACCGAACCCCACCAGTTTGAATCGGTGGCCAGCCGATCACAGGGCACAAGGAGACGGACAACCATGCACACTCACATCCATTCCTAGGGGCAATTTAGAGTGTCCAATCAGCCTATGTTTTTGGGATGTGGGAGGAAATCGGAGTACCTGGAGGACTGGATTTGAACCCAGGACCCCAGAGCTGTCAGGTGTTCTCTTTGGGTACCTAGGTTTCCTCCCACATTCCAAAAACATGCATGGTAGGCTGGCTGGTTGGAGAATCTAAATTGCCCCTGGGTATGAGTGTGAGCGTGAATGGTTGTCCGTGCCCTTGGGTGGCCACCAATTCAGTACCTGAAGTCAGCTAGGATAGGCTCTAGCACCTCCTGCGGTCCTTGTGAGGATGAAGTGGTTCATAAAATGAATGAATTGATAAATATCATCATAATACTGGATATAACAAATTTCAGTAGGAATAGCTGATTGGACACTCTAAATTGCCCCTAGGTATGGATGTGAGTGTGTATGGTTGTCCGTCTCCTTGTGCCCAGCGATCGGCTGGCCACCGATTCAGGGTGTCCCCCGCCTCTGGCCCGGAGTCTGCTGGGATAGGCTCCAGCACCCCTGTGCCCCCTAATGAGGATAAAGCGGTTCAGAAAATGAGATTAGATGAGATTTGCATTAACGCGGTAGAGCTCAACTGGAAAACACAACAAAATAAACATCTTCCCCTGGTGTTCATAAAAGACACAGAACTACTACCAATACTTGCAATCCGCAGAAAAGCTGTCATCCACCAGAGGTCAGTCAAATTCTGTGTTAAGTGCTAAAACGGATGCGGCACACAGGGAACACAGTCACTCCTGTGTTATTTAAAACTTGCTATTCACACGAAAAAACAAACAATAAGAATAAAATAAAATAAAAAATTCTGTGTCGCGCTTAAGGTGGAAATTCAATTTAAGTAAAAAAAACAATGAATAGATAACATGGTAATATGTTGGGAGAATCTGGCTCTTGCGAAAATGATTTACCTTGCATAATAACGGTACATCTATATTCTTTATTAATATATGTATACTAGTGATGGTTTGGTGAGGCATCACGTATCGTTTTGACGCAGTGACACACTGCATTGACACTGTGTTGACACTGCTAAATACTGACATCTAGTGGACTTAAAAAATCCCTGCAGGAAACATAGTAGACAGACTCAACTATGACTCACCAGATTCAATTGTTTATTACTTTGTGATTTCCATTATCATTGAAATCAAGAGAGGGATTGAAATATTTCTTATAATCACATGTATTCTTTCATTGCTTTAAAGTATTTAATTGAATTGAATGAATTGAATTGAATGAATTGAATTGGATTGGATTGGATTGGATAACTTTATTCATCCCGTATTCGGGAAATTTCGTTGTTCCAGTGGCAAGAGAGTGAGGATGCAGGAATAGGAAAGGCATTTTAGACATAAATAGATATGTAATAAGTAGGTCAAGAAATAAATACATGAATAAATATATAATTAAATAAGCGTGTTGCTTAGCACATATATACATACATACATACACATAAATGTACATGCATGCATATGGAAGGTCTTAACACACAGCCATTTTTTTGTTAAAGAGCCTGACAGCTGATGGGAGGAAGGATCTGCGGAAGCGCTCCTTCCTGCAATGAGGGTGCCGCAGTCTATTGCTAAAGGAGCTTCGGAGGGACTCCACAGACTCATGCAGGGGGTGGGAGGTGCTGTCCATGATGGACATCATCCTGGTCAAAATCCTCCGCTCTCCCACTTCCTCCACAGAGTCCAGAGGACAGCCCAGAACAGAGCTGGCCCTCCTGACCAGCTTATTCAGCCTGTTCCTGTCCCTCTCCGTGCTCCGGCATCCCCAACAAAGCACTGCATAAAACACTGTAGATGCCACCACAGTGTCGTAGAAAGTCCTCAGCAGTGTCCTGCACACTCCAAAGGACTGTAGACTCCTCAGTAGGTAGAGGCGGCTCTGCCCCCTTTTGTACAGGGCATCTGTGTTTGTGGACCAGTCTAGTTTGTTGTTGAGGTGAACACCCAGGTACTTAAAATTCTCCACGATTTCAATGTCTGTACCCTGGATGTTCACCTGAGTGGTCTGTTGAGGATTCCTCCGAAAATCGATGACCATTTCCTTTGTCTTACTGGTGTTGATGTAGAGGTGGTTTTGCCTACACCAGTCAACAAAGGCTGTGATGACTCCCCTGTACTCCAGGTCGTTCCCGTCCGTCACTCGTCCAACAATAGCAGTGTCGTCAGAGAACTTCTGGAGGTGGCAGGTGTCTGTATTATGTTTAAAGTCCGATGTGTAGAGGGAGAAGAGGAGTGGAGAGAGCACTGTGCCTTGTGGGGCCCCCGTGCTGCAAGCTACCACATCAGACGTACAGTCCTGGAGTCTCACATATTGTGGTCTGTCAGTGAGGAAGTCGATGATCCATGCGGCTAGGTGGTTCCTTACTCCAGCCTCTTCCAGTTTCCCTCTCAGTAGAACCGGCTGAATGGTGTTGAACGCACTGGAGAGGTCAAAAAACATCATTCTCAGCGTGCTTCCCGCGTTCTCCAGGTGTGAAAGAGACCTGTGCATCAGGTAGGTGGTAGCATCTTCCACACCAATGCCTGGACGATAGGCGAACTGCAGAGGGTCCAGCTCTGCATTCATCAGGGGGCTGAGGTGATTGAGGATGATTCTCTCCAATGTCTTGATCAGGTGAGAGGTTAATGCTACCGGCCTGAAGTGGTTTGGCTCCCTGGGGTACGCAGTCTTAGGAACTGGGACCACGCAGGAAGTTTTCCACAAGGTGGGGACCTTCTGCAGACTGAGGCTGAGGTTGAAAATATGCAGAATCACTATACCAAGCTGATCCGCACACTCTCTCAGTAGTCTGGAGCTGAGGCCGTCTGGACCGGTAGCCTTCCTTGCCTCGATCTTCTTGAGCTGTTTTATCACCTGATCGACAGTAATGCAGAGACCGCTGGAAGAGGGGGAGGAAGAGGAGGAGGAGGAGAACGAGGGGGGAGCGTTGCTTCTGGTCTGGGGGGTCAGGGGAGTGGGGGCAGGACTGAATCTGTTAAAGAACTGATTCAGTTCATTGGCCCACTCCCTGCCGCCAGACTCCGGGTCTCTCTCGCTGTTGCCTCCATGGCCCGAAATATTCCTCAAGCTCCTCCAGACCTCTTTGGTGTTGCCTCTCTGGAGTTGGTTCTCCAGCTTCCTCCTGTAGATGGTCTTACCCTTCCTTATCTCTCTCTTCAGCTCCTTCTGGACCATTTTCAGGCTCTCTTTCTCCCCAGACCTAAACGCCCTCTTCTTCTTGTTCAGGAGGGCCCTTAGATCCCTGGTGACCCACGGCTTATTGTTGGAGAAACAACGGACCTTCTTGGAGGGTACAATGTTCTCAACACAGAAGTTAATATAATCTGTGATGCAGTGGGTCAAGCTGTCAATGTCATTACCATGTGAATTGCACAGCACCTCCCAGTCAGTGGTCTCAAAACAGTCCCTCAGTACCATGCTGGTATCCTCGGTCCATCTTTGTATGATCCTCGTGGTAGGTTTTATTTTCCTCACCATAGGGATGTAGGTGGGGATCAGATGGACCAGGTTGTGGTCTGAGCGGCCCAGTGGGGGGAGGGGGACTGAGCGGTATGCCTCCTTTGTGTTGGCATACAGCAGGTCCAGAGTTTTTTGTTCCCTGGTGTGGCACTTCACAAACTGAGTGAAGGTGGGGAGAGTAGAAGCCAAGGGAGCATGGTTAAAATCACCAGAGATAAGAAGGAGAGACTGGGGGTGTGACGTTTGCAGCCGGGACACAGTGGCGTGAAGCAGCTCGCGGGCGACTGTGTGTGAATTGAATGAATTGAATGAATTGAATGAATTGAATGAATTGAATGAATTGAATGAATTGAATGAATTGAATGAATTGAATGAATTGAATGAATTGAATGAATTGAATGAATTGAATGAATTGAATGAATTGAATGAATTGAATGAATTGAATGAATTGAATGAATTGAATGAATTGAATGAATTGAATGAATTGAATGAATTGAATGAATTGAATGAATTGAATGAATTGAATGAATTGAATGAATTGAATGAATTGAATGAATTGAATGAATTGAATGAATTGAATGAATTGAATGAATTGAATGAATTGAATGAATTGAATGAATTGAATGAATTGAATGAATTGAATGAATTGAATGAATTGAATGAATTGAATGAATTGAATGAATTGAATGAATTGAATGAATTGAATGAATTGAATGAATTGAATGAATTGAATGAATTGAATGAATTGAATGAATTGAATGAATTGAATGAATTGAATGAATTGAATGAATTGAATGAATTGAATGAATTGAATGAATTGAATGAATTGAATGAATTGAATGAATTGAATGAATTGAATGAATTGAATGAATTGAATGAATTGAATGAATTGAATGAATTGAATGAATTGAATGAATTGAATGAATTGAATGAATTGAATGAATTGAATGAATTGAATGAATTGAATGAATTGAATGAATTGAATGAATTGAATGAATTGAATGAATTGAATGAATTGAATGAATTGAATGAATTGAATGAATTGAATGAATTGAATGAATTGAATGAATTGAATGAATTGAATGAATTGAATGAATTGAATGAATTGAATGAATTGAATGAATTGAATGAATTGAATGAATTGAATGAATTGAATGAATTGAATGAATTGAATGAATTGAATGAATTGAATGAATTGAATGAATTGAATGAATTGAATGAATTGAATGAATTGAATGAATTGAATGAATTGAATGAATTGAATGAATTGAATGAATTGAATGAATTGAATGAATTGAATGAATTGAATGAATTGAATGAATTGAATGAATTGAATGAATTGAATGAATTGAATGAATTGAATGAATTGAATGAATTGAATGAATTGAATGAATTGAATGAATTGAATGAATTGAATGAATTGAATGAATTGAATGAATTGAATGAATTGAATGAATTGAATGAATTGAATGAATTGAATGAATTGAATGAATTGAATGAATTGAATGAATTGAATGAATTGAATGAATTGAATGAATTGAATGAATTGAATGAATTGAATGAATTGAATGAATTGAATGAATTGAATGAATTGAATGAATTGAATGAATTGAATGAATTGAATGAATTGAATGAATTGAATGAATTGAATGAATTGAATGAATTGAATGAATTGAATGAATTGAATGAATTGAATGAATTGAATGAATTGAATGAATTGAATGAATTGAATGAATTGAATGAATTGAATGAATTGAATGAATTGAATGAATTGAATGAATTGAATGAATTGAATGAATTGAATGAATTGAATGAATTGAATGAATTGAATGAATTGAATGAATTGAATGAATTGAATGAATTGAATGAATTGAATGAATTGAATGAATTGAATGAATTGAATGAATTGAATGAATTGAATGAATTGAATGAATTGAATGAATTGAATGAATTGAATGAATTGAATGAATTGAATGAATTGAATGAATTGAATGAATTGAATGAATTGAATGAATTGAATGAATTGAATGAATTGAATGAATTGAATGAATTGAATGAATTGAATGAATTGAATGAATTGAATGAATTGAATGAATTGAATGAATTGAATGAATTGAATGAATTGAATGAATTGAATGAATTGAATGAATTGAATGAATTGAATGAATTGAATGAATTGAATGAATTGAATGAATTGAATGAATTGAATGAATTGAATGAATTGAATGAATTGAATGAATTGAATGAATTGAATGAATTGAATGAATTGAATGAATTGAATGAATTGAATGAATTGAATGAATTGAATGAATTGAATGAATTGAATGAATTGAATGAATTGAATGAATTGAATGAATTGAATGAATTGAATGAATTGAATGAATTGAATGAATTGAATGAATTGAATGAATTGAATGAATTGAATGAATTGAATGAATTGAATGAATTGAATGAATTGAATGAATTGAATGAATTGAATGAATTGAATGAATTGAATGAATTGAATGAATTGAATGAATTGAATGAATTGAATGAATTGAATGAATTGAATGAATTGAATGAATTGAATGAATTGAATGAATTGAATGAATTGAATGAATTGAATGAATTGAATGAATTGAATGAATTGAATGAATTGAATGAATTGAATGAATTGAATGAATTGAATGAATTGAATGAATTGAATGAATTGAATGAATTGAATGAATTGAATGAATTGAATGAATTGAATGAATTGAATGAATTGAATGAATTGAATGAATTGAATGAATTGAATGAATTGAATGAATTGAATGAATTGAATGAATTGAATGAATTGAATGAATTGAATGAATTGAATGAATTGAATGAATTGAATGAATTGAATGAATTGAATGAATTGAATGAATTGAATGAATTGAATGAATTGAATGAATTGAATGAATTGAATGAATTGAATGAATTGAATGAATTGAATGAATTGAATGAATTGAATGAATTGAATGAATTGAATGAATTGAATGAATTGAATGAATTGAATGAATTGAATGAATTGAATGAATTGAATGAATTGAATGAATTGAATGAATTGAATGAATTGAATGAATTGAATGAATTGAATGAATTGAATGAATTGAATGAATTGAATGAATTGAATGAATTGAATGAATTGAATGAATTGAATGAATTGAATGAATTGAATGAATTGAATGAATTGAATGAATTGAATGAATTGAATGAATTGAATGAATTGAATGAATTGAATGAATTGAATGAATTGAATGAATTGAATGAATTGAATGAATTGAATGAATTGAATGAATTGAATGAATTGAATGAATTGAATGAATTGAATGAATTGAATGAATTGAATGAATTGAATGAATTGAATGAATTGAATGAATTGAATGAATTGAATGAATTGAATGAATTGAATGAATTGAATGAATTGAATGAATTGAATGAATTGAATGAATTGAATGAATTGAATGAATTGAATGAATTGAATGAATTGAATGAATTGAATGAATTGAATGAATTGAATGAATTGAATGAATTGAATGAATTGAATGAATTGAATGAATTGAATGAATTGAATGAATTGAATGAATTGAATGAATTGAATGAATTGAATGAATTGAATGAATTGAATGAATTGAATGAATTGAATGAATTGAATGAATTGAATGAATTGAATGAATTGAATGAATTGAATGAATTGAATGAATTGAATGAATTGAATGAATTGAATGAATTGAATGAATTGAATGAATTGAATGAATTGAATGAATTGAATGAATTGAATGAATTGAATGAATTGAATGAATTGAATGAATTGAATGAATTGAATGAATTGAATGAATTGAATGAATTGAATGAATTGAATGAATTGAATGAATTGAATGAATTGAATGAATTGAATGAATTGAATGAATTGAATGAATTGAATGAATTGAATGAATTGAATGAATTGAATGAATTGAATGAATTGAATGAATTGAATGAATTGAATGAATTGAATGAATTGAATGAATTGAATGAATTGAATGAATTGAATGAATTGAATGAATTGAATGAATTGAATGAATTGAATGAATTGAATGAATTGAATGAATTGAATGAATTGAATGAATTGAATGAATTGAATGAATTGAATGAATTGAATGAATTGAATGAATTGAATGAATTGAATGAATTGAATGAATTGAATGAATTGAATGAATTGAATGAATTGAATGAATTGAATGAATTGAATGAATTGAATGAATTGAATGAATTGAATGAATTGAATGAATTGAATGAATTGAATGAATTGAATGAATTGAATGAATTGAATGAATTGAATGAATTGAATGAATTGAATGAATTGAATGAATTGAATGAATTGAATGAATTGAATGAATTGAATGAATTGAATGAATTGAATGAATTGAATGAATTGAATGAATTGAATGAATTGAATGAATTGAATGAATTGAATGAATTGAATGAATTGAATGAATTGAATGAATTGAATGAATTGAATGAATTGAATGAATTGAATGAATTGAATGAATTGAATGAATTGAATGAATTGAATGAATTGAATGAATTGAATGAATTGAATGAATTGCATGAATTGCATGAATTGCATGAATTGCATGAATTGCATGAATTGCATGAATTGCATGAATTGCATGAATTGCATGAATTGCATGAATTGCATGAATTGCATGAATTGCATGAATTGCATGAATTGCATGAATTGCATGAATTGCATGAATTGCATGAATTGCATGAATTGCATGAATTGCATGAATTGCATGAATTGCATGAATTGCATGAATTGCATGAATTGCATGAATTGCATGAATTGCATGAATTGCATGAATTGCATGAATTGCATGAATTGCATGAATTGCATGAATTGCATGAATTGAATGAATTGAATGAATTGAATGAATTGAATGAATTGAATGAATTGAATGAATTGAATGAATTGAATGAATTGAATGAATTGAATGAATTGAATGAATTGAATGAATTGAATGAATTGAATGAATTGAATGAATTGAATGAATTGAATGAATTGAATGAATTGAATGAATTGAATGAATTGAATGAATTGAATGAATTGAATGAATTGAATGAATTGAATGAATTGAATTGAATTGAATTGAATTGAATGAATTGAATTGAATTGAATTGAATGAATTGAATTGAATTGAATTGAATGAATTGAATTGAATTGAATTGAATGAATTGAATTGAATTGAATTGAATGAATTGAATTGAATGAATTGAATGAATTGAATTGAATGAATTGAATTGAATGAATTGAATTGAATGAATTGAATTGAATGAATTGAATTGAATGAATTGAATTGAATGAATTGAATTGAATGAATTGAATTGAATGAATTGAATTGAATGAATTGAATGAATTGAATGCTTTTATTGTCATTATACAAGTATAATGAGATTTAAAGTCTCCTCTCATCTCATTTTCTGAACCGCTTTATCCTCATTAGGGTCGTGGGGGGTGCTGGAGTCTATCCCAGCTGACTCCAGGCCAGAGGCGGGGGAGACACTGAATCGGTGGCCAGCCGTGCACAGACAGCCATGCACTCTCACCCCACAGCTAGGGGCAATTTAGAGTGTCCAATCAGCCTACCATGCATGTTTTTGGAATGTGGGAGGAAACCGGAGTACGCGGAGCAAACCCACGCAGGCCCGGGGAGAAAATGCAAACTCCACACAGATGGATGTGACTTGGATTTGAACCCAGGACCCCAAAGCTGTGAGGCCGACGTTCTAACCACTCGCTCCACCGGGCCGCTATGAGATTTAAAGTATTGAAAAAAATCAAAAATAATGTGTATCTATATGTAGGATCCTAGCCTTCTTTTGTCTTGGAGACAGAACGTCTGTGGAATTTGAATGGTTGTCTCTGTCTTTGTGCCCTGCCACCCATTCAGGGTCAAGTCAGCTGGACTAGGCTCTAGCATGCCCGCGTGAAAATAAGCGGTACAGAAAATTAATGAATTAATATATACAGTGCCTCGAGGAATTATTCACCCTTCTTGAACTTTTCAACGTTTCGCCACATTTGAGGCTTCAAACATAAAGATAAAAAAAATGAACTTTTTGTCAAGATTCAACTACAAGCGGGACACAATCCTGACGTGGAATAAAGTGTATTGTTTATTTTTAATGTTTTTAACAGATAAAAAACTGAAACGTGCGGTGTGCAATATTATTCGGTCCCTTTTATTTGAGTGCAGCAAACTCACACCAGAGGTTGAATGATCCAATGTTGATTGATGATGATAAGTAGAATTCACCTGTGTCTATGTCTCCGTATAAATGCACCTGCTGTAGTCTCATGGTTCAGGTTAATTGTACAATTTCTCGTGTATACGCCGCCCCCTGATTTACAATTTTCACCTCCATATACATGGTTTTAATAGGGAGTACAAATGTGTTACTTTGAAGGGAAACACCCTTTGAACACCTTTTGAAGCACCTATTTTGTTCAATAGCTCCAAAACTATTTGACCTATTGACACCAAATTAACAGAAGTGATAAGTGATTACCTTCTGTTTATCGTACACCTTTTAGTTTTTTCTACAATAAACTCAATTAATTAATTACCTTGACATGATTACCTTGTGTTTATCGAAAACATTTTGGTTTTTCAACGACACACTCCATTTTTTAATTATTAATGTATTACTGTTATTAGCGACTAATTTCTTCAATAGCTTCAAAACCATTTGACCTATTGAAACCAAATTAAAAGAAGGGATGGGTGATTACCTTGTTTGTCGACACCTTTTAGTTTTTCAATGACAATCTCAATTTATTAATTGTTAATTTTTGTTGGATTTATTATGGGACGTTTCTATATGTTTTGTAAGCATTTTTAATAAGTAATAAGGCTATGAATTAATTCATGATGATATTATAGATGTATGCATTTTAATTACTTTTGGATAAGAGTGTCTTTAATTTGAGACTGGGACAAACTCGAGGTCACCCTGCTGGCTCCAGCTTGTTGACATAACACCTCAAGGACTGTTACTGGGAGATAGACCTCGCCACCCAGACACCCAGATGCAAGTTCGCAATGATCTACGAAGGACTCATAAATTGTTTTGTCTGGGACGCCGGCAGTTTACCTTATAAAGAAATTATTATGCTTATACTGCAAATTCTTACGCAGGTGTTTTGGTTTCAATCTAATGATGGCAATTGTTTTGAATCAGATTACATTGAAATGTATTCAGTTATGTGCGACTAAATACAGAGAAGAGGGGACTGCACGTCAGAAATGCTCAGGAATGAAGGCGCATTATGAGTGTGGCTCCTTGCAAATTGTAACCAGTTATGTTGAAAGATGTCTTCCAATTTTAATTAAATATTACTAATAATGATTTAAGGGTATTAATCATTATTCCAACAATTTTTTACTATTGTTAGCACCTACTTTGTTCAAAAGCTTCCAATCCATTTGATGTATTGACACCAAATTTACAGAAAAGATAGTTGATTTCTTCTTTTTATCGAACTTCTTTTAGTCTTTCAATAACAAACTCATTTTATTAATGCAAAAGTTTGCACGTTATACTCGAACAAATATGGTAAGCCTTTGTTTTGTGAATGGGCTAGTCCAGACATGGGCAAACTACGGCCCGCGGGCCATATACGACCCGTTAGGCGTTTTAATCTGGCCCGGCGACATTGTCCAAATTATTATAATTTTTTTATTTTAATTTTTTTTTAAATTAATTTTCTTATGCAGTCAAAATACAGGAAATCATTGGATGACCTGCATGAGCAATTCTGCCGTCGGCTTTGTGATTTTGGAAAAATTGACAGCTGGTGTCATGTCCTTTCTCACAAGACCCGGAAACGGTTCCACAGGAGTTGCAGTTGGAACTGATTGATCTCCAATGTGACAAGTTCAACTCACTGAAAGTCTCTGAGTTTTAGGCTTCATTAAGTGCAGCCAAATTTCCAAACATCCAGAAGACGGATTCTGGTGTTATTTGGCTCTACATATGTGTGAACAGACCTTCAGTCTGATGAAAACCAAGAGAGCACCCCATAAATCCCAGATGAGCGATGAGTATGTTCATACTTAAGTTCTTTTTTTCTGTTTATGTTTCATATGTACTGTCAACGGATGCAGTTTTTTTATATTCATCATATCTTGTGCTGACCCGGCCCGCCTGTCAAATTTTTAAAGTCCATGTAGCCCCCGGGCCGAAAAATTTGCCCAACCCTGGGCTAGTCTTTTCTCTTCTTAGGGCAACAATGTAGACGTCTGATTATTTTGCATTGCTTTATGTCCTCTTTTTAGCCAGGTAGGGTTTCTTCTCCTGTTTTCCATTTTCTTTTTCTGCAAATTGACACTAGTTTCTTAAATATATATTTGTGTAACCCACCAGGCGAACAATAAAATTATGCTGGCTTTCAAACCTCCCTCAGTTTTTGGCTGTGATAAATTAAAAATTCATAATTCCAACCAGTCTACATGTGCTTTGTGGACCTGGAGAAGGCGTTCGACCATGTCCCCCGGGGAGTCTTGTGGGGGGTACTCTGGGAGCATGTGGTTCCGGAACCCCTGATATGCAGGGTTCGGTCCCTTTATGACCGGTGTCAGAGTCTGGTCCGCGTAGCCGGCAGTAAGTTGGACCCGTTTCCAGTGGGGGTTGGACTCCGCCAGGGCTGCCCTATGTCACCGATACTGTTCATAACCTCAGTCGGAAAAAGGTGGAATGCCCTCTCCGGGTCGGGGATCAGGTCCTCCCCTAGGTGGAGGCGTTTAAGTATCTTTGGGTCTTGTTCGCGAGTGAGGGAAGAATGGAGCGGGAGATCGACAGGCAGATCGCCTAAATTAAATACATGGTTAAAATAGGAATGATTGTTAGCCAAAAATGTAATAACAAACAGTTATAGTTGGTTCATTTTCATAAAAGACATAAATCTAATCTTCCTATTTGTAAGTTCTGTTTTCATATATAACCATAAAACACAGCATTCAGTAGCGCTGAAAAGTAAAAATGATCACAAATGACTTTTAAGTGAATGAGCTGAAAGGCTACACAATGAAAAATGCATCATTGACACAATGAACTTCAGAACTTTGTAAACAACAATAACAAAACAACGTGTCTTTTTCTTCGTGTTTTTTTTCATAACAATAATCTCTTTTTCATTCTCACACTCCAATTCCGTAATGTAAGTATAGTCATGAGAGCTCTGTGATGACTTGATTAGGAGAACAACTCTCATTCTAGAGTAGTATAGCCCCTATGTGTCTTAGTGTGGAACACAAGAGTCATCTGTCCGTCCCTTCTTGTGCTTTTACTGATCCTTAGTCTGCTTGCCAAGCTTGCCCTTGTCCTATTGCATTGCAGTATGACAAGGAACCCTCTCCTTTGGTACTGTCCTTACGTGTCCTCGTAACTGCAATCAGTTCAACTCAGAAATATAAAATGTAACAATATGTATAGAACCATCAAATCATAAAAATGTTACTTTGTATTAATTAGTAATAATCATGACAGAACTTAATCACTGCTACTACACATTGGAACGTAAAACCAAATTTATCAGCTTCACTAAAATTGTTTTTGTAAGTCAGGATTTAACATCCAAGAAAACCGAAACAACACCACCATTCAGGTCAGACCTATCTTTGCTCTAGTACCTGTTGGTCAGTTACTGTCCACAGTTCCAGCTAGGAACCACATAGGGTGTTGGTTCGAGGCTCCCCCATCTGTCGTAATAGAGTCCAAGCTTCTGTAAATCAGCATAGAACTCGAGAGACTCATCCTCCTCCACTTGCGCTTGAATGTCCACCACCTCTCGTCACAGCAGAATATGTCGAATAGCAGCAGGCGTTTTTGCCGCCGCATCTGTTTTCATGTTTCTGCTTCCTCCTCCAAAACATAGAGACGCTTTAAGTCCCGCTAGTTACTAGCATTTTATTAATGTCTTGGTCTTGTAGACGTCTGATTATTTCGCATTGCTTTATGTCCTCTTTTTAGCCAGGTAGGGTTTCTTCTCTTGCGATTCCGCCGAGCCCCGCAGTGGGTCCTGGTTTTTGTTCCAACCGATCCAGTGCCGACATTTTAACCAATCAGGTGTCTTCTAAAATAAGTAGCACCTGGCTGCAATCAACTGATTAACTGATTACACTTGCAAAAGGTATCCTCTTGTTGAGTTGGAATGAAAACCTGCACCCACTGCGGCCCTTTGAGGACCGGTTTGAGACCACTGCGCTAGTAGTTGTCATTGTCTGTGGGAGCAACAGTAAATTGGCAGTTCTTGTGCATGACCGGACGTTTCGTCGAAAGACGTTTGGTCCCCGGACGTTTGGACGACCGGACGTTTGGTAGAACGGACGGGGCGTCGACCGGACGTTTGGTCGCCGGGTTCGCTCGCTGTCAAATTATGAGAGAGAGAGAGACAGAGAGTTTACTGCTGAAAGCGAGCAACCAGGTAATCTCTCGCTCTCAAAATTATAATCATGAGAGAGAGAGAGAGTCTGTTCTACCAAACGTCCGGTCGACACCCTGTCCATTCTACCAAACGTCCGGGGACCAAACATTCTGGGACCAAACGTCTTTCGACGAGACGTCCGAGTGCCGTTCTTGTGTACTGACCATTCTTGAAAGCAGCTGGTCCGGTGAAGAAGGTTGGTGAGCGCTTCCTTCTGGTTTTGTTCGATGAACCTCCTGTATGAACCTCCTGTTTCGATTTCCCGCCTTGATTCCTGTCCATTTAATTCACTCTAGCCTATGTTAGCTCCAAATTCAGCTTCTGAAAATATTTCAACTTTAGCATTCTAATAATAAAAAAATAACATTTACTTCCCTCTTGTTTTATTATTTTGTTTTGCCAAAAGCTATAAGTATAATTCAGAATTATGAAGATATTTTTGGGAGATCATTGACCTTTTGGTGGTCTTAATAATTGTATTTCTGAGTTGAATTCATTACACAATACAAAATTCAAAATAAACAACAATAAGAAACTGTTACATAGATAAAAATGTTTCCATCCATCATGTTACTGTAATTTATGGATACATCGTATTAATTTTGGGCGGCCTGGCGGCTGAGTGGTTAGCATGTCAGCCTCACATTGGGAGACCTTGTTTATGAGTGCCTGACAAAGCCTCAGCTGATGCTTTGATAAGGTTCCCTGCACAATGATGGAAGCAGGTGGACCAGGGAGTCGACTTAGCACCTCTTCGGTTTCTTTCTATCGTTCCTAGTAATTGGACTGAAAGCTATGGAGCATGACATTTGATCAATATTAGTAGAGTGCGCCAAAGGGGTTTAATTCTTAATACAGCTGGTTTATTTGGGATCACGCTCACTCCAGGGACTATTTAGATTAGATTAGTGGTATAGTGCACATACAAGAACAAGGGGGCACCACTGGCATAATTGAGTTTCCTCAAACACATACTCCTCATATGTTTGCAGTTTCAATTGCTGTCCTGTGGCAAGAGAGAAACGTTCGTTTGTTCGTTCGTCCGTTCATTCATTTATTCATTCATTTTCTGAACGTCTTTATCCTCACAAGCGTCACGCGGGGTGCTGGAGCCTATCCCAGCTAACTCGGGCACAAGGCGGGGGGACACCCTGAATCGTTGGCCAGCCAATCGCAGGGCACGAGGAAACAGACAATCATTAACGCTCACACCCATATCTAGGGGCAATTTAGTGTCCAATCGGCCTACCATGCATGTTTTTGGATTGTGGGAGGAGACCGGAGTACCCGGAGAAAACCCACACAGGCCTGGGGAGAACATGCAAACTTCACACAGGTGGACTGACCTGGATTTGAACCCAGGACCCCAGAGCTGTGAGGCTGACGTGCTAACCACTCAAGCCGACGGGTCGCCAGAGAGAAAAACTCCAAACCTAAAACTACAATTTTTGCCTTGTGGTGATGGACTTCAGGCGTATCCCCTCAGTGGTCACCACAACGAAACCATGGTCCAATTTTGCACTAACATTTTTTTTTAATACACCGATTGCTCTTCTTGGCGCAACTTGCACATGCTGGTTACAATGTATGGCCTCTGAGTGGAGTTTGTACATCACCAGTTATCTCTATCTATGTTACTTTTTTTGTCTGTGAACAAATTTAACTTACCATAGCTTTAGGTAGCTCCCTTAGTTTATTATTTTATGGTTATTTTTCCTCCCCCTTCTTTTGTGTGGGCTCACTCGCATTTAATGTGAGATGTATGAAGACATGACATAAAATAAACAAACAACTGTACAAAAACAAACAAGTAGTTTTTAGACTAACGGGTCAGAACAAACAAGTAGTTTTTAGACTAACGGGTCAGAACAAACAAGTAGTTTTTAAACTAACGGGTCAGAACAAACAAGTAGTTTTTAGACTAACGGGTCAGACAACTTAAATGACTACATATAAGACTGTTGCTCAAAGCATATACACTAACTATGCAAATATGTTAGGGCTCCCATGATGGAGAAAAAAAATGTTTAAACACAAAAATTACACCACTTACAAGCACTGCCATTTTGTGACGTCAGCTATATCTTGACTTGCACACAGGTGCATATGATAATGACTGATAATGACATAACAAGAGGGGGTGGGTCATCTAAGATATTCGCATTTGATTGGTTAAAATAGTACCAATGTTTGGCCCCTTGTCAGGCACACACTTCCCAGAAATACTGGCTTTTATTTATAGCTGAATGAGATTGATTGGAAAAATGGCATTGCAACTTTTTGGGGGTTTGCAATGTATATCACGATATTAAAAATTGAAGATTTTTCACCATATTAAAAATTGAAGATTTTTCACCATATTAAAAATTGAAGATTTTTCACCATATTAAAAATTGAAGATTTTTCACCATATTAAAAATTGAAGATTTTTCACCATATTAAAAATTGAAGATTTTTCACCATATTAAAAATTGAAGATTTTTCACCATATGACTGAAATAGCTCTGTTTGGGAAAACGCACCATGACCCCACAAAAAAACAATCACACCTCTTGCGATGGACCTATATTGCATATACACACATCTCAATGGCAATCTTCTCAAGATATCTTGCAGGCCTGCTTTTATTTACATACCTGTCAACCTCTGCCGATAACTGCCCTTATAAATGATTATGATTCCCCTTACAAACCCCCAAAAAACCTTACAAACACCGTACGACTCGTACGGTGTTTGTAAGGTTTTTTGGGGGTTTGTAAGGGGAATCATAATCATTTATAAGGGCAGTTATCGGCAGAGGTTGACAGGTATGTATTTACCACCTTTTTTCTCTGCAATTGCATATCAGAAAAAGTATGTTCTGTTTTTTTGTAATTGGTAAACAAGATTCTTACTGCTGGCATCCACATGATAAATGTGTTGTCTGTCACTTTAAGGTGGAGAAACATCAGTATAAATTAAGATTTGCTTACACTCCACTGATGGCTTTTCTTTTTTTTTGAGGAGAAGAAAGTGTCTAAAGCACTAGAGAAGTGGTCCCCAAACTATTCCAGTGGGCAATTAATTTCACCAAGGGAATTAACCTGTGGCTATAATCTTACATATTTACATGTATATGTTCATTAATTTGTATAGTCCCTTTATCCAATAAATCTAACTCAAACTCAAGTGCAGTTCAAATGCAGTTGCCAGACGACCAATCCATTTAAAGTGAAACCTCTGGTTAAAATGTACTGTTGACAAGCGCAGTGAATCAATGGGCTCTTTAACTGCCAATCGCCCAATGAAAATGGATTGGATGCCTATTGCCGTCAATGGCAGAATATGAGTTAACCTCTCACACTGGCTTGTCTAAGCTTTTCTGTGGATTTTTTCTATTCCTTACTGGCAGATTCTTCAATGGACTGCACAACACACTGACCAGAGGGGCTTCTACAACATGAAGGCCATGTGTTTACCATTGGTTTGTTCATTTATTGTTGTTTGAATAGGAAACTATGTTCATTGGAGAAAAGCCGACATTAAACAACATTCATTAATCAGCATTAAATAGGAAATAGACCGAATTATTGCTTCCCTAAATCATTGTTTTACTGGTTAGTCAGCACCATGGACAGAGATCACATCTGTTCAAACTGGACAGATGACCTCAGAAGCCCTGATGCTGCTACACAAACTCAAGAGACTTCACTAGAAAAGTTGCCAAGGGTGCTATTGTGCAATGTGCGTTCTCTGCAAACAATAAAGCAGTAGGTTAAGTTTGTCTGATCCCAGCAATTCACACAAAAGTTTTTTTCCAACAACAAGAAAACGCAACTATTCCCTTTCTTCAGAAACTCAGAGTCGATCACTTAGCGTCGTAACTAGGAAAAATGTCTACATAAATGTTGTGTGTGCAGTGTGCCTGTCCCTTTTAAATCACATCAACATTGCAAATGTGTCAGGGAGACATTGGGACACAGGGCTCTGTAAATCTAAATATAGCCGTCTTATGTTGATACCTAAGCCTCTTGCAAATGCTGCGTTCACTTGCTCCTCCAGAGTCAATCACACTAGCTACTTTGATCAGAATTAAGTAAACTTCAAAGCATACCATCGAAGAATCTGCCAGTATTGAATAGACAAAATTCCACAGAAAAGCTTAGACAAGTCAATGTGTGAGGTTAACACATATTCTGTCATTGATGGCAATAGGTGTCCAATCTATTTTCATTGGGCGATTGGCAGTTATTGACATTCACTGCGCTTGTCAACAGTACATTTCAACCAGAGGTTCCACTTTAAATGGATTGGTCGTCTGGCAACTGCATTTGAACTGCACTTGAGTTTGAGTTAGATTTATTGGATAAAGGGACTATACAAATTAATGAACATATACTTGTAAATATGTAAGATTATAGCCACAGGTTAATTCCCTTTGTGAAATTAATTGCCCACCCCTGCTTTAATATTAAACCTCTTTTTAAAGTACATTCTTAGACCACAAAATTTTGAGAGCGAGCAAATCCGGCGACGAATTGTCCGGCGACGAATTGTCCGGCGACGAATTGTCCGGCGACGAATTGTCCGTCGACCCAACGTCCGTTCGACCGAACGTCCGTTCGACCGAACGTCCGTTCGACCGAACGTCCGTTCGACCGAACGTCCGTTCGACCGAACGTCCGTTCGACCGAACGTCCGTTCGACCGAACGTCCGTTCGACCGAACGTCCGTTCGACCTAACGTCCGTTCGACCAAACGTCCGTTCGACGAACTGTCCGTCGACCAAGTGTCCGTCGACGAAACGTCCGGGTACCGTTTGCCAGCACTAGTGCATGCACGTATTTCACCTATTAGCAAGTTATGGCTATGCTGTTTTAGTTTTTAGTCTGAATCAAGATGACTCTAAAGAATAAATAAAGCAATGGATAATTTTTGACCGGCAAAGAAATGATAAGTTATACAAAATATTCTGGTATAAATCACACTTGACGGAAGACTGGATTCAGCACTTGGAAACAAACAGGATGCGAGACTGCACAGTGAGGGCCACATTGCTGATGTTTGAGAAAAACAAACAAGTTTCCAAGGAGAGGACATATCAGGGAAATTAAATATAGTTGCTTCCCATGAAGAAATTTGATCAGCAACTGAAAAAACAAAGTCTTCGAATGAGCTGTCCCTGTTGCTATAATCGGCGCTTTACATTTTACCAGCAGCACACACTGCATGCCCACATTGAATTAGTATTTAGTGAACATAACAGTCACACTGGAACTTGACCTTGGAAACACAAATGTTCTCTTGTTCTTCATTTGATCTTTCCTTCCTGAAGTTATGAGTAGAGATGCTCCAACATAAATGCCACAACCTTGATTATGTCATACATTGTAATACAAGACAAGGGCATTTGAGCTTTGTTCAGAATGTTTGATCTTCCTTTGCAAGAGAGCGGATTAGGGCTTCAATTTTGAATTCCGTGCAGATCTTACCACCTTAAAGTTGAATGAGGTGCGAGACATACAGCTGCATTCTATTATGAGTGCTATGGTGTACACGAATAGTATCAAACAACATGTACTTGTACAAAATTACATATCAAGGTCAAGTTTAGGATTTGTAGTCCCTTTTATCTCCCAACTATCCTATCCCAATTAACTATGGGCACCAGACGGGGGACATCCTGAATCGGTGGCCATCCAATCGCAGGGTACGAGAGAGAGAGAGAGAGAGAGAGAGAGAGAGCGTTCTCGTCGCCGGATTCGCTTGCTCGCCCCCGAATTCGTTCGTATTGGCGTGTGTACATGTTTTTCAAACTACGGCCTGCGGGCCATATGCGGCCCGTTAGGCTTTTTAATCCAGCCCGCCGACGTTGTCCAAATTATAGTAAAAATCAATGGCCTCATTCATTTCCCTTTGCCCTGCAATACCGCTCATCACTCTCGATTTAAAGACTGCTTTCTTTCGTTGAATAATATGTTCTTAATGTTGAAAGTAAATTTGTAAATACATTGTCACCTTCAATTGTGTCTTTTTTCTTATATTTTAATCCCCAGGTTTGATCAATTACATTGCATGTCCAAATGCTGTCAAATTTTAGTATCCATTCTGGCCCGCAAGTCAAAAAGTTTGCCCACCCCTGGTATAGACAAACTTGCCTCTTTTATACTATTATTGTCCCAAATTAAACACATTATCAATAAGATTTCATTGACGATGTCAATGCCATCTTATTGACGATGTCAATGGCAGCTTATTGATAATGTGTTTAATTTGGGACAATAATAGTATAAAAGAGGCAAGTTTGTCTATACCAGGGGTGGGCAAACTTTTTGAATGGCAGCTTATTCATAATGAAATATTATATAAGAATATAGCCATATTTTACTCGCAAAAAATCATTTTTATCTGTACACAAAATCCATCCTCCTTTCTTTCCTCCTTCTTTGCTGAAAGTCGAGCCTGTCCTATCGTATTTCTGGCATACGTTTTTATTCGATTTAGTGCTGAAAATGTTCTTTCCTGGTTGTGACAGGCTTGCTTGCTTCGGAGTTGTCCGACCTTTCTTACTGATGTCCAGCATTGGTGTTGCCAACTCGAAATCTGATTGGTTAAAGCAACAGTATTATCGACGCTTGTTTTATGCAGCAGAGCATGCAGAACTGATTGTGAAGGCCTCAAGGCAGATTTCTGACCAAGGCAACAAATAATAGCTGAAAGTGATTGCTTAGTTGCTTAAATATGAAAACACACATCTGTAAGCAATGAAAGGAAGCTGACAGACAATTGGGAATTATTTAATATATAATAAGTATTCATGGACAAAAAATAAATAACCTCAGTCTGTGATTCAGATATTTTTTAGGCTAGCAGAGAAGGCCTTGCAGGCCCTGACGGTCTACCACTGTAATTTTGAGAGCGAGCGATTACCTGGTTGATCGCTTTCAACAGTAAACTCTCTGTCTGTCTCTGTGTGTGTCTGTCTGTCTCTGTGTGTGTCTGTCTGTCTCTGTGTGTGTCTGTCTGTCTCTGTGTGTGTCTGTCTGTCTCTGTGTGTGTCTGTCTGTCTCTGTGTGTGTCTGTCTGTCTCTGTGTGTGTCTGTCTGTCTCTGTCTGTCTCTGTCTGTCTCTGTCTGTCTCTGTCTGTCTCTGTCTGTCTCTGTCTGTCTCTGTCTGTCTCTGTCTGTCTCTGTCTGTCTCTGTCTGTCTCTGTCTGTCTCTGTCTGTCTCTGTCTGTCTCTGTCTGTCTCTGTCTGTCTCTGTCTGTCTCTGTCTGTCTCTGTCTGTCTCTGTCTGTCTCTGTCTGTCTCTGTCTGTCTCTGTCTGTCTCTGTCTGTCTCTGTCTGTCTCTGTCTGTCTCTGTCTGTCTCTGTCTGTCTCTGTCTGTCTCTGTCTGTCTCTGTCTGTCTCTGTCTGTCTCTGTCTGTCTCTGTCTGTCTCTGTCTGTCTCTGTCTGTCTCTGTCTGTCTCTGTCTGTCTCTGTCTGTCTCTGTCTGTCTCTGTCTGTCTCTGTCTGTCTCTGTCTGTCTCTGTCTGTCTCTGTCTGTCTCTGTCTGTCTCTGTCTGTCTCTGTCTGTCTCTGTCTGTCTCTGTCTGTCTCTGTCTGTCTCTGTCTGTCTCTGTCTGTCTCTGTCTGTCTCTGTCTGTCTCTGTCTGTCTCTGTCTGTCTCTGTCTGTCTCTGTCTGTCTCTGTCTGTCTCTGTCTGTCTCTGTCTGTCTCTGTCTGTCTCTGTCTGTCTCTGTCTGTCTCTGTCTGTCTCTGTCTGTCTCTGTCTGTCTCTGTCTGTCTCTGTCTGTCTCTGTCTGTCTCTGTCTGTCTCTGTCTGTCTCTGTCTGTCTCTGTCTGTCTCTGTCTGTCTCTGTCTGTCTCTGTCTGTCTCTGTCTGTCTCTGTCTGTCTCTGTCTGTCTCTGTCTGTCTCTGTCTGTCTCTGTCTGTCTCTGTCTGTCTCTGTCTGTCTCTGTCTGTCTCTGTCTGTCTCTGTCTGTCTCTGTCTGTCTCTGTCTGTCTCTGTCTGTCTCTGTCTGTCTCTGTCTGTCTCTGTCTGTCTCTGTCTGTCTCTGTCTGTCTCTGTCTGTCTCTGTCTGTCTCTGTCTGTCTCTGTCTGTCTCTGTCTGTCTCTGTCTGTCTCTGTCTGTCTCTGTCTGTCTCTGTCTGTCTCTGTCTGTCTCTGTCTGTCTCTGTCTGTCTCTGTCTGTCTCTGTCTGTCTCTGTCTGTCTCTGTCTGTCTCTGTCTGTCTCTGTCTGTCTCTGTCTGTCTCTGTCTGTCTCTGTCTGTCTCTGTCTGTCTCTGTCTGTCTCTGTCTGTCTCTGTCTGTCTCTGTCTGTCTCTGTCTGTCTCTGTCTGTCTCTGTCTGTCTCTGTCTGTCTCTGTCTGTCTCTGTCTGTCTCTGTCTGTCTCTGTCTGTCTCTGTCTGTCTCTGTCTGTCTCTGTCTGTCTCTGTCTGTCTCTGTCTGTCTCTGTCTGTCTCTGTCTGTCTCTGTCTGTCTCTGTCTGTCTCTGTCTGTCTCTGTCTGTCTCTGTCTGTCTCTGTCTGTCTCTGTCTGTCTCTGTCTGTCTCTGTCTGTCTCTGTCTGTCTCTGTCTGTCTCTGTCTGTCTCTGTCTGTCTCTGTCTGTCTCTGTCTGTCTCTGTCTGTCTCTGTCTGTCTCTGTCTGTCTCTGTCTGTCTCTGTCTGTCTCTGTCTGTCTCTGTCTGTCTCTGTCTGTCTCTGTCTGTCTCTGTCTGTCTCTGTCTGTCTCTGTCTGTCTCTGTCTGTCTCTGTCTGTCTCTGTCTGTCTCTGTCTGTCTCTGTCTGTCTCTGTCTGTCTCTGTCTGTCTCTGTCTGTCTCTGTCTGTCTCTGTCTGTCTCTGTCTGTCTCTGTCTGTCTCTGTCTGTCTCTGTCTGTCTCTGTCTGTCTCTGTCTGTCTCTGTCTGTCTCTGTCTGTCTCTGTCTGTCTCTGTCTGTCTCTGTCTGTCTCTGTCTGTCTCTGTCTGTCTCTGTCTGTCTCTGTCTGTCTCTGTCTGTCTCTGTCTGTCTCTGTCTGTCTCTGTCTGTCTCTGTCTGTCTCTGTCTGTCTCTGTCTGTCTCTGTCTGTCTCTGTCTGTCTCTGTCTGTCTCTGTCTGTCTCTGTCTGTCTCTGTCTGTCTCTGTCTGTCTCTGTCTGTCTCTGTCTGTCTCTGTCTGTCTCTGTCTGTCTCTGTCTGTCTCTGTCTGTCTCTGTCTGTCTCTGTCTGTCTCTGTCTGTCTCTGTCTGTCTCTGTCTGTCTCTGTCTGTCTCTGTCTGTCTCTGTCTGTCTCTGTCTGTCTCTGTCTGTCTCTGTCTGTCTCTGTCTGTCTCTGTCTGTCTCTGTCTGTCTCTGTCTGTCTCTGTCTGTCTCTGTCTGTCTCTGTCTGTCTCTGTCTGTCTCTGTCTGTCTCTGTCTGTCTCTGTCTGTCTCTGTCTGTCTCTGTCTGTCTCTGTCTGTCTCTGTCTGTCTCTGTCTGTCTCTGTCTGTCTCTGTCTGTCTCTGTCTGTCTCTGTCTGTCTCTGTCTGTCTCTGTCTGTCTCTGTCTGTCTCTGTCTGTCTCTGTCTGTCTCTGTCTGTCTCTGTCTGTCTCTGTCTGTCTCTGTCTGTCTCTGTCTGTCTCTGTCTGTCTCTGTCTGTCTCTGTCTGTCTCTGTCTGTCTCTGTCTGTCTCTGTCTGTCTCTGTCTGTCTCTGTCTGTCTCTGTCTGTCTCTGTCTGTCTCTGTCTGTCTCTGTCTGTCTCTGTCTGTCTCTGTCTGTCTCTGTCTGTCTCTGTCTGTCTCTGTCTGTCTCTGTCTGTCTCTGTCTGTCTCTGTCTGTCTCTGTCTGTCTCTGTCTGTCTCTGTCTGTCTCTGTCTGTCTCTGTCTGTCTCTGTCTGTCTCTGTCTGTCTCTGTCTGTCTCTGTCTGTCTCTGTCTGTCTCTGTCTGTCTCTGTCTGTCTCTGTCTGTCTCTGTCTGTCTCTGTCTGTCTCTGTCTGTCTCTGTCTGTCTCTGTCTGTCTCTGTCTGTCTCTGTCTGTCTCTGTCTGTCTCTGTCTGTCTCTGTCTGTCTCTGTCTGTCTCTGTCTGTCTCTGTCTGTCTCTGTCTGTCTCTGTCTGTCTCTGTCTGTCTCTGTCTGTCTCTGTCTGTCTCTGTCTGTCTCTGTCTGTCTCTGTCTGTCTCTGTCTGTCTCTGTCTGTCTCTGTCTGTCTCTGTCTGTCTCTGTCTGTCTCTGTCTGTCTCTGTCTGTCTCTGTCTGTCTCTGTCTGTCTCTGTCTGTCTCTGTCTGTCTCTGTCTGTCTCTGTCTGTCTCTGTCTGTCTCTGTCTGTCTCTGTCTGTCTCTGTCTGTCTCTGTCTGTCTCTGTCTGTCTCTGTCTGTCTCTGTCTGTCTCTGTCTGTCTCTGTCTGTCTCTGTCTGTCTCTGTCTGTCTCTGTCTGTCTCTGTCTGTCTCTGTCTGTCTCTGTCTGTCTCTGTCTGTCTCTGTCTGTCTCTGTCTGTCTCTGTCTGTCTCTGTCTGTCTCTGTCTGTCTCTGTCTGTCTCTGTCTGTCTCTGTCTGTCTCTGTCTGTCTCTGTCTGTCTCTGTCTGTCTCTGTCTGTCTCTGTCTGTCTCTGTCTGTCTCTGTCTGTCTCTGTCTGTCTCTGTCTGTCTCTGTCTGTCTCTGTCTGTCTCTGTCTGTCTCTGTCTGTCTCTGTCTGTCTCTGTCTGTCTCTGTCTGTCTCTGTCTGTCTCTGTCTGTCTCTGTCTGTCTCTGTCTGTCTCTGTCTGTCTCTGTCTGTCTCTGTCTGTCTCTGTCTGTCTCTGTCTGTCTCTGTCTGTCTCTGTCTGTCTCTGTCTGTCTCTGTCTGTCTCTGTCTGTCTCTGTCTGTCTCTGTCTGTCTCTGTCTGTCTCTGTCTGTCTCTGTCTGTCTCTGTCTGTCTCTGTCTGTCTCTGTCTGTCTCTGTCTGTCTCTGTCTGTCTCTGTCTGTCTCTGTCTGTCTCTGTCTGTCTCTGTCTGTCTCTGTCTGTCTCTGTCTGTCTCTGTCTGTCTCTGTCTGTCTCTGTCTGTCTCTGTCTGTCTCTGTCTGTCTCTGTCTGTCTCTGTCTGTCTCTGTCTGTCTCTGTCTGTCTCTGTCTGTCTCTGTCTGTCTCTGTCTGTCTCTGTCTGTCTCTGTCTGTCTCTGTCTGTCTCTGTCTGTCTCTGTCTGTCTCTGTCTGTCTCTGTCTGTCTCTGTCTGTCTCTGTCTGTCTCTGTCTGTCTCTGTCTGTCTCTGTCTGTCTCTGTCTGTCTCTGTCTGTCTCTGTCTGTCTCTGTCTGTCTCTGTCTGTCTCTGTCTGTCTCTGTCTGTCTCTGTCTGTCTCTGTCTGTCTCTGTCTGTCTCTGTCTGTCTCTGTCTGTCTCTGTCTGTCTCTGTCTGTCTCTGTCTGTCTCTGTCTGTCTCTGTCTGTCTCTGTCTGTCTCTGTCTGTCTCTGTCTGTCTCTGTCTGTCTCTGTCTGTCTCTGTCTGTCTCTGTCTGTCTCTGTCTGTCTCTGTCTGTCTCTGTCTGTCTCTGTCTGTCTCTGTCTGTCTCTGTCTGTCTCTGTCTGTCTCTGTCTGTCTCTGTCTGTCTCTGTCTGTCTCTGTCTGTCTCTGTCTGTCTCTGTCTGTCTCTGTCTGTCTCTGTCTGTCTCTGTCTGTCTCTGTCTGTCTCTGTCTGTCTCTGTCTGTCTCTGTCTGTCTCTGTCTGTCTCTGTCTGTCTCTGTCTGTCTCTGTCTGTCTCTGTCTGTCTCTGTCTGTCTCTGTCTGTCTCTGTCTGTCTCTGTCTGTCTCTGTCTGTCTCTGTCTGTCTCTGTCTGTCTCTGTCTGTCTCTGTCTGTCTCTGTCTGTCTCTGTCTGTCTCTGTCTGTCTCTGTCTGTCTCTGTCTGTCTCTGTCTGTCTCTGTCTGTCTCTGTCTGTCTCTGTCTGTCTCTGTCTGTCTCTGTCTGTCTCTGTCTGTCTCTGTCTGTCTCTGTCTGTCTCTGTCTGTCTCTGTCTGTCTCTGCCTGTCTCTGCCTGTCTCTGCCTGTCTCTGCCTGTCTCTGCCTGTCTCTGCCTGTCTCTGCCTGTCTCTGCCTGTCTCTGCCTGTCTCTGCCTGTCTCTGCCTGTCTCTGCCTGTCTCTGCCTGTCTCTGCCTGTCTCTGCCTGTCTCTGCCTGTCTCTGCCTGTCTCTGCCTGTCTCTGCCTGTCTCTGCCTGTCTCTGCCTGTCTCTGCCTGTCTCTGCCTGTCTCTGCCTGTCTCTGCCTGTCTCTGCCTGTCTCTGCCTGTCTCTGCCTGTCTCTGCCTGTCTCTGCCTGTCTCTGCCTGTCTCTGCCTGTCTCTGCCTGTCTCTGCCTGTCTCTGCCTGTCTCTGCCTGTCTCTGCCTGTCTCTGCCTGTCTCTGCCTGTCTCTGCCTGTCTCTGCCTGTCTCTGCCTGTCTCTGCCTGTCTCTGCCTGTCTCTGCCTGTCTCTGCCTGTCTCTGCCTGTCTCTGCCTGTCTCTGCCTGTCTCTGCCTGTCTCTGCCTGTCTCTGCCTGTCTCTGCCTGTCTCTGCCTGTCTCTGCCTGTCTCTGCCTGTCTCTGCCTGTCTCTGCCTGTCTCTGCCTGTCTCTGCCTGTCTCTGCCTGTCTCTGCCTGTCTCTGCCTGTCTCTGCCTGTCTCTGCCTGTCTCTGCCTGTCTCTGCCTGTCTCTGCCTGTCTCTGCCTGTCTCTGCCTGTCTCTGCCTGTCTCTGCCTGTCTCTGCCTGTCTCTGCCTGTCTCTGCCTGTCTCTGCCTGTCTCTGCCTGTCTCTGCCTGTCTCTGCCTGTCTCTGCCTGTCTCTGCCTGTCTCTGCCTGTCTCTGCCTGTCTCTGCCTGTCTCTGCCTGTCTCTGCCTGTCTCTGCCTGTCTCTGCCTGTCTCTGCCTGTCTCTGCCTGTCTCTGCCTGTCTCTGCCTGTCTCTGCCTGTCTCTGCCTGTCTCTGCCTGTCTCTGCCTGTCTCTGCCTGTCTCTGCCTGTCTCTGCCTGTCTCTGCCTGTCTCTGCCTGTCTCTGCCTGTCTCTGCCTGTCTCTGCCTGTCTCTGCCTGTCTCTGCCTGTCTCTGCCTGTCTCTGCCTGTCTCTGCCTGTCTCTGCCTGTCTCTGCCTGTCTCTGCCTGTCTCTGCCTGTCTCTGCCTGTCTCTGCCTGTCTCTGCCTGTCTCTGCCTGTCTCTGCCTGTCTCTGCCTGTCTCTGCCTGTCTCTGCCTGTCTCTGCCTGTCTCTGCCTGTCTCTGCCTGTCTCTGCCTGTCTCTGCCTGTCTCTGCCTGTCTCTGCCTGTCTCTGCCTGTCTCTGCCTGTCTCTGCCTGTCTCTGCCTGTCTCTGCCTGTCTCTGCCTGTCTCTGCCTGTCTCTGCTCTGTCTCTGCCTGTCTCTGCCTGTCTCTGCCTGTCTCTGCCTGTCTCTGCCTGTCTCTGTCCTGTCTCTGTCTGTCTCTGTCTGTCTCTGTCTGTCTCTGTCTGTCTCTGTCTGTCTCTGTCTGTCTCTGTCTGTCTCTGTCTGTCTCTGTCTGTCTCTGTCTGTCTCTGTCTGTCTCTGTCTGTCTCTGTCTGTCTCTGTCTGTCTCTGTCTGTCTCTGTCTGTCTCTGTCTGTCTCTGTCTGTCTCTGTCTGTCTCTGTCTGTCTCTGTCTGTCTCTGTCTGTCTCTGTCTGTCTCTGTCTGTCTCTGTCTGTCTCTGTCTGTCTCTGTCTGTCTCTGTCTGTCTCTGTCTGTCTCTGTCTGTCTCTGTCTGTCTCTGTCTGTCTCTGTCTGTCTCTGTCTGTCTCTGTCTGTCTCTGTCTGTCTCTGTCTGTCTCTGTCTGTCTCTGTCTGTCTCTGTCTGTCTCTGTCTGTCTCTGTCTGTCTCTGTCTGTCTCTGTCTGTCTCTGTCTGTCTCTGTCTGTCTCTGTCTGTCTCTGTCTGTCTCTGTCTGTCTCTGTCTGTCTCTGTCTGTCTCTGTCTGTCTCTGTCTGTCTCTGTCTGTCTCTGTCTGTCTCTGTCTGTCTCTGTCTGTCTCTGTCTGTCTCTGTCTGTCTCTGTCTGTCTCTGTCTGTCTCTGTCTGTCTCTGTCTGTCTCTGTCTGTCTCTGTCTGTCTCTGTCTGTCTCTGTCTGTCTCTGTCTGTCTCTGTCTGTCTCTGTCTGTCTCTGTCTGTCTCTGTCTGTCTCTGTCTGTCTCTGTCTGTCTCTGTCTGTCTCTGTCTGTCTCTGTCTGTCTCTGTCTGTCTCTGTCTGTCTCTGTCTGTCTCTGTCTGTCTCTGTCTGTCTCTGTCTGTCTCTGTCTGTCTCTGTCTGTCTCTGTCTGTCTCTGTCTGTCTCTGTCTGTCTCTGTCTGTCTCTGTCTGTCTCTGTCTGTCTCTGTCTGTCTCTGTCTGTCTCTGTCTGTCTCTGTCTGTCTCTGTCTGTCTCTGTCTGTCTCTGTCTGTCTCTGTCTGTCTCTGTCTGTCTCTGTCTGTCTCTGTCTGTCTCTGTCTGTCTCTGTCTGTCTCTGTCTGTCTCTGTCTGTCTCTGTCTGTCTCTGTCTGTCTCTGTCTGTCTCTGTCTGTCTCTGTCTGTCTCTGTCTGTCTCTGTCTGTCTCTGTCTGTCTCTGTCTGTCTCTGTCTGTCTCTGTCTGTCTCTGTCTGTCTCTGTCTGTCTCTGTCTGTCTCTGTCTGTCTCTGTCTGTCTCTGTCTGTCTCTGTCTGTCTCTGTCTGTCTCTGTCTGTCTCTGTCTGTCTCTGTCTGTCTCTGTCTGTCTCTGTCTGTCTCTGTCTGTCTCTGTCTGTCTCTGTCTGTCTCTGTCTGTCTCTGTCTGTCTCTGTCTGTCTCTGTCTGTCTCTGTCTGTCTCTGTCTGTCTCTGTCTGTCTCTGTCTGTCTCTGTCTGTCTCTGTCTGTCTCTGTCTGTCTCTGTCTGTCTCTGTCTGTCTCTGTCTGTCTCTGTCTGTCTCTGTCTGTCTCTGTCTGTCTCTGTCTGTCTCTGTCTGTCTCTGTCTGTCTCTGTCTGTCTCTGTCTGTCTCTGTCTGTCTCTGTCTGTCTCTGTCTGTCTCTGTCTGTCTCTGTCTGTCTCTGTCTGTCTCTGTCTGTCTCTGTCTGTCTCTGTCTGTCTCTGTCTGTCTCTGTCTGTCTCTGTCTGTCTCTGTCTGTCTCTGTCTGTCTCTGTCTGTCTCTGTCTGTCTCTGTCTGTCTCTGTCTGTCTCTGTCTGTCTCTGTCTGTCTCTGTCTGTCTCTGTCTGTCTCTGTCTGTCTCTGTCTGTCTCTGTCTGTCTCTGTCTGTCTCTGTCTGTCTCTGTCTGTCTCTGTCTGTCTCTGTCTGTCTCTGTCTGTCTCTGTCTGTCTCTGTCTGTCTCTGTCTGTCTCTGTCTGTCTCTGTCTGTCTCTGTCTGTCTCTGTCTGTCTCTGTCTGTCTCTGTCTGTCTCTGTCTGTCTCTGTCTGTCTCTGTCTGTCTCTGTCTGTCTCTGTCTGTCTCTGTCTGTCTCTGTCTGTCTCTGTCTGTCTCTGTCTGTCTCTGTCTGTCTCTGTCTGTCTCTGTCTGTCTCTGTCTGTCTCTGTCTGTCTCTGTCTGTCTCTGTCTGTCTCTGTCTGTCTCTGTCTGTCTCTGTCTGTCTCTGTCTGTCTCTGTCTGTCTCTGTCTGTCTCTGTCTGTCTCTGTCTGTCTCTGTCTGTCTCTGTCTGTCTCTGTCTGTCTCTGTCTGTCTCTGTCTGTCTCTGTCTGTCTCTGTCTGTCTCTGTCTGTCTCTGTCTGTCTCTGTCTGTCTCTGTCTGTCTCTGTCTGTCTCTGTCTGTCTCTGTCTGTCTCTGTCTGTCTCTGTCTGTCTCTGTCTGTCTCTGTCTGTCTCTGTCTGTCTCTGTCTGTCTCTGTCTGTCTCTGTCTGTCTCTGTCTGTCTCTGTCTGTCTCTGTCTGTCTCTGTCTGTCTCTGTCTGTCTCTGTCTGTCTCTGTCTGTCTCTGTCTGTCTCTGTCTGTCTCTGTCTGTCTCTGTCTGTCTCTGTCTGTCTCTGTCTGTCTCTGTCTGTCTCTGTCTGTCTCTGTCTGTCTCTGTCTGTCTCTGTCTGTCTCTGTCTGTCTCTGTCTGTCTCTGTCTGTCTCTGTCTGTCTCTGTCTGTCTCTGTCTGTCTCTGTCTGTCTCTGTCTGTCTCTGTCTGTCTCTGTCTGTCTCTGTCTGTCTCTGTCTGTCTCTGTCTGTCTCTGTCTGTCTCTGTCTGTCTCTGTCTGTCTCTGTCTGTCTCTGTCTGTCTCTGTCTGTCTCTGTCTGTCTCTGTCTGTCTCTGTCTGTCTCTGTCTGTCTCTGTCTGTCTCTGTCTGTCTCTGTCTGTCTCTGTCTGTCTCTGTCTGTCTCTGTCTGTCTCTGTCTGTCTCTGTCTGTCTCTGTCTGTCTCTGTCTGTCTCTGTCTGTCTCTGTCTGTCTCTGTCTGTCTCTGTCTGTCTCTGTCTGTCTCTGTCTGTCTCTGTCTGTCTCTGTCTGTCTCTGTCTGTCTCTGTCTGTCTCTGTCTGTCTCTGTCTGTCTCTGTCTGTCTCTGTCTGTCTCTGTCTGTCTCTGTCTGTCTCTGTCTGTCTCTGTCTGTCTCTGTCTGTCTCTGTCTGTCTCTGTCTGTCTCTGTCTGTCTCTGTCTGTCTCTGTCTGTCTCTGTCTGTCTCTGTCTGTCTCTGTCTGTCTCTGTCTGTCTCTGTCTGTCTCTGTCTGTCTCTGTCTGTCTCTGTCTGTCTCTGTCTGTCTCTGTCTGTCTCTGTCTGTCTCTGTCTGTCTCTGTCTGTCTCTGTCTGTCTCTGTCTGTCTCTGTCTGTCTCTGTCTGTCTCTGTCTGTCTCTGTCTGTCTCTGTCTGTCTCTGTCTGTCTCTGTCTGTCTCTGTCTGTCTCTGTCTGTCTCTGTCTGTCTCTGTCTGTCTCTGTCTGTCTCTGTCTGTCTCTGTCTGTCTCTGTCTGTCTCTGTCTGTCTCTGTCTGTCTCTGTCTGTCTCTGTCTGTCTCTGTCTGTCTCTGTCTGTCTCTGTCTGTCTCTGTCTGTCTCTGTCTGTCTCTGTCTGTCTCTGTCTGTCTCTGTCTGTCTCTGTCTGTCTCTGTCTGTCTCTGTCTGTCTCTGTCTGTCTCTGTCTGTCTCTGTCTGTCTCTGTCTGTCTCTGTCTGTCTCTGTCTGTCTCTGTCTGTCTCTGTCTGTCTCTGTCTGTCTCTGTCTGTCTCTGTCTGTCTCTGTCTGTCTCTGTCTGTCTCTGTCTGTCTCTGTCCGTCCGTCCGTCTGTCTCTGTCTGTCTCTGTCTGTCTCTGTCTGTCTCTCTCCGTCCGTCCGTCTGTCTGTCTCTCTGTCTGTCTGTCTGTCTGTCTCTCTCCCTCTGTCTCTCTCTCTCTCATGATTATAATTTTGAGAGCGAGCAAATCCGTCGACCAAGCGTCCGTTCGACGAAGCGTCCGTTCGACGCACCGTCCGTCGACCAAACGTCTTTCGACGAAATGTCTGGTCATGCCTCTGAACTGTGAGGCTGATACATTAATCACTCATCCACCAGGCTACTCATAATTTGCAAAAAAGCAATTAGCAACCATAGAATTCTCTATCCTCTCTTCTCATCCTACCTTCTTCTAGTTATTCCCCCTTACATCATCTGACACCCCTACCTCACCCCCACCCTACTGGCCCTTAATAGTAAGTCACCCACTCTGAGTATCCCAAACTCAAACAGAGGTAACCTCTCCTTGATAGACTCATTAACTGCTGGCTTGCCAAGTTTCCCTATAGGATTTATCATCCACTGAGAGCCAACAGGAAGAAGATCTTATATATATCTTATATCACACATTTAACCCATCTATCCTGTTGTCAGTCCCAGAAGGTGAGTAAATAAGCTCTAGGAATGTAAATTCAATGACAGAGGTACTACTGTATTTTTTTACAAATTGATATTTTGCTGATTTGGTGGTTTATAGGAAGATATATCATAGGGAGCATACAAAATTGAATCAATACAGAATGAAGACACCCCATACTCTTGCCAATACTAACGTACCTGATATTTTGGTCTTTAAATCTTACTTTTATAGTCTGAGTAGGTGGGCAACTTAGGTGTTTTTCTTTTTCTAAGATGACAAGTGAGAAAGGGCACTCCAGGTAGGGCCTCTACTTCCACAGTTCTGCAGATCTGATACTGAATGAAGACTGAAGACTTAAATGGATTTGAAAGAAATTCGGTGGTGGATTGAGAAATTGGAAAACAAAATATGTTGTGATATTTATAATATTTTTATCTAAATAACTCTTAATATATTACATTAACAGGTTCCCAATTATCCTATATTTTTCAAATTTAATCTGACCACTTATATGTATAATACCAGTGGCAGGCCGTGAATTTCAAACCGACGCCTTCAGTGTCTGAATAAATCCAACCCTCAAAAACTATTTTATGGCTATAAAACCTTTACTGCAACTACAGCTGCAACACATATAAAAAATCAATAATAAACTCATACAATTGAAATATTATTTAGGAATATAGCCATATTTTACTCACCAAAAATCATTTTTATCTGTACACAATATCCATCCTCCTTTCTTTCCTATCGCCATCGAAGCTAATGCTGAAAGTCGAGCCTGTCTTGTCGTATTTCTGGCATACGTTTTTATTCGATTTAGTGCTGAAAATGTTCGTTCCTGGTTGTGACAGGCTTGCTTGCTTCGGAGTTGTCCCACCTTTCTTAATGATGTCCAGCCTTTTTACTTGAAAAGTCTGTCTTGAAAATGGCTTTGACAATAAATCGCCAAACAAATCCATTTATTTTCCTCCTTCAGCCATTGCGGGTTGACAAAACCGCTATTAAATCAGCACAACAATATATTTGCTTGTGCAGCTCGCTCCAGATACAGTTTAGTAGCTCTGGCTAGTCCACCCTATCACTAGCCAATCATAGTTGGTGAAAGCGATGACGTATCCCTACGCCTGCGGGAAGGCCTTGTGTCACCAAATCAAAATCTAATTGGTTAAAGCAACAGTTTTATCAACGCTTGTTTTATGCAACAGAGCCTGCAGAACTGATTGTGAAGGCCTCAAGGCCTAAATTCAGTGAACATCAAGATTGTTATCATTAAAGAAAACAAAAAATATGACCAGAACTAGAATTGAAAAAAAAAAGAATTGTTAATGGAAATAAATAAAAATTATCCTTAAGTTGTGAAACTAACTGGAACTGTATTGTGTGTTCGCAAAACTAACTCAAACACACTGAAATTAAGAACACTCATACAGATATATCTTACGAAAAAAATGTTGGTGTATGAAATGGAGGCGGACCGGTGGCGCGAGTGGTTACCGCGTCAGCCTCACCGCTCTGGGTTCAAATCCAGGTCACGTCCACATGTGTGGAGCTTGCATGTTCTTCCCGGGCCTGCGTGGGTTTCCTCCGGTTACTCCGGTTTCCTCCCACATTCCAAAAACATTCATGGTAGGCTTATTGGAGACTCTAAATTGCCCCTAGGTATGGGTGTGAGTGTGCATGGTTGTCCATCTCCTTTTGCCCTGCGATCGGCTGGCTCTGGCCTCTTGTCCGGAGTCAGCTGGGATAGGCTCCAGCACCACCCGCGACCCTAATGAGATTAAAGCGGTTCAGAAAATGAGATGAGATAAGATGAAATGGACGGCCCGGTGGCACGAGTAGTTGGTGTTGTTGGTTGGTTTGTGTCACGTGTATCTGTCAACAAAATCATTCTGTTACTCAATCTCATTTAATTATTACTAATACTATCATATGAAAAATTCAAGTGGCAAAATAACGTTTTTTTGATTATAAAGTGCACTGGAGAATGAGGGCCTTGAGGAGTCCATCAATCTACTCCATTGGTCATTTGTTCTTTATCTTTTAGCATGGTAATTATTGTTTAATTTATTAATGTATTTATTGCTTTAGTTTAACAAATTGTGAATCTGTAGTGAATCTTATATTAAGAGAGTCTCATGTTATAGAAAAGTTCTGTAATTTAAAGGTAAAATATTGTTTATTTCAATGAAAATCGCCATTGTGAAAAATGAACACAAACAAATCCCTTTATAAGTGAGTATATCACTTCTTTGTGGTCTTTTTTACAGGGTTGGTCCAGTCTTGGCAAAATGTCTAAACGTTTAAAGGGCTCTGGACGCAAAGCCTGTAAGTGCAAAAACTCTACTCTTCTCTGTTGAGCATCTGTGACAAAGAATTGATAGTTCAGATTAATCCAGCACAAACCTTGAATCATTCATTCATTCGTTTTCTGAATTGCATATATATATATATATATATATATATATATATATTTATATATATATATATATATATATATATATATATTATATATATATATATATATATATATATATATATATATATATATATATATATATATATATATATATATATATATATATATATATATATATATATATATATATATACATACATACATCATTGGCGGGCGGTGCATTTTCTCGTAGCGCCTTCAACGTATCAATCCAACCCTCAAAAACTATTTTATGGCTATAAAACCGCTACTGCAGCTACAGCTGCGATCAATAAATCAATGCACAAAAATGGGGTAAAATCCACTTCCTAGCAGCATTTCATGCTTAAATACAAATACTGGAGCTTTTCAGACATTAAAACCAGGCCAGGGGGTGATTTTCCCGGGAAAAGACAGCAATGAACGCCTATGGCGTACGAGCAAACATTGCCCGAAAATGGGGTAAAATCCAGCCGAAAACAGCATTTATTGATTAAATACAAATACTGGAGCTTTTTAGACATCAGAACCGGGCCCGGACTATCATTTCCCCGGAAAAAGACAGCGATGAACGTCGATACGTCCATACGTGAAATGACAAAAAATGCACTAAAATACTAAAATTAGGTAAAATCCACTTCCTAGCATCATTTATTGATTGAATACAAATACTGGAGCTTTTGAGACATTACAACCAGGCCAGGGGGTGATTTTTCCCGGGAAAAGACAGCGATGGACGTCAATGGTGAAACGCCAAAAATTAAACTGGGGTAAAATCCACTTCCTAGCAGCATTTTGTGATTAAATACAAACACTGGAGCTTAAATACAAACACTGGAGCTTTTCAGATATCAGAACTTGGCCCACAATTGAAATATTATTTAGGAATATGGCCATATTTTACTCACCAAAAATCATTTTTACACAATATCCATCCTCCTTTCTTTCTTCCTTCTTTCCTATCACCATCGAAGCTAATGATGAAAGTCGAGCCCGTCCTGTCATATTTCTGGCATAGTCCGTTTTGAAAATGGCTTTAAATCAAAACAACAATATACTATTTGCTTGTGGAGCTAAGTTAGCACACTTAAAGTGCCGCACACACCATATTCCCAGCTGTAACAGGCTTGCTAGCTTCGGAGTTGACCGCCCTTTCTTAATGATGTCCATTTTTTTTCTGGAATAGTCCGTCTGGAAAATAGCTTTGTGAGAGAAATCTGCAACAGAATTCATTTGTTTTTGCCACTGTCGGCCATGTGGGTGGAGTTTGCGATCTCTGGCTGCTTTGGCCCGCCTACTAGCCAATCATAGTTTGTGAAAGCAATGACATCCCAGCCAGGAAAATGCTAACGCCTATGAAAAATCATCACTCGAAATCTGATTGGTTAAAAGCAACAGTCTAGTTTAATGCAGCAGAGCCCACAAGAACTGATTGTGAAGGCTTTGAGGCAGATCTGATCTGGCAACAAATAATGGCTGAAATGTGATTGGTTAAATGCTTTAATATGAAAACACACATCTGGAAGCAGTGCAACCAAGGGGAAAAGCAATGAAAGGAAGCTAACAGACCATTTGGAATAATAAGTATTGATGGACAAAATATAATATGATTCAGATATTTCTTAGGCCAGCAGAGAAGGCCTTGAAGGCCCTGACGGCCCGCCACTGATATACATATATATAGTGTGTGACCTGAATTCAAACCCAGGACCCCAGAACTGTGAGGCCAACACGCTTATCACTCAACTTCCGGGCCGCCTAAACCTTGAATCCTTCTAATTAATTTCATTAGATTCACACTCACTTCAGCAATTTAAGAAAAGAATATACTGATGTGATCTTGAGACAATACGGTTAATTAAATGATGCCATCCGAAAAGTGGGGTTTTATTGCTATAATGAACAATAACCTGGTAAAGGTAATTTTTTTTAATAATTTGCTTGTTTTTAAAGCCATAAAATCTTACATTTCCAATGTGTTGGATTTTAGGTAATATGGGAGAATATGTAATGGTAGTGAAATGGGAAGATACTGTGTTTAAGTGGTGGGATTAGCTCTGGAGTTTGATAATGAAGCTGTGAATCTGTAGTATAAATATGAACTGAATTCCGAAGCAAAATTAACACCTCATCCATCTACATGAAAATGAGGACAGCACCTGTTCTTCTATTCATATGAGTGTTTCCCTGAGCTGGAACACTCATATGAATAGTGGAGTCAACCCGCAGAGTATAACAATAAACAGACAATGAGAAGAAAACATTCTAGGAATAAGGTTGCCTGCTCACTGCCCTTTAAAGCAACCCTTCCATTGCCTCAATCTGTGCTTTCCCTTGATGCGCTTGAATGACTTCCACTTCTTGTCTCTTTACTCACACGGTATTTCGCTATGACTAGTTTACTACTCTATGCAAATTTCTTCTCAAAACACTTAACTCCACGTCAGGCAAGATTTACCTAGGTTATTTCATTGGAAATTTTGTTTCATTTGATATAATATAGCAAAAAAATAATAACTTTACTGTCTGGTTATATTTCCCAGGTTTTTCCATTGTACACCAATACATTCAACATTTCAACGAGCAGGCTGGCAACACGTCAGGTAAAACATCATCTATCATAAATGCATAAGAACCAAGTTGTTCTGAAGACTCTATACCCGTGATATGCATAACAATTAGAGTTGAACCAATACCAGCACAGTACAATCTCCTACACACGTTTTGAGATCTACTTTCGAAAACCTGGTCGCCCTACCCAAAATATCTGCCAGCTATGTAGGAAGACATAAATAAAGTAACACTTGTCCCCTTTCCCAAGATCATGCTAAAAGTCCATTCACGTAGTATCGACTCATTCCTGAGTTTTGAAATTCAATAAGTTTATCACTAGTCTAATGACCAATCGATTGAAGTGGGATTGTAGTAGCAAATTGTTCTTTTACCGATAGCCCTCCAATTTCAAATGGATTGGACACTGACAGTTTCAATTCCTTTATTACTAGTATATGTCCCAAGTCCCTCTCAAGTCAAATGGATTTGACATATAGCATTGTCAATGGCAGCCAAAGAGTTGAAAAAAAAATGTTCCCCCAAGGCCAAGACGCACCCTCCCACTTTATTACTTCATCCAATTAATTTGAAGCGGGACGGTGACAGGGAATCAACATTTTACATTTGAGTATGCATTATTTTTTTCAAAAAGCATGATATCGATATAGTATCGTTATCGGCCGATACCAAAGAGCTGAATGTCGGAACCAGTATTGGGAGCCAAAAAATGTTATCTGTGCACGTATAATATGTAATCAAATTCCTGCATTTATTATCCAAGTCGCTTATCCTGTATTAGAGCATTGTATTCATTATTATAATGTATTAATTTTAATTGTTAACTATCCACTAGAAGTTTCAATAATCTTCATTTCCTTTCAACAAACATTTTCTTTCAAGCATTTGGCCACTATGAGTCATCATCGTATCGTGGTGGTGGGGTTTGTGTGTACCAATGATACTGGAGCTATGTTGTATGGGGCCTTGTGCCCCTTGTAGGGTCACACATGGCAAAGTGGTCTGAAGTGAAGGACCAGACAAAGGATGACTCAATATTATTGAACATTATTTCCCTCACCCGGACGTGGGTCACAGGGACCCCACTCTGAAGTCAGGCCTGGAGGTGGAGCACAATGACGAGCGCCTAGTGGCCGGGCCTGCTCCCATGTCGCCCGGCTGGGCCACAGCCTGAAGAGGCTATGAGGGTCCCCCTTCCCATGGGCTCACCACCTGTGAGAGGTGTCAAAGAGTTCGGGTCCAATGACAGTTGGGCGGCAGCCAAAGGAGGTTGAGAAATTTCAACTCAATGTAGTTGGACTTTCCTCTACGCACAGCTCAGGCTCTGGTAACACTTTTCTCAAAGGAGGTTAGGCACTCTTCCACTCTGGAGTCGCTCATGGTGAGAGGCACCGAGCAGGTATGGGCTCATGGCTATACATTTTGGTTCACCCCAGTAGACGAATGGGTAGCATCCCTCCACCTTCGGGTGAGGAAATGGGACCTGACCAATGTTCCCTCTAATTTTTCGTTGGTCTGGGCAGAAAGACAACCTCCCTGAGCGCACTGAGTACCAGTGTGAGCGACATCATCGGTACTCGGATGATTCGCCTGAAGACGTTTCGCCGACGGACGTTTGACAGACGGGCAGGTCGCCGAATGGACGTTCCGCCGAACGTTCATTCGGCCGAACGGCCGTTCGGCCGAACAGCCGTTCGGCCGAATGAATGTTCGACCGAACGGAGGTTTCGCTGAAACGGGATTCGCGCGCTCACCCCGCCCCCGGATCGTGTGTGTACAAGTTTTTCAACCTCGGCCCGCGGGCCATATACGGCCCGTTAGGATTTTTAATCCGGCCCGCCGCTGGCGTTGTCCAAATTATAGTAAAAATCAATGATTCATTTCCCTTTGCCGCTCATCACTCTCAATTTATTAGTCTAGTAATACTAGTATTTGTATTTAATCATTAAACTAACAAATACTAGTATTTGCAGTTAATCATTAAACGCTGTTTGAACGAACGTTCATTCGGCGACCTGTCCGTCTGTCAAACGTCCGTCGGCGAAACGTCTTTAGGCGAATCATCCGGTCACGACATCATCAGCTTGCTATGGGCACACCAGTATCACACCTGCCACAAGCAGGTGCATGTCAATGTTCCCTCTAATTTTTCATGTAAAACATGCTGTAAAACACGAAAAACATAAGAGTGGACAGAGCTACTGCCACTGGCTGCCGCTTAAACGGCGCCATCATGGGAAAAGGGGTAAAAAAAAAAAAAAATACAAAAAAAAAAATATATTAAAAAAATACAAATACTGCGCGCCATATGATTGCTGCTGCGCAGAGAAGACGAGAGTAGTGCGCAATTGCGCACGCGCGCAGCTTAGAGGGAACATTGGACCTGACTGTTGTTTGTGCATTGTTTGGAGTCCTTGGAAGGGGTGGTGGAGAGTGCTCCTTCTGGGGATTCCCCTCGTTCTGCTGGGGAATTTAATGCTCACATGGACAATCACAGTAAGACATGGAGGAGCATGGATGGAAGAAAGGCCCCCTAATCAGAACCTGAGCTAAATCTATTGTTGGACTTCTGCACTTGTCATGACTTGACAATAATGAACACCATGTTCAAGCATCAGGGTGTCCATACATACGTGCACTTGGCACCAGGACTACCTAGTCCTAGACCAAAACGTTTGGTGAGGGTCTGGTGGGAATGCCTGACAGAAAAAGTCAGAAAAAGTTTCAATCTCCGACAGAGCTTGTGTCATGTCTGGGAGCAGGAAACATTGAGTCCAAGAGGACCAAAAAGGGAGTGCAGGTGAAAAACGTGAGGCTTTATTCTCAACTCAAAATTGTACAAAACAAAACCTTACAAACCTAACAGTGGGAAAAATAAACAAACTGAACAGGAAGCACACAGACAGGAGAACACAGACAAAAGGCAACATAACCGCAGACATAAAATACTCGCATAACGACGGACACATACACGAGGTTTAAATACAGACAGGGTTTGAGGACAATAATAAACACATGGGTCCCACAAGGGAAGGACAGCCAGAAAAGACTCATCAGGTGAAACTCATATACAATCATGTGGACATGCGACCCATTGTGGTTCCCGGTCAAGGTGGCGTGCGAGATCGCCATCGTCCCTCCAAAGACTGTTAAGGAGATTGTTACGACTCCCCCTGTTGGTAAGCTATACCAGGGAGTCGCAACTACCACAGCAGAAAGATTCAGTCAATGACGAGCCAGACACACATTGCAAGTAGCCTTCAATGAGGATTTATTAACAAGAACGTCCACCAAAACCTGGACTATGGGACAACATAGGGGAAGCAAAAGATATTAAAGCGGCACCCTCAAATAAAAACAGTAAAAAAAACACCCTCCCAGACAGGTGTTCAAATGAACACCCACAAAATACAGGAAATAAGGCCTAAGGGTGCCACTGTCAGAACTGATGTAATAATAGTCTAGACAGGGGAATGAACTACCGTATTTTCACGCCTATTTGGCGCATCATTTTTTACGCCGCAGTGTCAAGCCTCCGGGAATGACGGCAAGCTCTGAGTTCATTTTCATGATCTGGTTTTTAACCGTTGCTGTGAGATGAACACGCATGGAGTCGCAAATCAAAACAGACGGCGAGCCGTGAAAAAATCCATCTGGTCGCTTGACATATACGTCACGAGCGCCGCTGAGGCTGGTTACGTGACGTATATGTCAAGCGACCAGATGGATTTTTTTTTCTTTACAGGTGTAAAGAAAAAGAAACCACACACGAAACAACCCACCCTACTATATAGTGTACCCAGGCTGACAGCCGTAACACCTCCCCCCTCAAGAGTCAACCTATTGACGAAATTGAAGCACCAACTTGCCTCAACCAACCAACACTATCCTGATACACTATCCTCCTAAACCCGAGACAGGGCATCAGCCAAAACATTTTCTGAGCCTCTTTTTTCCTTCTTTTTCTTCTTTTTTCTTTTGTGTAAGGGCAACAAAACAAGCACTTTATCGCCTGCCTGTAAAAGCCACCGGACTGCCTTTGTGTTGAATCTAAGTTTCCTTCCTTCCTGTGCACCAGAGAGATTTTCTGTAGCCATTTCCCACACAGTGGGTAGTCGTTCGCGCAAACGACTGACATGCTGCAGCACACTAGTTTTGGCGGGCTTTTCACTAACCTGCTCTTTTAGTGCGTCTAATGGCCCTCTAACCGAGTGACCAAAAACAAGCTCTGCGGGTCTAAAACCCGTAGATTCTTGTTTTTTTCGAGCCTGCGCTCGAGTGATGGCACATACGGGGAATACATCGGGAACACTTTTGGAAAGCGCATTGGGACATGAAATAACAGGCTGCTTTAGCACCTCCACCACAGGCACTACTCTGTCTCCCCCCCTGATAATGTCGTTCCCCAAAAGAATATCCACCCCTGCCACTGGCAAACTTGAGGTTACCCCTACTTCGTAGGTACCTGTGATTAACTCACACTTCAAGTGGACTAGATGTAACGGGGCGGATATATAACCGCAACCTACTCCCGTGACCAACACATTGGATTCAGACTCGCCAGAAAAAGGTAGGATACCAGACAACATCAGAGACTAGTTCGCACCGGTGTCCCGTAATATACGGACCAAGCGAGCTTGTTGTAAATCCGAAGGGAGAGAGACACACCCACTATACAAATAGGGCGTGTACCCATTATCGACTACGTCCGAGTCACCTGACGATTTAACATCAGACACTGTAGACTGAAGACGCAGTGTCTGAACCATTCCTGTCTCCCTCACAGTCAAATCCTTCACCTGGTCCTGGTTTTTCCAGGCAAAGCAATCCACTCTAAGATGCCCAATTCTATGGCAAAAATTACACCTACGCGTCTCACACTCCGTGACAGTGTTTCGACGCCAAGGGGGCGTTACTGTATTACCGGGAATTGCAGCCTTACTAACCGGAGTTGAGTGAGTAGAGCCCCGGTTATCAGATAGAGTAGACCCAAACAAGCTTTTGTGAGTCAGCAAATAGTTATCGGCGAGAACGGTGGCTTCTGACATCGTTTTAAACTTGCGCTCGTTTAAGTGGGTTACTATGCGTTCTGGTAGACAATTTTTCAATTCCTCGATAAGAAGTAACTCAGTAAGTGTTTCAAAAGTGGAAGCTTTGCTTACCTCGCACCAACGTTTAAAGTATACTTCTTTTTCACGGCCAAACTCAGCCACTGCCTGTCCAGGCTTTAATTTGTGATGTCTGAACTTTTGTCGGTATGCCTCAGGCACCAGTTCATACACGCACAGCACTGCTGCCTTTACCCTATCATATACCAGTCCGTCTTCTATCGACATTGTACTCAATGCTTCGAGACCCTTTCCAGAGAGATTACTTTGTAAGACCAGAGCCCAGCCTTCTGCTGGCCAGTTATGTGACTGTGCTATTCGTTCAAATGCACTAAACCATGCCTCAACGTCTGTGTCACTTAACTGCGGTACAAGAGGAAGGCTTTTACTCACATTAAACCCCCTACTTTCTACCCTAATGGAACTCCTTGCGAGTTCAACTTCCAGCCTTTTTAGTTCAATCTCCTCGATTTCCTTGAGGGCAAGCTGATGGGCATATTGCATACGCAACATCTCCAGAGCAATATGGGGATCTTCCCCAACAGGTACAGTACCATTTCCCTCAGGTTTACCCTTTAAAGCAGCCATGGGATTAGGAACCCTGATTCTGGCGCCAACTAGTGGCGAAGGATCGCCATTTCTAGATAGAGCCCTTACATTAGAGGTGACACCATCCCTGCCTACCTCCTCTTTCTCCACCCTGCCTGATTCTACAGAATCAACCAAAGAGTGAGAGGAAACATCCGCAGATGCTCCCCCTGTGGTTCCTAGATACTGCTCTGCCATTAAAATCTGGATAACCTCCTGCTTCAAATCAGCTAGCCTGGTCGTCATGGTCAAGCTGATCTACAGTGCCAAATTGAAAAAGAAACTGCTCCGCGTCAAAGTCCATCCTGAGCTAGTTACAGCACTACCCTAGACTGAATGATAGTTAATAAATGTGCCTACCTCAGCACCAATTGCCCAGCCTTCACCGGCCTACTGCACATGGAGTCTGCACCACCATTGACCAAACTGCTGCTGTGATAACAGATCTTAATGCTCCCGGACGAGCCCCCACTTTGTTACGACTCCCCCTGTTGGTAAGCTATACCAGGGAGTCGCAACTACCACAGCAGAAAGATTCAGTCAATGACGAGCCAGACACACATTGCAAGTAGCCTTCAATGAGGATTTATTAACAAGAACGTCCACCAAAACCTGGACTACGGGACAACATAGGGGAAGCAAAAGCGGCACCCTCAAATAAAAACAGTAAAAAAAAACACCCTCCCAGACAGGTGTTCAAATGAACACCCACAAAATACAGGAAATAAGGCCTAAGGGTGCCACTGTCAGAACTGATGTAATAAAATTCTAGACAGGGGAATGAACTACATGTATAAATGCAACAAACTATATGCATACCCCGGGGTGTCTAAACTTATCTCAAGTCCCCCTATGCAGCCCAAAAATAATTAACTCTATCAACATAAATACTCAATATAACCATGAGTAGCGTACTTACAATACCAGGTGAAGCTGGGGCAAACAAAACCTACTTATCCCTAGACAATAAGTGCCATCCCAAGAAAGCAAGGACTCCACTGCCTCAGCACCTACAATCACATGCAGTCAGGGAACCAAAAGCCAAGAAGGGCCGAACTGCAAAATAAAAAGGATTTAAATAAGGACAGGAAGTGGATCTTGATTGGAGGAGGGATGATTGGGAAGTAGTTACAGCTGTGTTGGCCTGGGCAAGGCTTTGCGACAGGGGTGAAGCCACAGCTCCAGGTACCTGTAAAGAAAAAGAAACCACACACGAAACAACCCACCCTACTATATAGTGTACCCAGGCTGACAGCCGTAACAAGATCATTCAGTGTCAGGTGACCTGTGACAATGCCGTCGTCCCTGCAGAGACTGTTCAGGGCAAGGGCCCCGGAGGCTTGGCGTGGGACTACTTGGATGATCGCCACACCGACCAGCCTGTCGTTTCTTCGTGGGCCAGCCGGGACGACAACCTAATGGGCCAGCTTGCCGCTTCCAGCCACGTCGGGGCTGCTGTGGCCAGTTTGGCAGTCATCCAGTCTGGCCCACAAGAAAGCTGGTGGCTGGCCAGTGCGGCGGTTGTCCGATCCGGCCGATGGGAAAAAGGGCTGGCCGGTCTGGTGGTCGTTCAATCGGCAGCACGAAGAAGCGGCGGGATGGCCGGTCCGGCGATCGTCTGATCCGGCCCACGAGGAAGCGGCGGGCTGGCCGGTCCGACGGTTGTCCTACCCAGCCGCCCAGGAAGCGCCCGTATGGCCGGTCCGGCAGTCGTTCAGTCCGGCCCACTAGGAAGCGGTCATCTGGCTGGTCTGGCGATCGTCCGGGCAGTTCCAAAGGGAAGCAGCCGGGTGTCTTGCCCTGAACGGTCTCTGAAGGGACGACGCCGTTGTCACCGATCGACTCATCCTGAACGGTCTCTGGAGAGGTGAAGGCGATCCCGCAGGTCTTCTCACTCTGAACAGTTTCCTGAAATGACGATTGGTCACAGGCTTCCTTGCCCTGGAAGTACGGTGGGGCGTCAGCTGCCTTGCCCTGGAAGCAGGATAGGCCGCAGGCCACATCTCCCTGGAAGCATGATCGGTCGCAGGAAACCTCACCCTTGGAAGCATGATGTGTCGTAGGCTGCCTCGCCCTGAAAGCAGGATCGGTCTCAGGCGTCAGGGCCCCTGTCATCCAAGTTCCCGCTGTCAGGGCCCCTGTTGGCTATGTTGCAGTCGTCAGGGCCACCATCGTCTAGGACGCCACCGTCTAGTGACAGAATGGGCACTTGAGAACGTAGGGCAAAAACAGGCTCTGGCGAGCGAGGGGAAAGAACTGGTATTGGCAAGCGGGAAGCTTGAACTGGCACTGCCGAACAAGGAGTTTGAACTGGTACGGGGGAGCGGGCGAGAAACAGACACTGGTGAGTGAGAAGCAGGAACCGGCGCTGGTGATTGGAGTGCCAACTCGGGAGCTCGGGCGTCAAAAACCACCCCACTCCTCCTTCCTCGCCGTGGTGCTCTCTGCTGCCGCCAAGGGGAAAGCTCAGCATTACTGTCATATTCCTCCGCAACTTGGGAAGGGTCATGCCTCTGTGTGCCCAAAAAATAGACGACTCCCTGGTTGTCAGCGGGTGTTAGTTAAAACTCCTACCTGAGCTCCCCACCGGCCAACACGTGGGGCTCCACTATAGATGGCCAAATGTGAACCCAGGTAGGGGTCCGTGGAAAAATAACTTTCCTGGTAGAGCGTCGCAAAGCAAACCAGGCGAGGAAGTCACTGTCCAAGTACAGCAGGTTAACCAGCTCTGGACTGTCCTCACAATCTAAAAAGTCCTTGAACCTTATGTTCTGGTTGTCAGCACAGGTAGGATAGTTTCAGCGGGGGAGAAGAAATCTGTCGGCAGGTGGTTGACGAGCAGGCTGTCGTCAGCCCACGCTGACGGCTTTTTACCGGGTCCATATCTTGGTCGGATCGTTCTGTTAGGTTTTGCGGGAGCCCGGAGCGTAGTAGAACCCAATTCCAGGGAAGTAGGCGGAGCCGGAGGGTGAGAGTGCACTAACAAAATCATTAATGACTGTGGCAAGGTTCTCAAAAAATCAGACTTCAAAATCAAATAACAAAATGAAACCTGACGGCGAGGACATGTGGATATGAGGAGCACATGGCATGAGTAGCACATGGAAACAAGATGATTCGACAAGGACTGAAAAATACACACGGTTTTCACACAAGGGAAAAAACACAACAAAACCAATCTCTAAAGTAGAGAGCTCTACTTTCGGATAAAAGCAAAGGTTTCCTCCCTTTACTCGGACATAGAGGGAAATCCAGGTTTAAAGGTTTCAAGACATTTTACCTGCCCAGATAGCTCTATTTTGAGATAAGAGCAACGATGGCCACCCATAGCCTGCACTTAGAGGGGAATTAACTTTCACTCCAGTCCTCCCCGACGTCCAGCCCTCTTGTTCACCCATAGAGGTCTATTTTCGGACAAGAGAGATGGCGTCCACCCGGTGCCGGCGCTTAAAGGGAAATTCAACTTCCACTTTGCTCTTTTGCGGCGTCCAGCCGTCATACCTGCCCAAAGAGCTCTATTTTCGGATAAGACCAACGGCCTCCGCCCAGCTTTCGCCTTTCATATCAGTAATGGCATTCATATCCTTCTTATTCACTGCCAATTGTTTTCTTTGGCGTTGAGTTGAGTGGTGGTCCCGTCTTTCGCGGTGTTTCTTCCTTGGCGCTTTGTTAAGTGGCCGTCCCCCATTTTCCACTTGAGAGTTTCAGCAGGAACATTTACATTTTTAGGAATATTTTTTATCCGGATACTTAATATACCACGATAGACTGAAGCTGTGAATGCTGCGCCTGCGACCCAACCTCGGATCATCGTAGGAAGATGAAGACGAAGACATTTGGTAAATAGTACCCCTTGACAATTTATTGAACCTATTTCAGGCACAAAAGGTATAATATTGGGCTAGCTGCTAACTTCTACACACTCAATCCACAGTGAAAACCAAACTAACTCTAAAACCACTTTATATGATATATATAAATATATATATATATATATATATATATATATATATATATATATATATATATATATAATATATCATATAAAGTCACTTCACAAGTGTATGTAAACTTTTGACCACAACTGTATATATATTATATATACAGCTGTGGTCAAAAGTTTACATACACTTGTGAAGAACATGATGTCATGGCTCTCTTGAGTTTCCAGTTATTTCTACAACTCAGATTTTTCTCTGATAGAGTGATTGGAACAGATACTTCTTTGTCACAAAAAACATTCATGAAGTTTGGTTCTTTTATGACTTTATTATGGGTGAACAGAAAAAAGTGATCAAATATGCTGGGTCAAAAATATACATACAGCAGTGCTAATATTTGGTAACATGTCCCTTGGCCAATATATATATACATATATATACATATATATATATATATATATATATATATATATATATATATATATATATATATATATATATATATATATATATATATATATATACATATATACATATATATATATAGTGCCGGTCCGTGCATTTTATCGTAGCGCCTTCAACGAATCAATCCAAACCTCAAAAACTATTTTATGGCTATAAAACCTCTACTGCCGCTACAGCTGCGACACATGGCTCGCTTCCCACTGGTAACATTTTCAAATCTGACGAACCACTCCTTGACACCTTCGCCTGTGACGTAACGCAGAACCAGTGCGAGCTGTGCTGCATTACTCACGTCTGTCGTCTCATCCGCCATTACAGAGACAAACTGTACTTTAATTATTTCACTTCTGATCTCTTCCTCCATCACTTCAGCAATAGCAGTGAACAGGTCGTTTTGTATTTTGCCCGACGAGCCACTAAATACTTAATTAGTGGACAGGTGGCAATGTAAATCCGTGTTTTTCTCAGCAATGAGAGAAAGAAGTTCCACATAATTTCCTTTGTTTGAGGAGGCAGTGCTTTCATCGTGTCCCTGAAATGAAAGTTCCTGCTTGCATCGGAGCCCGTGAGCCAGGGATAGCGCTCGTAATTAGCGCAATGAAAGATCTGAACACACCCGCCCTTTCTTAATGATGTCCGTTTTTTCTTGAAAAGTCCGTCTGGAAAATGGCATTGCCAGCAAACCTGCAACCAAATCCATTTGTTTTCCTGCGTTGGCCATTGTGGGTGGAATTTGCTAGTCTGGCTGCCTCATTCTGGCTTTGGCCCGCCTACACTATAGCTAGCCAATAATAGTTGGTGAAAGCAATGACGTATCCCAGCCAGCAAAATGGCAATGCCTGCGAAAAAGCATTGTAGGGTTGCCAACTCGAAATCTGATTGGTTAAAAGCAACAGTCTTGTTTAATGCAGCAGAGCCCGCAGAACTGATTGTGAAGGCTTTGAGGCAGATTTCTGATCCTGGCAACAAATAATGGCTGAAATGTGATTGGTTAAATGCTTCAATATGAAAACACACATCTGGAAGCAATGCAACCAGGGGGAAAAGCAATGAAAGGAAGCTAACAGACCATTTGGAATAATAAGTATTGATGGACAAAATATAATATGATTCAGATATTTCTTAGGCCAGCAGAGAAGGCAAGAACGAGCTTATTAATCAGAGAAGGCCTTGAAGGCCCTGACGGCCCGCCACTGATATATATATATATATATATATATAAATATATTATATATATATCAGTGGCGGGCCGTCAGGGCCTTCAAGGCCTTCTCTGATTAATAAGCTCGTATTTCGAGGTACCACTGTATATATATATATATATATATACCATATATATATATGGTATATATATATATATATATATATATATATGGTATATATATATATATATATATATATATATATATATATATATATATATATACCATATATATATATATATATATATATATATATATATATATATATATATATATATATATATATATATACAGTGGTACCTCGAAATACGAGCTTATTAATCCGTTCCGGAACTGAGCTCGTATGACGAGATTCTCGTAACTCGAGTGGACGTTTTCCATTGAAATGAATGGAAAACAAATTAATTCTTTCCAGCCCTCTGAAAAAACACAAAAAACAGGATATTGGATTGGAAAAAATGTTTTATTTCTTCTAATTCGCCATCTATTAACAAAGTAACACATAACTAGTGGTTTAATAGTAATAAAATGTGTTTAATCTAACTAAAATTGGGCAGATTTCGCCGACGGGAGACAGAGACGTTTGGGGGCGTGGGGGGGTAGGGTTCGGTTTTTTTCCACGACAACGCACTCGTAAACGGAACAAACAAATTTAAATTAACTTGGATTAATATATACAGACACTCAAACATACGTTTAATGTAACTTTACACAAAACTGAATTCTAATTTTGTTGTAATCTTTTGTTACCTTCGTTTTCCGGGTTAGCGGTTTGCCACGCCTCCACCCTCACGTTCGCTATCGATGGACTGTTTGCTGTTGTATTGCCTTCAAAATATTCCCAAAATGATGCACACAAATGTCCTCACAATAGGATAACGCACGACCACTTGCCAACGAGAAATAGTCTTTAAAGAACGATCGCGGGGGCTTCTTTCACTAGAAAGTATAACAGGAAATACAATAGTTGAGCTTACCCACGTATTGATTGTGGGTAATGACGTTTTATTCTGAGAAAAGTTGCCATTGCCTATGGGTGTTGTGTGCACGAGTGTACTTCATTACCCAGAAAGCCCTCTTTTTGCATGGGCGTTGCGCGTTTCCTGGTCTTAGGAGAAACTCATCTGAATTAATCGTTCCGTGCTCGTAAATATTGTTATACACGAAATATTGCAAAAAAGACCTGGCTTGGTCGCATCACGAATTTTTGATCGCATGACGGGCGAATTATTCGATCGAAATTTCCGCCGTAAAACGAGAATTTTGTATGACGAGCGGTCGTATGACGAGGTACCACTGTATGTATATATATATATGTACATATATATATATATACATACAGTGGTACCTCGTCATACGACCGCTCGTCATACAAAATTCTCGTCTTACGGCGAATTATTCGATCAAAATTTCCGCCGTATATATATATATATATATATGTCAGTGGCGGGCCGTGAATTTCAGACTTCCTGTGTGGTTCCAGTTTTATTCAACTCTACAAAGTCTTTTTCTTGTGTCTGTGTCAAAGCTGGATTGCCAAGACAATAATCTTCATACAGAGGAAGCAGCAAAACACGTGGTAGTTTTTTACTCCCGGCCGGTGGAGGTTATCTGGAAGGGAGGCCTCATCTCGACCGCTCTCAAAATGGCCGCTGCCCGCTCCGCTTCCTTTGTTCTTGGCTAGCCCCCACCCATCCTAAGAAGGGGGGGAGCGGACGGACAGAGCTAGCGTCCACGTCGAGGTCCCCCAACCAGATACGCCGTCCGCTCGGTCGGTGATGGTATTTAATAGAAGTTAGGCGGAGACAAACTTTAGGCGGGAACACGAAAGGGGTGTGTTATATACAAAGTGATGACAGGCCTTGACCTGTAGGTGTCAGTAAAAATTCTATTCTAGTGACTAAATTCATAAGAGTGCAGAAGGGTGCAAGATTAAATATAAGAATACAATTCATATTTCACATTTCCCCCCTGTTGTGACTTGAAAGAATTTTCATTAAACATATCAATTTGTATCCCTCCCCTCCAGGTTCTAGAATACAAATATCATTGACAGTTACTCAACAGGGTATGGAAAATAACAAAATCACATGTCAAGGCAGAGGCGAGGAATGATGTATTCAGTGGTAAAAATTCCTCTACGTCTCTCTTAATGAGCGAACCCAATTTTTAAATCAAGACAAGTACATTTGCATGGAGGACTCGTCACACTTCGAAAGAATGCGAGAATCTCCAGTATGGTCTGTCATGCGGTGATACTGTGTCACTATAAGATACTAGCGTGTGCTGGATTGTGTTTTGAATCATAACTTTCATACAGGGGATTACACACATAGAAAAAATACAGAACACTAACAAAAACCGCAAGGTTGCAATTTTAAACAGAAATGAGAATCATGACCCAGTTATTAACCACGACCACAATGATACACCTACGGCTGAATGATCCTGGGCCATGGTGTTGACTAGGGCCTTTATTTCAGCTACGGCACTAGTAATGTACTGGTTTCATCTGGGATGAAGGTGGAGCAGTGTTCTCCCATCATGGCACACACATCTCCATCTTTGGCTGTTATCAGATCCAGGACTATCGGTCCTGCAACTTCCCTAAGGGCTTTTAAATCATCTGCTATAGCCTGCAGGGCCTTGACAGTTTGGTTAATGAACACTCATGTAACAGCTCAATGTCTTTACACGGAGCACAACTTTATCCACCCCAAGTTGGGGAAGTAGTGACAGTATGATTTTCTGGGGGGGTGGACCACAACCTTTGGTCACCAGGAACATCATCGCCCCAGATTGAATCACGTGGTTTGAATTGCACTGATTTTGATCTCTTACTGTTATGTTCACTCTCCTTAAAAGGAATGCATCTTACGCCATCTGCACCACTGCAGATTTAAATGTGACGCCTAGACCCAGTGAATTCAGGATGTCAGGATCTGTGGAAATGGGTATATGGCTACATAACAACTTTCATTCGCAACAATCAGTTTTTTCTGGAACACCATGAAATTATACCACACATCTTCTTCATAGTAGTTCTCCAGATTGTTCTTTCCATACTACTTCACTCTCCTCTGTGATAGGAGTATGTCATCATCTTGTTTTCCAGCTTGAGTCTCTGTGGGTGGGGCGTTCAGACACGCCCAGGTTGTCACTGACAGTGCAGTCACTGATGTGGGTGGCAACAGCTTTCACTGTGGCTTCTGTATAGAGGTGCAAAGTCTATGGGAGGTCAGGGTTAAGTGAGGGGTACTCGTGGCAGGTGAGTAGACATCAGATGATTTTTTTCACGGACAAGGGTTTTGACACCGTCCGACTTACAGTCTACTCAAGAGTCACCTGTGTCTCGAACTACCTTGACCTGAGGTTGGTGAATCGACTTTGACTTTTCAGTGATCTTTGCTGCTGTGGAGGTTGGTGAGTTGGGCCACGAATGGGTCTTCCCATTGTGGAGAGAACCAGGACTTCCTTTTATGACTCGGATCAGGATCCAGTCACCTGGCTTCACCACCTCCTGCAAGATAGACAAAAGGATCACGGCAGCTTACATGTTCTTTGCATAAGTTTCTCTCCTTCCTTAGTCTCTCTTCATGGTTCATCTTCCCATAGAGGAAGTTGGAATGGTCTTCCATGAACTATCTCAAAAAGGTGTTAATCCCGAGCTAGTTGGTACTATCTTCATATACGTTTTTGCCAGTGTTAGGCGTTCTGGCCATGGCTTATTTATCTCCCCCGTGGTTTTCTTAAGCCTTGGTTTTATCGTACCATTTGTTCGCTCTACTTAGGTGTTTTGCCATGTTTTGCACTATGCTGTTTGCAAAATGAGCTCCATTGTCACTCCAGATGATTCTGGAGATCCCATATTCTTTACACATCAGTAAAATCCATGAGTATAATTTCAAATGGGTAGGTACCTTTTGGACGTTGTCCTGGTTTGGACCTGAGGTTACCTTGCACATTATATCTGTAACAAATTAAACAGTTGCTACAATTTTTTATAATACACATTTATAATTCTGAATCGAATTGAACCCACTAAAATGTAACCACCCCTTGTTTGTCAAGGTTAATATTTTTAGCATAATTGTGTCCTTTAGAGAAATTCAAACTCATTACTTATAAAATGCATACTAATCAAATCCCGATTCCTTCAATAATGTGTATCGTGTTGCATATTAAACTCAGTTGTTTGAAATTTAAAATATCCCAATCTAGTAGTCTTTTTATCAAATGTAACATTCCATTGTCTTTGGAGTTTGTCAATCATCTCCTATAAAACTTTCTTAATCAATACTTTTCAATAGTCAGGCGGAAAAAACTTTAAATCTAGTTACATTTCTATCCATTGTAGTTTCTCTTTTCTCTCTAATTGTTTACTTTAAAAATCTGTAAGAAGATCTAGTCTCAATTGTTTACTTTAACTATCTGTAAGAAGGTTTAGTCTCAATTGAAACGCTTTCACTTTTTTATGGAGACAATAAAACCAATATAAAAAGTTCCTTATGACTTACAGCATTGCTCCCCGAGCAATAATCTTTCCAATCAATATTGGAGTGCTTGCCATTTTGTCTGATTACGTCAAAACGTTTATCTTACCTGTCTCCTCATACGTTTCAACTGAGAGAACCCATACCTGTCAACCTCTGCCGACAACCGCCCCCACAAATGACCATGATTCCCCCCACAAACCCCCCAAAAAACCCACAAACACCACACGACTTGTACGGTGTTTGTAAGGCTTTCAGGGTTTGCAAGGGGAACCACAACCATCCACAAGGGCAGTTATCGGCAGAGGCCGACAGGCATGAGAACCTTCTTACAGTGCACAAGATGGATCCCGCTATTTTCATGTCTGCTGGTTGGTCAGGAACACTTGTGTTGAGCACCCAGGCTCCCGGGACCGCCGTTGGTCCAGTCTGTTTTCTGTTGGGAAGCACAGTCTCCTCCTGCTAACCCAAATTCAATGCGTTCCTTTAAAGTTTTTTCTTTTATGCAGATAGCCAGATTAGCCTCATCATTCAGTTCCAATCGTGTAGTGAATAATGGCGTTTGGTATGGTCTACTAAATAGGATGTCCATATTTTGTTGTCCGGTTGACCTCGTTATGTAGGCGCAATGATTTCATAACGAAATATGGAACCTTTTGTCAATTCAGTCAATTATTCTGTTAACACAATTTGGATGCCATTATTTCTATAAATCCATAGTACTTTGGAATTTCGTATCATGCAATGTCTTTGTTTTTTGTTTTTCTCAGTGCTCCTAAATTTCGCATAGCAGATTTGTTCCTCCACTTCAAGTTTAACCTTTGGAGTATTGCTGCTGCATTTTCACCCAAAATTTCATTGGACTAAACAATTTTCCATAATTTTTCGTTGCCATCCGTGAAAATGGCTTATAGGCAATTTCAGAAATCGATTCCAATTTGCTAAATCCTTTTCCACCTTGATATCTGATTGATTATATATCTTGGTGGTTGGCCAATTAGAAACACAAAAGGGACAAACAACCATTCACGCTCACACTCATTTTCAGACATCAGTGGTCTGCAGATTTTTTTTATCACTGGTGAAGAGCCCCATCCCCAGTCTGGGGCTTCTTGGCAGCTAACCACCTTTCGCTGTGTCATGGCAAGTCATTCTAAAAGGAAATAGGTCAATTTTGTTTGGTTGGCATCAATTGTTTGATTCTTAGGCGATACGTGATATTCTAATCGTTATTAATATGACTCACACTAAAGCATATTTCATCTGTTGATGGGCAAAACAATGAAATATCATCCGTGCACTGATGACATCTCATGATGTTTATTGCATCTCAGGGAAATTATGCCTATCCTAAATTAATTATTTTATCTAAACTTGTCAGGTACAATTCACCTAATACTTTGGATAATTCTTAATACTTAAGTCTAAATTGCAATTCACTCTCTTTTTGCTAAAATAGCTAAATTGCACTTGTTGAATTGCTATTCTGCTCCAAGATTGTGTTTATTTAATATAAGAGCCATTTTTGTAGCTCACTCTTACCACAATTAAAATTTAGAGAAACTAACCTTCTACTTAGCAATTTCTTAATCATTTCCTAATGATAAATTTCAGTGTTTATTAGAGGACCCATAATTTGTCACTAATATGTTACATTGTCAACTTTCTGTCTCCAACTCTCTTCCCCTCTTTCCCTGCCTCTCTGTCTCTCCATTACTGCTACTCCCTGCTTCATCGTGTGGTGAGATGTAACCTGAGATTTCTTGCATTCCAGGCCTTCCCCCCTCGTGCTCCTGGCTTGCGAGTGGAGCCTGGTACGGTCTGTCTCCGGAGCGGGGGGCTGAGGAGGGGGCCAGTGTTTCTTCATGGGGTCTAATATCAATCAAAGCTGTCATACTTGTTTTTTGTTCAGCTTGTTTAATTTTCTTAATAATTTTTTGCTTATGCCTTAATTAGGCCTGGACGATCCAAACTTGAATATCTTGAAACTCTCTATATACCTTCTCCTTTTTTCCATTTTCAATAGCTTTCTCCACTTGCAATTTCCACTTTATGGCCTGTAATGGCTCTTCCAACAGTCTCCCATCCCACTCCTTATTCTTCCTCCACTTTTCCATATAAGTGCAATTATCAGGAAAATGTTTAAGCATAAACTTCATGTCGGTTGGGACTTCTTTGCTGCTTTTCAATCCCATTTTTGGAAAATTTTCTTTTGTTTGAAGATTTTTATTTATCTTAAAAATAATTATATTTGCATATTCTGCTATTCCCGTAACGCATTTATGACTTTTTATTTACGGCAGTGTTTACTCACCTTCTCTAGGGACGTCCCGTTTAATTTACTATCTTATTTACCCACCTAAGTAGTCGTTTATACTCTTGTTTTGCGCGGCAAACGTGATTTATGAGCGTGTCACTAGTGCTCTGGTTTGAATTTCTCCTTATGAAGATTACTTGCAAGTTTTATAGTTATTATTCTATATATGTTTTCTTTATATTGAGCTCTTTCATTCTCTTGGCACTGTATAACAATATCTTCTATATTTTTAACACAACCCTCGAAGTCCCTTGGCGGGGAGGTGCGACCTCCTCCTATGTCTGCTTTTCAGGCAGATAGGCCGACACACAGCCTTTTATCCTGCTGTATACTTTTATACATCAATCCGACACACAGAGAGAGCCTCCCCGACACACAGGGAAGAGTATATGCAACTTTTTTTTCTCCGACGAATGGAGCATTTCCCTTCCTCGAAGGGAAACGGGGCCTTATGCTGGGTTGGATTCTATAAATTAATTTTAAAAAGTGCCTTACCGTTTTTGGTGCCTCCTCTGTACGAAAGGATAATTCGTAATCTGTTCCCGGGCCAGCAGGCCAGATCACCCTCTCTCAAGGCTGGAGTAGCCGACGTCAAGCCATCCATCCTTCTGTCGATCTGCCGTGGCCGGAAAGCAGAGAAGAATCTCGGGTTCTCGGCACCAAAATGTCAAAGCTGGATTGCCTCGACAATAATCTTCATACAGAGGAAGCAGCAAAACACGTGGTAGTTTTTGACTCCCGGACGGTGGAGGTTATCTGGAAGGGAGGCCTCATCTCGACCGCTCTCAAAATGGCCGCTGCCCGCTCCGCTTCCTTTGTTCTTGGCTAGCCCCCACCCATCCTAAGAAGGGGGGAGCGGACGGACAGAGCTAGCGTCCACTGCTATCATGCACGCAGGATCAGCTGTAAGCAGTGGACGATAGTGCCGGGAGAAGAGGCAACGCTCCAGACCGAGCATTCCATCATTGTTATGGGAGCGTGAGATCTCTCCTCGGTCAAATGGAGGAGCTGCCGGTGCTTGCCGGGCTGCTTGTGTTCTTTGAAGCCCCCCACTGGCCTCTACGCTGCTGCTGATTAGGTGATAGGAGAGTTTAGGAGGATTTAGGCAAGGAAGATAATCTTTAAAACCTCCAGACTACTCAGGGACTGTGTGGTAACCTCAGTCTCAGTCTGCAGCTGGCCTGTCAGGTTGTCGTCCCCACCTTGTGGACTTCCTGTGTGTGTCTCCAGTTTCTTACCTAGGTCTACAATGTCTTGTGTGTCTTGTGTCTGTCTTGCTACTGCAACCAAGAAATTTCCTGAATGCCGGATGAAATAAAGTTCTAATGTAATCTAATCTAATATAAAGTGACATTTATTTCAATAATCACGAATGCAGTGGTTCTTAACCTGGTTGGAGCTCCCGAACCCCACCAGTTTTATATGCGCATTCAACGAACCCAACCAGTTTCATATGCGCATTCACCGAACCCCACCAGTTTCATATGGGCATTCACCGAACCCTACTTTAGTGTAAAATAATATATGATTTCTTTTCAAATTCAAGATATATAAATTCCTCGCAACACTGATTGGCCAAGCAATGTCATGTGCAGCCAGGGTCAAGCGGGCATGTTATCGTGAATAGACACGAAGAGTCTATGTGTCTTGACCTCCGCGGCGGAGGCTCCACCGAACCCCTGAGACCGACTCACCGAACCCCTAGGGTTCTATCGAACCCAGGTTAAGAACCACTCCATTAATGGTATCCTGGTTCGTTTGCCTGACTTTGGTGTGGGCAGTGTGGAAATCAATTCCCTGTTAGTGGCAGTTTGATTGTACATGGTTGTCTGTCTGTGTGTGTTCCCTACGACTGACTGAAGGCCAATTTAGGATCTATAGTCTGCTTTTTGCCCGAGGTCAGCTGGGATAGGCTCCAGCACCCGACGATCCTGACTAGGATAACCGGTGTTCCAAATGATTTATTTTTTCTTAGTGACAAAAGGCAACTTATGTAGTATGACATTCTGAAGAAAATCAATCTCTGAAAAATACATGGGTACACAGTATGTTGACATCCCTGACATTTTGTTGGTTAAGAAAAATAACTCTGGGAAAGTTATTTGCTGCTGAGTTTTCGGATTGACATTTATTTACACCTGTGTTTGTTCAGGTGCAATCCGGAGAAGATCTAAAATTCCTGGGGTGATCATCACACAACATACATTGAACATACCAGAGGGGAAAAGCGTCCCAGATTTCAAACGAAAAGTAAACCAAGTAAATGTCCAAGAAGGTTGGTTTTTATATTTCTACCAAAATTGTTCTTCACAGTTACTAGTGTTCAGCATTAAAGTGTATTCCGTAGCATGAAAAAAACACACACTATTCCTACACATCCTATAGGAAAATTAGTTATTTTCAAGGCTTTGGTAACAGGGGAGCCAAAACCTCAAGTGACATGGAAGCGAGGAAAAGACAATGTTTCAGACAAGTCAAAATATCAAACTAAATACGATGACTCAACAGGGGAGTACATACTGGAGGTGAATAAATTCCAAAACATCCAGAATATGCTTTTTGCTTTTTCTTTGTAACATGCTAAAGTATGTGTTCATCTAGGTCCGTGGAGTAACGGAAGCAGATGAAGACACATACAAATGCATTGCCGTGAATGACTATGGAAAAGCTATTTGCTCTACAACACTAAATATAACAGACCGTAAGTTACATAATAAATGTTTTACTTTCCAAACAGCTACATGGTTTGGATTTTGAATGTTCCATTTTCTGAATAATTTCTCTGTGGTTTTCCCATCCCTATTTACAGAAACTAATTACCGTATTTTCTCACATATACGCCGTATTTGTCGCTAAAAAATGATGACTGAATTGAGGCAACAGCTTATATGCGCACAAATTAGACTTGACATGCACAAAACTGCAAGGTGACAAAGACGAAACACCATAGCGCAAAACAATGCGGCCGATATGGTTGTTTATTTCAAAATAGAGAAATAATAAACAGATAAAACGCTAATCAAAATGTATTGTGTCGTCTATGAATGACATTCAAGAAAAAAAAACGTATTTTGCATTAAACGTGAAAAAACTCACTTTGGGCCTGCCATTGCTCGCTCAGGGCGCCGCCATCACCCTCAATGAATGACACATTTAATTTTTTTCCACGTATAAGGCGCACCGCATTGTAAGGCGCACCGCTCCGCATTACACTGGTCTACCGCACCGCATTATACGGGTCTACAGTAGAGGCTGGGATTACGTTATGCATCCACTAGATGGTGCTGCGCTAAAGGGAATGTCAACAAAACAGTCAGTTAGGTCAGCCAAACTTTATTAATAGATTACAAATCAGCTTTCTGACAACTCCATTCACTCCCAACATGAATAAACAACTTTTTTTTTTATTTTCTCCGAGGTTAAAGTATTAGTATTTTCGGGACACAGCAATAGCATAATAACTCATGTTGAACAGGTGGGCGAATGCGGCATCGAACACGCACGTCTCTGTCTCACCAGAGTCATCATTAATCGAGTCAGTAATTTCTGCCTTCCTGAAAGCTCGAACCACAGTTGAGACTTCCACTGGGAATGACGTCGAACATAGAATTATTGTGCTAGATCGAGCTCAACTGAACTGAAACGCCATTTCATATATCTCAGCATTCGCCGCGCACCGGAAATAGAGTCGGGGGCTGCTTGCCGTAGTTGCGAGAGCTATTTCGGCTCAATATTGATCCATATATAATATATTTGTATATATAGTTCGCAGTCTAGCTCTGAATGCTCTGTTGACACCAATATCTAGTGGCAGGAGTTCTTTTGTAAATCCACCCTAGTAAATGACGCCCGCTGTCAATTGGCTGACAAAAGAACTATATATCCCAGCAGTCACTGCGCACTACTTTTTCTACAGGGAAAATTGAGTCGGGGGCTGCTTGCCGTAGTTGCGAGAGCTGTTGCGGCTCAATATTGATCCATATAATATATATATATGTATATATATATATATGTATATGTATATGTATATGTATATGTATATGTATATGTATATGTATATGTATATGTATATGTATATGTATATGTATATGTATATGTATATGTATATGTATATGTATATGTATATGTATATGTATATGTATATGTATATGTATATGTATATGTATATGTATATGTATATGTATATGTATATGTATATGTATATGTATATGTATATGTATATGTATATGTATATGTATATGTATATGTATATGTATATGTATATGTATATGTATATGTATATGTATATGTATATGTATATGTATATGTATATGTGTATGTGTATGTGTATGTGTATGTGTATGTGTATGTGTATGTGTATGTGTATGTGTATGTGTATGTGTGTGTGTGTGTGTGTGTGTGTGTGTATGTGTATGTGTATGTGTATGTGTATGTGTATATGTATATGTATATGTATATGTATATGTATATGTATATGTATATGTATATGTATATGTATATGTATATGTATATGTATATGTATATGTATATGTATATGTATATGTATATATATGTATATATATATATATATATATATATATATATATATATATATATATATATATATATATATATATATATATATATGAAGTTCCGGGAACAGGACGTGAGACTGGTAATGCGGTCTGTGAACACCAGGAAGGCTGCTGGCCCAGACGGAGTACCTGGGAAGGTGCTCAAAGCCCGTGCTGACCAGCTGGCTGGAGTCTTCACAAATTTTCAATTGTTCCCTGCAACAATCCATCATTCCATCCTGTCTGAAATCTGCCACCATTATCCCTGTCTCCAAAAAGCCAACCATTGACAGCATGAATGATTATAGGCCTGTTGCACTCACGCCTGTGATGATGAAGTGCTTTGAAAGGTTGGTAGCCCGCCATATCAGGAATACAATCTGTAATATATTGATAATGATAGTTGCCTCGGGTTATGGAAGAGTGTTTAACCACGCCACCTGGAGCCGTGGGGTAGCACAGCGTAACCCGGAAGTAGTAGTGTTGTGTGTCCGGTTTGTGTGTGTGTGTGTGTTGTTGGAGGTTTGCAATAAAGAGCTGGACGTGTTTTACCTTGGCTCCGCCGTCTATTGCTGTTATGGATATATTAACAGTTATATAAACTGCAAAGTTATTACAGTGGCGACGAGGATGGGATCCCTTTCCAGCGGTAGGGATTAAAAGTTTCGGACGAGGAGATTAAGGCGTTACAAGGAGGTAACGTGACTTTGCAGACTAGCATTAGCACGAGTGCTAAGCTAACGGCGGCGTTGCATCATGGCCAGATTCCTGGGAAATCTCGGCGAATACGAGGCACTTAAAGAAGATTTTGAATCTTATTTGGAACGTTTTGAGCAATGGATGATCATCAACGAAGTGGAGGAAGGTAAAAAAGCCAACGTGTTCCTGTCTATAATAGGTGCAGAGGCCTACGGACTGTTAAAAAACCTTTGCATACCAGAGAAGCCTAGTAGCCTCTCATATGAGGTGCTAAGTGGAAGATTAGCATCTCATTACAACCCGAAACCGCTGGTGATCGCGGAGCGATTCAAGTTTCAAAAGAGGAATCAGAGAGAGAACGAGTCTGTGTCGGATTATATCGTGGCGTTGAAGCAGCTATCCAGCCACTGCGAATTTGGTCTCCAGTTGGATGAAGCAATGAGAGACAGATTTGTTTGTGGATTGAGAGTGGAAGCTATTCAGAGAAGATTACTCACGGAGCAAGATCTAACATTTAAAAAAACATGTGAACTGTCGTTGTCCATGGAGATGGCATCAAAGAGTACGTTGGAGTTCGCTAGCAAAATGGAAGAACCTGCCACATTAAATAAGATTGACCAGGAAAAGACAAGCAAAAGTGCGTGGAAATACCAACCAGCCACCAGCGATTGGAAAAGTAAAACCACAAGTGGAAAATTCAGACCACAGAGAAGAGAAAATCATCAACCCTGTTACAGATGTGGACTAAGCAACCACGCCGCTCAGGAATGCAGGTATAAAGGAGAGACATGTTACAAGTGTTCAAAAGGAGGACACATAGCAAGGATGTGTAAAACTAAAAATTGGCAAGGACACACACAGTATGTAAAAGGAAATAAAAATGAGACAACAGGAAGTGCAGATGATGAACTGTGGGAGTCATATCGCTTGAATGCCGTGTATCCCACAAATGCTGTCGGGAATTGGAGGAAGGAAATGACGGTACAGGTCATATTAGAAGGAACTCCTCTCGACATGCAACTGGACACAGGAGCGGCTGTAACACTGGTTTCTGAAATTGTGTATAAGAAGCATCTCTCTCATCTGTCTTTGGAAGTAAGTAAAGTGCAGCTGTCAACTTTTTCCGGAGAGAACATTCCTTTGATGGGACAAGTGACGGCCAAGGTAAAATATGGGACCCAGGGTGGGGAGCTACCATTAGTGATTGTAAAAGGTGACAGACCAGCCCTACTTGGCCGTAACTGGCTCAAAAGCTTCAAATTGGACTGGGCACGCATCTTCTCAGTTATACCAGCAAGGGGCGGTAACGATGCAGATGAGGAGTATGGTGACTCAAAGCCCAAGAAAGTGCGTGCAGTAACCCGTGAGCAAAAGCACAAGCGCTCCAAGGATTCACAGGATGAAAGTGAGGACTCCGAGGAAAAACTCCCCAAAACCAAAAATGATTCAGCAGATGACTTTGGTAGTGATGACCAAGACAACGACTTTGGAGAGGAAGATGAAGAAGGAGGAAGTGACTACAGTATAGAGTACAGATCGTCAGCAGAAAATGGCAACGCAGATGCGTTATCTAGACTGCCGGGGAAGGGGAAGGATAACACCGCGGAGGAAAACAGCATCTTCTATTTCTCAGTAGTAGATGAGCTTCCCGTGCAAGCTACAGAGATTGCACAGAGCACTCTCAAGGACCCAGTCCTATGCAAAGTACTGGAGCTGACTCGGTCTGGATGGCCAAGTCAAAACAAGGACGAGAGACTGAAACCATACTTTTCCAGGAAAAATGAACTGTCGGTGGAACAAGGTTGCATATTGTGGGGAATTCGAGTTATCATTCCACCAGCACACAGAGAGCGACTACTGCATGATCTTCACCTATGACACCCGGGAGGGTGCAGGATGAAGGCCTTGGCCAGGAGCTATTTGTGGTGGCCGCAGTTGGACAGTGACATAGAACATACAGTACAACAATGTGACGCCTGTCAGAGTGTGAGGAAACTACCTGCAACCGCACCTCTACACGTCTGGAAATGGCCGACTAGAGTTTGGCAGAGAATACATATTGACTTTGCAGAGAAAGACCAACACCACTTTTTAGTACTAGTGGACAGTCATTCAAAATGGCTGGAGGTCATCGCCATGGCAACAACCACAGCAGCCAAAATGATTGAGGTGTTGCGGAACATTTTTTCTTCCTACGGGCTTCCTGAGGAGATTGTTTCTGACAACGGACCTCAATTCACTTCGCAGGAGTACAAGACATTCCTGCTGAGCAACGGAATAAAACAAACTTTGGTACCAGCTTACCATCCCGCTTCCAATGGAGCGGCAGAGCGAGCAGTTCAGACAGTGAAAGCATCACTGCTGAAACAAGTACTCGAGGAGAAGAAACAAAAGGTCACAATAACTATGCAGCACAGGCTAGCTAACTTCCTGATAGCATACAGGAGTACACCGCACACTGTTACAGGATGTGCACCAGCGGAACTGTTTTTAAAACGTCAAATCAGGACCAGGTTCAGCTTACTGAAACCAGATCTCGCTCGAGTGGTGGAAGCAAAACAAGAGAAGCAGAAACACTATCATGATAGAACCACCTCCAAGCTGAGACATCTGTCTGAGGATGACTCAGTTCTGATCCGGAATTTCCGTGGAGGGAAGGAGAGGTGGACAAAAGGAACAGTGGAAAAGAGACTCGGACCAGTCACCTACCTGGTGTGGAATGGTGTGAGCCGACGCTCGATCCACATTGATCATCTGCTGTACAACCAACCGTCCAGACCAGAGACATTGGAGCTTCCGGATGAGCAGCTGGACATCACAAACAAGTACCCTGTGGTGGTTCACGCAGATGTGGGGGGGAAAGGCACACCTGGAGCAGTAGGTGGTAGCCCGTACTCACCTGAAGAGTCACGTGTAACATCTTCGCCAGGCTCAGTGGCCGGTGACAAGACAGTTACACCTGACAACCGAGCAGTCAGTTCCCCAGAGGTGTGTGGGCGCAGATACCCAGTGAGAGATAGAGCACCTCCGAAGCGACTGAATTTGTGATCGGTCAGTTGTGAGGAACGTCGTTCCTAAAATAAAAGAGTTCCTGTTCATACAAAAATGTGAAAAGAGTTCCTGAGATTGAAATGTCAAAGACTGGAATATTGAGTCTAATGGTTGTGTTAGCAGTAATAATTTAGTTACAAGTTGAGAAGTAAAATTATAAAAAGTTAATGAGGCAAAGATAATTGTTGGAGTTGAGTGCTAAGTCTAAATAGGAACTTCATAGTTAAAGGGGGAGGAGTGTAATATATTGATAATGATAGTTGCCTCGGGTTATGGAAGAGTGTTTAACCACGCCACCTGGAGCCGTGGGGTAGCACAGCGTAACCCGGAAGTAGTAGTGTTGTGTGTCCGGTTTGTGTGTGTGTGTGTGTTGTTGGAGGTTTGCAATAAAGAGCTGCACGTGTTTTACCTTGGCTCCGCCGTCTATTGCTGTTATGGATATATTAACAGTTATATAAACTGCAAAGTTATTACACAATCCCTCCCTCAATTGACCCTCACCAGTTTGCTTGTAGAGCAAACAGGTCCACTGGGGATGCTATTGCCATTGCTCTACATACAGCACTGAGCCACCTGGAACACCATGGGAACTACGTGAGGATGCTCTTCATTGACTATAGCTCAGCCTTCAACACCATAAAACCGGACACTGACTGACAAACTCTCCCACCTGGACTATCCTCTTCAATCTGCTGCTGGATAAAGAACTTCTTGACCAACCGACCACAAACTGTTAGACTTGGTCCCCACCTCTCTTCCTCCATTACAATGAGCACTGCCTCCCCTCAAGGCTGTGTACTGAGTCCTCTTCTGTACTCCCTGTACACATACGACTGTACACCCACACACCAGTCCAACGCCATCATCAAATTCGCTGACGACACCACTGTGGTCGGACTCATCTCAGAAGGGGATGAGTCGGCCTACAGAGATGAGGTCAACAAACTGTCTTTGTGGTGCTCGGTGAACAATCTCACACTGAACACTACGAAAACTAAAGAAATAATCCTGGACTTTCGCAAACACGGCACAGATCTGGCCCCACTCCTCATAAATGGAGTATGTGTAGACAGGGTCCAGTCCTTTAAATTCCTGGGGGTCCACGTCACGGATAAGCTCTCATGGTCTACAAACATCACGGCAGTAGTGAAGAAGGCTCAGAAACGACTCCATTTCCTCAGAGTACTTAGGAAGAACAACTTGGGCACCAAGCTTCTGATAACCTTCTATAGAACCACTGTAGAGAGCATCCTGGCGTACTGCATCACAGTGTGGTACGCTGGAAGCACGGCGGCAGACAAAAAGGCCATGCAGAAAGTGATTAATATATATATATATCAGTGGCGGTCCGTGCATTTTCTGGTAGCGCCTTCAACGTATCAATCCAACCCTCAAAAACTATTTTATGGCTATAAAACCTCTACTGCAGCTATAGCTGCGACACATAGAAAACAATCAATAAATCAATGCACAAAAATGGGGTAAAATCCACTTTCTATCAGTATTTCATGATTAAATACAAATACTGGAGCTTTTCAGACATTAAAACCAGGCCAGGGGAGTGATTTTCCCGCGAAAAGACAGCGATGAACGTCAATGGCGTACGGGCAAACATTGCCAGAAAATGGGGTAAAATCCAGCCGAAAACAGCATTTATTGATTAAATAAAAATACTGGAGCTTTTTAGACATCAGAACTGGGCCCGGACTATCATTTCCCCGGTAAAAAGACAGCGATGAACGTCGATACGTCCATATACGCCCATACGTGAAACGGCAAAAAAATGCACTAAAATGAGGTAAAATCCACTTCCTAGCAGCATTTATTGATTGAATACAAATACTGGAGCGTTTGAGACATTTCAACCAGGCCAGGGGGGTTATTTTTCCGGGGAAAAGACAGCGATGGACGTCAATGGTGAAACGCCAAAAATTAAACTGGGGTAAAATGGGGTAAAATCCATTTCCTAGCAGCATTTTGTTATTAAATACAAACACTGGAGCTTAAATACAAACACTGGAGCTTTTCAGATATCAGAACCAGGCCCACAATTGAAATATTATTTAGGAATATAGCCATATTATACTCACCAAAAATCCTTTTTAACTGTACACAATATCCATCCTCCTTTCTTTCTTCCTTCTTTTCTATCGCCATTGAAGCTAATGATGAAAGTCAAGCCTGTCCTGTCATATTTCCAGCATAGTCCGTCTTGAAAATGACTTAAAATCAACAAAACAATATATTTGCTTGTGCAGCTAAGTTAGCGCACTGAAAGTGGCGCACACACCATTTTCCCGGCTGTAACAGGCTTGCTAGCTTCGGAGTTGACCGCCCTTTCTTAATGATGTCCATTTTTTTCTGGAAAAGTCCATCTGGAAAAAAGCTTTGTGAGCAAATCTGCAACCAAATCCATTTGTTTTTGCCTCTGTCGGCCATTGTGGGTTAGGTTTGCGATCCCTGGCTGCCTCACTATGGCTTTGGCCCGCCTACTAGCCAATCATAGTTGGTGAAAGCAATGACATATCCCAGCTAGCAAAATGCCAATGGCTGCGAAAAAGTATTGTGTGGTTGCCAACTCGAAATCTGATTGGTTAAAAGCAACAGTCTTGTTTAATGCAGCAGAGCCCGGAGAACTGATTGTGAAGGCTTTGAGGCAGATTTCTGATCCTGGCAACAAATAATGGCTGAAATGTGATTGGTTAAATGCTTCAATATGAAAACACACATCTGGAAGCAGTGCAACCAGGGGGGAAATTAATGAAAGGAAGCTAACAGACCATTTGGAATAATAAGTATTGATGGACAAAATATAATATGATTCAGATATTTCTTAGGCCAGCAGAGAAGGCCTTGAAGGCCCTGACGGCCCGCCACTGATATATATATATATACATATATAGTATATATATATATATATATATATATATATATATATATATATATATATATACATATATAGTATATATATACATATACAGTGGCATATATAGTATATATATATATATATATATATATATATATATATATATATATATACATATATAGTATATATATATATACATATACAGTGGCGGGGCGTCAGGGCCTTCAAGGCCTTCTCTGCTGGCCTAAGAAATATCTGAATCATATTATATTTTGTCCATCAATACTTATTATTCCAAATGGTCTGTTAGCTTCCTTTCATTAATTTCCCCCCTGGTTGCACTGCTTCCAGATGTGTGTTTTCATATTGAAGCAATTAACCAATCACATTTCAGCCATTATTTGTTGCCAGGATCATATATATATATATATATATATATATATATATATATATATATATATATATATATATATTTATATATACATATACAGTGGCGGGCGTCAGGGCCTTCAAGGCCTTCTCTGCTGGCCTAAGAAATACCTGAATCATATTATATTTTGTCCATCAATACTTATTATTCCAAATGGTCTGTTAGCTTCATTTCATTGCTTTTCCCCCTGGTTGCACGGCTTCCAGATGTGTGTTTTCGTATTGAAGCATTTAACCAATCATATTTCAGCCATTATTTGTTGCCAGATCAGATCTGCCTCAAAGCCTTCACAATCAGTTCTGCGGGGTCTGCTGCATTAAACAAGACTGTTGCTTTTAACCAATCAGATTTCGAGTTGGCAACCCCACAATGATTTTTCATAGGCGTTAGACTTTTTGCTGGCTGGTTTACCTCATTGCTTTCACCAACTATGATTGGCTAGTAGGCGGGCCAATGCCCGGATGTGGAGGCAGCCAGAGATCGCAAACTCCACCCACAATGGCTGACAGATTTGGTTGCAGATTTGTTCACAAAGCTATTGTCCGGACGGACTTTTCCAGAAAAAAATGGACCTCATTAAGAAAGGGCGGTCAACTCCGAAGCTAGCAAGCCTGTTACAGCCGGTAAAATGGTGTGTGCCACTTTCATTGCGCTAACTTAGCTGCACAAGCAAATATATTGTTGTGTTGATTTAAAGTAATTTTCAAGACGGACTATGCCGGAAATATGACAGGACAGGCTCGACTTTCATCATTAGCTTCGATGGTGATAGAAAAGAAGGAATAAAGAAAGGAGGATGGATATTGTGTACAGTTAAAAACAATTTTTGGTGAGTATAATATGGCTATATTCCTAAATAATATTTCAATTGTGGGCCCGGTTCTGATATATGAAAAGCTCCAGTGTTTGTATTTAATCACTAAATGCTGCTAGGATGTGGATTTTACCCCAGTTTAATTTTTGCCATTTCGCCATTGATGTCCATCGCTGTCTTTTCCTGAGGAAATCATCCCCCTGGCCTGGTTGTAATGTCTCAAAAGCTCCAGTATTTGTATTCAATCAATAAATGCTGCTAGGAAGTGGATTTTACCTAATTTTAGTGCATTTTTTGTCATTTCACGTATGGACGTATCGACGTTCATCGCTGTCTTTTTACCGGGGAAATGATACTCCGGGCCCGGTTCTGATGTCTAAAAAACTCCAGTATTTGTATTTAATCAATAAATGCTGTTTTCGGCTTGATTTTACCCCATTTTTGGGCAATGTTTGCCCGTACGCCATTGACGTTCATCACTGTCTTTTCCCCGGAAAATCGCCCCCCTGGCCCGGTTTTAATGTCTGAAAAGCTCCAGTTTTTGTATTTAATGATGAAATGCTGCTAGGAAGTGGATTTTACCCCATTTTTGTGCATTGATTTATTGATTATTTTTTATGTGTCGCAGTTCTAGCTGCAGTAGAGGTTTTATAGCCATAAAATATTTTTTGAGGGTTGGATTGATACGTTGAAGGCGCTACGAGAAAATGCACCGACCGCCACTGTATATATATATATATATGTATATATATATATATATATATATATATATATATATATATATATATATATATATATATATATATATATATATATATATAGTTCGCAGTCTAGCTTTGAATGCTCTTTTGATGCCAATCTAGCGGCTGGAGTTCTTTTGTCAATCCACCCGGAATGACGGTGAGCACCAAATTAGTGTGCTTGCCGTCATACTGGGTGTATTGACAAAAGAACTACATATCCCTGCATGAACCGCGCACGGGGGAAAATGAAGTTGCAGGCTGCTTACCGTAGTTGTGAGACCTGTAGAGAATGGTGTACCCTATCGACTGATTTATTTTATTTTATCGTGATAACAATTTTAATATTGGTCCATATATAAGGCGCACTGGATTGTAAGGCACCCTGTCTATTTTGGAGAAAATTTAAGACTTTTAAGTGCGCCTTATAGTCGTGAAAATACGGTAGTTAAATGTGCTCTGATTGACCAGATGCGAGTAGCCTTGATACGTGTTCGTAGTGTTTACCATGTCAGGACATCTCACTAATTGTTAAGCCTGATTGAAGGTCTTGCAGTCGATCAATAAAATATCAGCTTTGATACCTACATAATGTGTATCTTATGCTATTATTTCACCCAGAGACTTGGTGAAAATTAGACCCTTATGGACACCCTTCCTGGTTGTAATGCTCATGTGACTTCCTTTTTTAATTTGTGTACATGCAGGCAACAGCCTTTTGGAATGTGCAATACAGCAGACGATCCTTTCGATTCATACCGTATCTCAGAAATACCACGTGCGATTTTTCTTAAAATTTTCTCTTCAACGTACAACATTTGTACTCCCTATTAACACCATGAATATGGAGGTGAAAATTGTGAATCGGGGGGCGTCTTATACAAGAGAAATTGTAAAATTCAGCCCTTTTAAGGCAATTTTGAGGGTACATCTTATATGCAGAGGTGGTTAATATGCGAGAAAATACGGTACCTAAAAATCATCAAATATACCGTAAAAGATTATCAGCTGTGGTTTGCCAGAATTGTATTGCTAAAAACTGTAAAACAATAACATGTCTATTCTCAAATTAACAACAAATTACCATGAAGAGAGATACATTTCATTTTGTTTTACAGCAAAACACATCTGCATTGGTCTGACACCAATGTCACTGCTCACTTTTGTCATTCTTACGCTTCTTAAACTTGGCTTTGAACTGACATTATCACCATGGCAGTCAATTGTGCTGACTACTGAGCCAATAAGCCAGTCTAATTCAAAGTGCCTGGATGCCCTTTTAAGTTTTTAGGCAGTTGGGTTTTCCTAACCTTCTACATACCTCACTTCCTCCAATATAGAATATGATGTGTCAAAATTGATTCAAACCAAACTTGTGGCATCAAAAAAAGCATTTTAACTTGCAACAAAACGTCTAAGTAAATTAATGCAGATCAAGCAAACAAAGTGATATGAAAAGAAAAAAACACAAATTTTGCTTTCTATTCCAAGCTTCATTGCTTGCCCATGAAACACATTTCTCTCGCACGGTACCTTTCTTCTCTTGGATGCTCCCAGATTTCACAATTGTGAGATGTGAGACACATATACTAATAGTTGGCTGGGTTTCATGTAAAGTGGAAGGACAAGTAGATTTTCATTGCTGTCATTCATCATTATTGATCAGTGCCCCTACGGTTCACCCGATACATATTAACAAGCCAACCACAACTTCTTTAATAAACATTATCTGTGTTTTCCTCGTACATTTTTATTTTATAATAACAAGCTGGATAGGGGCTCTCGAGGACCGGACTTGATTGAATTGATGTTTTTATATATCCCTTATTGTTATTTTTTTGCAAAATTCTGCCGACTACAGATGCCAGTAGTGGACAAAATATTGGGTTGTTTTTTTTTCCTCATTATTTTTTCTGCTTTTAGACGTAACGGATCCATCGGATTTCAGAAAGTTGCTGAGAAAATCGAATTCAAAGTAAGATGACAATGGTGTGCCATAAAAGTTGCAGAATCTTAGCTAAAACTTTTCCCCTTTGTAATGACAAACCCTTTGTGTAGTCGCTGATGTCACTTCATTCACTATTGTGAAGATTCTTTCAGCATTGAAATATCTTCAAAAACATCCATTTGACGTTGAGAGCAAGCGTGTTGACTTGGCAAACTCCCCTCGAGTTGTCCTGCAATCTTCTTCTTGACAAACAAAAAATGACATATTTGGTGTTTTTGGGAGCTTTTTGGTTACGCCTTGGATTTAGTAGCAGGCTTTCAGTGGTAGAAAAATATAATGTTTTTCCTACCTTTAGTATTCTAGAGGAAAACCAGACTGAGAAAAACAAAGAAAGAGATGAAAGATACCAGGACACTCTGCAGAGGGACTACGGGGGATTCGGGACTACGGACAGGCATTTGATGCACTTGAAAATGGAGGAGAGGCAAGGGGCTCTAAAATATCAGGTGTGAAATCAACCAGATTGCATGCCAACTGACTTCTAGCTATTCATAGATTCATTGCTTAATAAGCTTTATTGCTTAATCAACACTGTTGTATGTATTTTGTGCTAAATTGCATTCATATTACATGATGACATTGCAACTAGTTCAGTGTAAAATTGATTTTTTTGTCTTCTATAGAAGGGAATGAGTCCTCCCGAAGAAGATTTTGTCATGAAAAATGGACGTATACATGGCAGAAGTGCAAAGGATGCTGAAAACTTAACAAGTATGTTAACAGTTCATAGATTAAGAAAAACGTAAATCATTAACTCTTTATGGGGCACTCATTTAAATTATTAGGTGCCTTTGATAGCGCTAGACATCCAATTAATTTGGACTGGGTGAGTTGTCGTCTAAATGGATTTTACATCTATCAGCGTCAACACACTGAAACATGAGCGCTGCTAATCTTTCTATTTCAAATGAATAAGCAGTCTCTTGCCATAACTTGCAGTTAATAAATTACATATATATATATATATATATATATATATATATATATATATATGATATATGATATATATATATATATATATATATATATATATATATATATATATATATATATATATATATGATATATGATATATATATATATATATATATATATATATATATATATATATATATATATATATATATATATATATATATATATATATATACATATATATACCTACTTACTTACTTACCTACCTACTGAGGAGTCTATGGTCCTTTGAAGTGTGCAGGACACTGCTGAGGATTTTTTATCACACTGTGGCATCTACAGTGTTTTATGCAGTGGTCTGTTGGGGATGCGGGAGCATGGAGAGGGACAGGAACAGGCTGAATAAGCTGGTCAGGAGGGCCAGCTCTGTGGGAGAGCGGAGGATGCTGAGCAGGATGATGTCCATCATGGACCGAACCTCCCACCCCCTGCATGAGTCTGTGGACTCCCTCCGACGGTCTTTCAGCAATAGACTGCGGCACCCTCATTGCAGGAAGGAGCGCTTCCGCAGATCCTTCCTCCCATCAGCTGTCAGGCTCTTTAACAAAAAAATGGCTCAGTGTTAAGACCTACCGTATGCATGCATGTACATCTATGTGTATGTATGTATATATGTGCTTATATATATATGTGTATGTATGTATATATATGTGCTTATATGTGTGTATGTATGTATGTATGTATATATATATATATATATATATATATATATATATATATATATGTGTGTGTGTGTGTGTGTGTGTGTGTGTGTGTGTGTGTGTGTGTGTGTGTGTGTGTGTGTGTGTGCTTATATGTGTGTATGTACAGTTGTGGTCAAAAGTTTACATACACTTGTGAAGAACATAATGTCATGGCTCTCTTGAGTTTCCAGTTATTTCTACAACTCAGATTTTTCTCTGATAGAGTCATTGGAACAGGTACTTCTTTGTCACAAAAACATTCATGAAGTTTGGTTATTTTATGACTTTATTATGGGTTAACAGAAAAAGTGATCAAATCTGCTTGGTCAAAAATATACATACAGCAACACAAATTCTTGACTTGAACAAGTCAGGAAAAACACTTGGAGCCATTTCAAAGGAGCTGCAAGTCCCAAGAGCAACAGTGCAAACAATTGTTTGTAAGTGTAAAGTGCATGGCACTGTTTTGTCACTGCCACGATCAGGAAGAAAACGCAAGCTATCACCTGCTGCTGAGAGAAAATTGGTCAGGTGGGTGAAGATTTAACCGAGAATCACCAAAAAGGAGATCTGCCAAAAATTTGAAGCTCCTGGAACACAGGTGTCAGTGTCCACAGTCAAGTGTGTTTTGCATCTCCATGGACTGAGAGGCTGCCGTGCAAGAAGGAAGCCCTTGCTCCAAAAGCGGCACCTTAAGGCTCGACTGAAGTTTGCTGCTGATCACATGGACAAAGATAAGACCTTCTGGAGGAAAGTTCTGTGGTCAGACGAAACAAAAATCGAGCTGTTTGGCCACAATGCCCAGCAATATGTTTGGAGGAGAAAAGGTGAGACCTTTAACCCCAAGTACACCATGCCTACCGTCAAGCACGGTGGTGGTAGTATTATGCTGTGGGGCTGTTTTTCTGCCAATGGAACTGGTGCTTTACAGAGAGTAAATGGGATAATGGAGAAGGAGGATTACCTTCAAATTCTTCAAGATAACCTTGGGTCATCAGCCCGAAGATTGGGTCTTGGGAGCAGTTGGGTGTTCCAATAGGACAATGACCCCAAACACACTTCAAAAGTGGTAAGGGAATGGCTAAATCAGGCTAGAATTAAGGTTTTCGAATGGACTTTTCAAAGTCCTGACTTAAACCCCATTGAGAACTTGTGGACAATGCTGAAGAAACAAGTCCATGTCAGAAAGCCATCAAATTTAACTGAACTGCACCAATTCAGTCAAGAGGAGTGGTCAAAGATTCAACCAGAAGCTTGTGGATGGCTACCAAAAGCGCCTAATTGAAGTGAAAATTTCCAAGGGACATGTTACCAAATATTAGCGCTGCTGTATGTATATTTTTGAACCAGCAGATTTGATCACTTTTTTCTGTTCACCCATAATAAAGTCATAAATGAACCAAACTTCATGAATGTTTTTTGTGACAAAGAAGTATCTGTTCCAATCACTCTATCAGAGAAAAATCACACTTGTAGAAATAACTGGAAACTCAAGAGAGCCATGACATTATGTTCTTCACAAGTGTATGTAAACTTTTGACCACAACTGTATATATATATATATATATATATATATATATATATATATATATATATATATATATATATATATATATATATATATATATATATATATATAAATATAGAGATTGGCGTCAAAAGAGCATTCAAAGCTAGACTACGAACTATATATATAGCAACACGCTTATTTATTTATATATTTATTCATGTATTTATTTATTAACTTATTACCTATCTATTTATGTCTAAAATGCCTTTCCTATTTCTGCATCCTCACTTTTATACCCGTATATATATTTATATATAAGTATATATTTTTATATATACACACAGAGAGATATCTAGATATATTATAAATATAAGTTGATTTGTTCATCTTCCATACCATACTAAGTCCATAATAATAATGTATATTCAGAAAATTATTTAATTATAGTCAGAAATAGTCATTTGTCCTCTACAGAGTCAAATCATCAAAACAAATAATTGTGTCAACTGTCACCTCCAAATACACTGGTCAAAGGTCTATACGAAGCACATTTTCAATTCTCTTCCAAGTATCATGTTTTTGACAGCTTGGTTGTCCCACTTAATATATCATGTTTTTTGTTTGTTGTTCGTTATTTTCAGTTCCCAATCTGGACTTTGACATCAAACTTCAGGAGGAAACAACTGAAGAAAAAGACACAGCACTATTTGAATGTGTCCTGACTCAGCCACTGCCAAAGTCCACATGGATGAGCAAAGGCAACGTTCTAGAAGATGGGGAAAAGTACAAAATCAGTCTGTCTCACCAAAAAATGATCCACCAGTTGCAGATTCAAAACTGCTCAGATGAAGACAACGGTGACTACTCAGCAGTGGCTGGAAATGCCTCATGCACAACTCCATTAGATGTCGAAGGTGAGTTCCCCAACTAAAAATTGACCATGTTGTGATCATGAACATAGTTGTGATTCTCTATATTGAAAATTGTCCTCAAAACAGCGGCTAAGAAGAAAACTGAAGGGGCAGGGATACACTTTGAGGAAGTGGTCAGACAGCAGCAATTGAAAAACCAAGAAGAAATTGAGAATAATTTGGAGGATATCAAAGCAAGAAATGACACAGGAGAACTGAAGGAGCAGAGAAAATTAACTATTTATGGAAAAGATGGTGAAATCATTTCTCTTACTGTACCCGATGAATACAGTGGAAGTGATGTGCAAGATGCTAAAAACAACAATATACGTTCACCATCAATAGAAGGTAAGCACAATTTAGCCGGTCTGCGAGAAAATAGAAATAACTTTACCGATCCGCAGTGAGAAAAAGGTTGGGGACCGCTGCTTTAAAAAATCAAAAAGCAACCATCAAGCAAAAAGCAAACACCGTGAAATATCGTCTATATAGATTAATATTAACAACTAGTTGCTGTGCAGATGGTTTTGGAACATTAAAATTGGATGTAACAGAGTACAGTGATGCAGGAAACCAGATGAAAGAGGATATAGAGTATGAAGGACAAGGTACAGCAAACAGGATGGAAGAAGATACAGGATTTGCAGGAGAAGGTAAGATAAAACTAACTACTAATTGTTAAGTTTTACTTTCTGTCCGCAAACCACCAAGAGGTCCCCCCTCCACTTTTGCATCCCATGTGCCAACCAACCAATTGTGAATCTCTACCATAAAATCAACATAACTGCGGTTAATATTCTCATTAACAGAAAGGGTCAATTGTTATAGGGTCATACCCAACTATTACATTCCGTTGCATTTCTGTGCAGAGGTTGCCAATGAATGTGATGATGTGACTATGACTACTACGATTGCGGGTGATGATGTGAAAATGCCAAAAAAGTTTGTTTGGAAAATCGACTGCTGATGTTTCAACTTTAACAACCAAATTGTACCTATAAGCTTGCTTGATAGTAAAATCAGTATTCATACATTATTACTGTCGACCCATGAGGCATTGATGTACTTACTACTCTAACTCAGTGGTTCTTAACCTGGGTTCAATCGAACCCTAGGGTCTCCATGAGTCAGTCTCAGGGGTTTGGTGGAGACTCTACCATGGGGTCAAGACAGATCGACGCATCATGTCTACACACGATAACATGCCCCGCTTGACCATCACTGGCTGCAGATGATCACGTGACATTGTTTGGTCAATCAGTGCTGCGAGGAATTTATATAGCCTGAATTTGAAAAAAAAATCACATTTTATTTTACACTAAAATTGGGTTCAGTGAATGCGCATATGAAACTGGTGTGTCACCAGTCAGTCGTAGGGCACACCTCCGAGCTCACAATCATACCGCCACCAGCAGGAATTGTGCCTGCCCGCACCGATGTCAGGCGAGTGAACCTCTACACCACAAGGCGGCAATCTATGCTAATTAACAAAGCAAAAATATGAAAGAGCTCATAATCATTTGTCTTTATTTTCCAATGATATTGGAAATCATCACTAAATGTTCGTTGTTCCATTTTTAGATCCAGGGGTTCAATTTATCTGGGGATTTTCTGACATCAATGCCATCATTGGAGAGAATGCAGAGCTTACTTGTAAACTGAACAAAGAAGACGTCGAGGGCGTCTGGTTTCGAGACGGTGAACAGGTGAGCCATAATTTCTAGAGTGTCTAATGTTAAACATTCTCTAAAATAAAGCATTATCTATCATGGTAGACGTAATTCTAACATTAATTTTTTTTTTATTTCTCACCTTACCCGTCAGATCATCATTAATGACGCAATCCTCATATCTAAAGAAGGTGCAATTCATAAACTTTTCATACTGAAATGCCAAGAGGAGCACTCTGGGAAATACTGTTTCGAGGCAGACAACCGTAAGACCGAGGCGGTGGTCAGCGTTAAAGGTTTGAGGAAGCAAAAACAATCAAGTTTGATATCAACTTCTTTGATTTAAAATATTCTCCGTTCAGATCCTCCAAGGTTTGACCCACAAGATCTCACTGCATTCACAGAGCCCTTGAGAATCAAAGTAGGCAACAATGCAGTCTTTAAATTAAATTTCCTCGGGTTTGAGCCCATTAAGATAAAATGGTACAGAGAGGAAGAGGAGCTTCATGATGACGCCAGCAGTACCAGGATACATAAAGCTACCAATCACAGCCGCCTGCTGTTGAGCAGATGCCAGAGGAGGGACTCAGGAGAGATCAAGATTAAGCTAAAAAATGAGCATGGCACCACTGAGGCAATAACACAGCTCATTGTGCTTGGTGAGTCAATGATTCAGTCATACACATGACCAGTCTAGTGATACTTGTATAATCTCATATGTTAGACAGACACTTCAAATAACTTGCCATTTTGTTTGTTTCAGACAAACCCACTACCCCACTGGGTCCTGCAGAGATAACACTTAGTTCAGCAACTTGCATTGAATTTAAATGGAGGCCACCTAAAGATGACGGCGGCTCGCCTATTATCAGCTACATCATGGAGCGACAACAGATTGGAAGAAACACTTGGAAGAAAATAGGGGAGATTCCGGGTGTGCCTTTCTATCGAGACACCGATGTCAACCGTGGGCGCAAGTACTGCTACAGAATCCGAGCTTTGACCTCGGAGGGTGTAAGTGAAGTGATGGAGACCGAAGACCTACAAGCTGGCATACTCGGTGAGACTTCACTGATTGAAAAATATAAATCTTAAAATTACTGTAAATATATATTCACTATCTAGACTGTCTTCATAAAAGGTCCCTAGGATTATTAATTCATTCATTCATTCATTTTTTGAACTGCTTTATCCTCACTATGGGTGGGGTGCTGGAGCCTACCCCAGCTGACTTTGGGCTAGAGGCAGGGGACACCCTGAATCGGTGGCCACCAATCGCAGGGCACAAGGAGACGGACAACCATACACACTGACACCCATACCTAGGGGGAATTTAGAGTGTCCAATCAGCCTACCATGCATGTTTTTGGAATGTGGGAGTAAACCGGAGTACCCAGAGGAAACCCACGAAGGTCCGGGAGCACATGCAAACTCCACACAGGTGGATGTGACCTGGATTTGAACCCAGGACCTCAGAGCTGTGAGGCCGACGCGCTAACCACTCGCGCCACCTGGCCGTCCTGAATACATCACAAATGGGAATATATGACACCTAACGCAGATCTGCACAAAAATGTGACATGCTGTTATCGTTAAGTTCCAAATGGTAAGCAGAGTTGGACCTAAATGCAGGGAAGGAGGCAGACACGAAGACGAACATAATGTTGCACAAACAAAATCTTTAATAACATAAACTTGTTTTCAAAAAATTAAATTAATTAAAAAAAGGGAAAATAATTAAAGAAACAGAGGAACCAAAGTAAAAGCAGAAGCAAAGAAACCAAACTTGCGCGGGGAAACACTGGGGATGAGGACTCCGATAAGGGGCTGACGAAAACAAGGGGTTTAAAAACACAGACAGGGGTTGATGAGACAAGGAGAAACTGCTGGGTGACAAGAGAGTCAGAGAATAAGGCGAGACAGCAGGGGCGGTAAACAACAGGTAAAATCAATGGTAAATCACAAGGACAAGTCACACAAAGTGAAAATTACCCAAAACTACCTCATATTACCCCAAACCACTGGTTATGGTTTTCCTCTAATCTTAATCATCGGGGGCTTTTTTCTACAGCTTTCCCTAGTGCCCCAGCACCTCCAAAGGTGATCAGTGCCTTTCATGATTGCATTAACCTTACTTGGACAGCACCAAGTAATACAGGGGGCTCACCAATTCTTGGCTACATTGTTGAAAAACGCAAAAGAGGAAGTAATCTCTGGACTGGGGTGAATGCTTCAAATGAGTCGATAAAAGGTAGGCTTCCATGTTTCATTTGATCAAATATGTATTTTTTTTTAAATGCAGACCATAACTTGTGTATTTCCAGAGACGAAATGTCCAGTGAAGGATGTTGTGGCAGGTTTGGAATATGAATTCAGAGTTTTGGCAGTGAACCTATCGGGACCTGGGGAATTTAGCAACCCATGTAACTTTGTTTTTGCACGAGATCCCAAAAGTAAGTTTGTCAATTGAAATGAATAAACTTCATGTTCATGTTACTCTTATATTTGTTTTGGTTAAACTTGTTTAATATTTTTCATCCCCAGAAACCCCTGGTAAAGTTATTGGCTTAAAAGTAGTAGAAACTTCTTACAACCACTTTGTCTTGACCTGGACCAAGCCTCAGGATAAACCTGACATACAGGATGAAGCTAAAGGATATTTTGTTGAAATTAGGAATGCACAGTGCCTTAAATGGTCCCGAATCTTCACCATTACAACCACCTACACTGCTAAAGGCCTGAGGGCAATGGATATGTACTGGGTCAGAGTCAGTGCAAGCAATGATGGAGGAGAAGGCGAAATCAATGAGCTAAATCACTATGTTCTTGCAATGCCACCCCTAGGTATTGTTCATTTATCACTAGTGATTAATGTTCATATATAAACAGGTTGAAACTTGAAAGTAATTACAGCACATTCTATAATACACTATGAGGCAGAACATAATAAATTAATAATAATAGCAAATACTGAATAATGCTGTGTATATTTATCAGTGGTTTTGACTGTAGCTTGTTTATTACATTTGTTCCTGTCTTCTTCACTCAGTCTTTTTATTTTTTATTTTTAGTGAGACCGAGATTCACAAACAAAAAGATGAAAACATTTACGGTAGTGAGGGCAGGGAACTCTGTGAGGGTAACCATAAACTTTGAGGTGAGATTCAATATTTTGGTCATATTCTTTATATTTGAACATCTGAGTCAACATACTATGTCTTTCATATGACTAATTAAATTATTTATAGGCTTCACCATCACCTGACATCATGTGGTTTAAGGACAATGGGCCTGTGCCAAAGCGAGTCACTGTTATTAACTCAGACAGCACTTCACAGATGTTGATCGCTTTGTCAGAGCGCTCTGATTCTGGTATCTATTCAGTTTTGGTGAAAAATTTGGCTGGCCAAGAGACCTTCAGTACAGAAGTCAGGGTCACGGGTAAATTAGGAACTTGCTGAATTTTACTTTTACTTTTCACTTCTTCTGGAAGTTTCTTTGTTGACCTGTTTTTGCAGATGATCCAAAGCCTGCTGGACCTGTGGAAATAGAGGAGAATGTGCCTGGCACAGTGCAAGTCACTTGGCAACCTTCTCCCGATGAGAAGCTTGATGACAGGCTGCATTACACAGTTTCCAAACTAGACTCAACCAAACATGCATGGACCACAGTGGCCGACAGACTCTTCAATAACAAGTTCACGGTCTGCAATATCATGCATGGGAGGGATTACCATTTCAGGGTCTATGCCAAAAATGACATGGGTGTGTCAGTGCCCTCTGAGTCACCCACCTGGGTAGTGGGGAGAAAGAAAGGTTTGTATATAATAGAACCAATTTTAAAAGTGGAATAAAATACTACAGCAAGTGACTTAAAACTAATTTTTAGAACAACCTTAAATTTAAATCCTAATTAGTATTCCTTTTTCCGTTGCCGCTTTGTAGGCTTTTTTTCTGAGGGACCATTAAAGGCTCAGAGAAATTAAATTTTGAGACAATTATTTAGTGGTTTCGCCTTTTAAAGGGTTGGAACCAAATGGACATCTATTCACTGCTACCAGCTCCTTCAACTTGGATACTTACTATTTATAAAGCCATTTCAAATTCTCAGTTGTAGAAAGAAAGGAGCCACATGATTGGATGTCTCTAGAATTATCACACTGAAAGAATTAAATACAAGAACATAAAATTCAAAGCTTGACTTCGTGTAATGATTCACAAACCTTACTTTTGCAGAAAAGCTTTCGCTGATCCTACCAAACAGAGAAGAGCCAGACCTGTGTTGTGCTCCGGATTTCATTGTACCTTTGAAGCTACATGCAGCATCAAAAGGCTATGAATGCTACATGAGTTGTGCTGTGACAGGAAACCCCAAACCTCGCATCACATGGTACCGAAATCATGTCAACCTGAACACCGACACCAACTATTACATCTCAAACACTTGTGGAGTTTGTTCCTTGATGATTCTCAGCGTTGGCCCTAAAGATGTGGGAAAGTACACAGTCACAGCAGAGAACGCACTGGGTCGATCTGAATGTTCCACCATGCTAAGTGTCAAAGGTGAGGGTGTAGAATAGTTTGGGACTGTAAAAAGTTTGCGAAGGTCGGTAGTAATGCACTTTTATATTTATTCACTTACATTTACTTGAGAAAAACGTACTTTTTTACCATGCCATACTTTTGACTTTTACTTGAGTAGATTTGTGAAGGAGAAACACTGTTCTTATTTTGGCTACACTGCTCATTTTTTTCTTTTTTTCTATATATTATCATTTATGTAATTTTTGCCAGATATGTCCACAATGGCTGTTATGAAGTTTCACTGGTTACACGTTTTGCCAATGAGACGTCACAACGTGACTCATGACTCCCGTTACACTAATCCCTCATTCATCACGGATAATGTAAACCAGACATGGGCGCGATAATCGAAAAAATGCGAAGTATAAGCACCCTACGGATCGGCCTCTCCTACGCCTCATCACCGGCCGGCGCGGACGCCCGCCGGACCGGCCACTCCCACGCCACATCACTGGCCGTCGCGAACGCCCGCCGGACCGACCACTCCCTCATTTTGTCACGGGCTGGCTCGGACGCCCCCCGGACGATGTTAACTAATACTCATTGATCAGCAAGAGCATAACAATCATTCATTCATTTTATGAACCGCTTATACGCACAAGGGTCACGGGGGGGGGGGGGGGGGGGGGCTGGAGCCTATCCCAGCTGACTTCGGGCACCAGGCAGGGGACACCCTGAATTTGTGGCCAATTGCGGGGCAGGAGGAGATGGACAACCATTCACGCTCACACTCATACCTAGGGGCAATTTAGAGTGTCCAATCAGCCTACCATGCATGTCTTTGGAATGTGGTAGGAAACTGGAGTATCTGGAGAAAACCCATGCAAGCCCAGGGAGCACATGCAAACTCCACACAGGAGGGCCGACCTGGGATCGAACCCAGGACCCCAGAACTGTGAGGCCGATGCGCTAACCACTCAGTCGCCGGGCCACTCAACAGTGTAATAATGTTGGCAGAAGCATTTAGAGATGTTTTGTACTTTACAAGTGTATGAAATGACTAAAATAGGCACACATGTTCCTGTAGAGTGGGGCAAATAAGTATTTAGTCAACCACCAATTGTGCAAGTTCTCCCACTTGAAAAGATTAGAGAGGCCTGTAATTGTCAACATGGTAAACCTCAACCATGAGAGACACAATGTGGGAAAAAAATGAAAACCTCATTGTTTAATTTTTAAAGAATTTATTTCCAAATTAGAGTGGAAAATAAGTATTTGATCACCTACAAACAAGCAAGGTTTCTGGCTGTCAAAGAGGTCTAACTTCTAATGACGTCTAAGGAGGTCTCCACTCGTTACCTGTATTAATAGCATCTGTTTTAACTCATTATCGGTATAAAAGACACCTGACCACAACCTCAGTCTCTCACACTCCAAACTCCACTCTGGCCAAGACCAAAGAGCTGTCAAAGGACACCAGAGACAAAATTGTAGATCTGCACCAGGCTCGGAAGACTGAATCTGCAATAGGTAAAATGCTTGGTGTAAAGAAATCAACTGTGGGAGCAATTATTAGAAAATGGAAGACATACAAGATCATTGATAATCTCCCTCGATCTGGGGCTCCATGCAAGATCTCACCCCGTGGCGTCAAAATGATAACAAGAACGGTGAGCAAAATCCCAGAAGCACACCTGCGGACCTAGTGAATGACCTACAGAGAGCTGGGAGCACAGTAACAAAGGCTACTATCAGTAACACAATGCGCCGCCAGGAACTCAAATCCTGCACTGCCAGACATGTCCCCCTGCGGAAGCCAGTACACATCCAGGCCCGTCTATGGTTTGCTAGAGAGCATTTGGATGATCCAGAAGAGGACTGGGAGAATGTGTTATGGGCAGATGAAACCAAAATAGAATTTTTGGTTCAAACAATGGTTCTCATGTTTGGAGGAGAAATAATACTGAATTGCATCCGAAGAACACCATACCCACTGTGAAGCATGGGGGTGGAAACATCATGCTTTGGGACCAGGACGACTGATCTGCATAAAGGAAAGAATGAACGGGGCCATGTATAGAGAGATTTTGAGTGAAAATCTCCTTCCATCAGCAAGGACCTTGAAGATGAGATGTGGCTGGGTCTTTCAGTGTGACAATGATCCCAAACACAACCAGGGCAACAAAGGAGTGGCTTTGTAAGAAGCATTTCAAGGTGTTGGAGTGGGCCTAGCCAGTATCCATATCTAAACCCCATAGAAAATCTGTGGAGAGGGTTGAAAGTAAATTTGAAAAAAAAAAATCACCTTACATTGTGTCTTTTTTCTTACTTTTTAATCCCCAGGTTTGATAAATTACATTGCGCAAGTCAAAAAGTTTGCCCACCCTTGGTATAGACAAACTTGCCTCTTTTATACTATTATTGTCCCAAATTAAACACATTATCAATAAGTTGCGTATTATTGGCGTTGTGTGTACATGTTTTTCAATTCGTCCTGTTCTCGTGTGTGTAGTATAGACAAATTTGCCTCTCCTGAGTAGGTACTCTGCACCTCAGTCAACATGAATCGGACGTCTACCGCCGTCAATGGCAGCCGATGGGTTAAATGAGTGCTGAGTACTCTGCACCTCACAGTCAACATGAATCAGATGTCTACCGCCGTCAATGGCAGCCGGACGTCCGGGTACCGATCTTCCTATGGGATAATGAGCTTTTTTATAGCAAAAAGAAAAATCCAAGGATGAACAGGAGAGAAAAACATTATACTATTTTGAAGTGGTGTTCATTCAGCCTTATTTAACTCAGATTAATCTCTGGAAGAAACTCAAACTTTATCAAACCTGGGGATTGAAATGTAAGAAAAAAGACACAATTGAAGGTAAAAAAATATTTTGAAATTTACTTTCAACATTAAGAACATATAAATTATTCAAAGAAAAAAAGCAGTCTTTAAATTGAGAGTGATGAGCGGCATGTTAATTAAGCTTCTGTACTGCTGCTGTGCGTACATGTGCAAGTTGCTATTTTTAACACAGTAGAGAAACTCACATTTCAGTGGGAACTGTGTTGTTGTTCTCCAAGTTACACTCCAACAAAGGTCTAGACTAGTGCGTCATCTATCGGGGAAACGAGGGTATTGCAGGGCAAAGGGAAATGAATGAGGTCATTGATTTTTACTATAATTTGTACAACGTCGGCGGGCCGGATTAAAAAGCCTAACGGGCCGTATATGGCCCGCGGGCCGTAGTTTGAAAAACATGTACACACAGCGCCAGTAATACGCAACTTATTGATAATTTTGATATTAGATATTTAGATATTAATGCTCTGACATTGTCAACGCAATCAATGACAAACTCTCTCTCATGATTATAATTTGGAGAGCATTCGAATCCGAGAGTGAGTGAATCCGGTGACGAATAACATGTACACACACGCCATTAATACGCAATTTATTGATAATTTTGATATTAGATATTTAGATATTAATGCTCTGACATTGTCAATGCAATCAATGACAAACTCTCTCTCTCATGATTATAATTTTGAGAGCGAGCGAATCCAGGAGCGAGCGAATCCGGGAACAACCGAATCCGGCGACAAATAACATGTATACACTCGCCAATAATACGCAACTTATTGATAATTTTGATATTAGATATTTAGATATTAATGCTCTGACATTGTTAATGCAATCAATGACAAACTCTCTCTATCTCTCTCATGATTATAATTTTGAGAGCACGAGATTACCTGGTTGATCGCTTTCAACAGTAAACTCTCTCTCTCTCATGATTATAATTTTGAGAGCAAGCGAATCCGGCGACGGATTGTCCGTTCGACGAAATGTCCGGCAACGAATCCGGCGACGAATTGTCCGTCGACGAAATGTCTGTTCGACGAACTGTCCGGTGACCAAACGTCCGTTCGACCAACCATCCGGGAACGAAGTGTCCGTCGACCAAGTGGTGTCCGTCAACGAAACGTCCGGGTACCAGCACGGACAAATAGACTTAGGGACAGTTTTTTTCCTACATCCATCAGGACTCTGAACTTGCGTTAGCACGACACACAACCCCTTCTGTGCAATAACAATGTGCAATATCTTAGGTTGTGCAATATTTTAGAATTTACCTTGCCAGGATGTGACTTTTATATTTTTATATTACTTATTTATGGTTTTTTTTTTATGGGAAAACGCACTTTGTGGAGTAGCACCACCAATTTCGTTATACGCGGCTGTGTGATGACAATAAAGACTTTTGATTTGATTTGATTTTGTAATTTGAAATAACGACACTTTAAACATTTTTGGCGGCTCTACCCACTTCTGACAGTTTGGAATTGTGATGCAAGCCATTCTCCATTTGTCCCAGCACACAGAAAAGGGGACAAATAAGTGCTGGTTTGTTTGCTTGAGAAAAATTCCCCAAAGCAAATATAATAAAAATATTAAACTCATGTCATTTCCACAAGGCAGTGCACTGCAATAATTCTCAGAAATTTAACAGAGGCATGTCAAAGATATTAATACATGGGCCCTTTTTAACATCATGAAAAACAAAACAAAAAAAACGTGTCATTTCATTTAATGGTTAATAATGAAAAATCTGTCTGTGTCCCATACAGAATGAAGAGTAGGAGGACGATGTGAGAATAATTGTCTTTGATATAAGATACCTTGTTTTAAATGTATAACTCTGCTTACATAATCTTCATATACAAGCCAGCTATGTACACACCCAATGCACGGTTAAAGAGTGAAGAAGCCGTGGAAGAAATGGGCGTACCCAGACAGATGCAGGAGAGAGATCATGACTTGAGCGTAGCTGGATTTCTGAAATATCTACTAATTTGGCAGGGACTGTTCAACTGCCTCACAATTTGTAACTGAAAAACTCTTTATCAAACAATAACTAGTCAACTGTAACTGAAGGCGTGGTGTTGGTTTGCTCAATAAAAAACCTGCAAAATGGAGAAAGGTTAGAAGTCTCAGCACGGACCACGGGACGGCTGCCTTCTCCTTTTGCACAGGTAAAAAAAAAAGAAAGCTCGAGTTTGTCATCTTTGAATCTTCACAGGTCGTCTTATCTGGGAAGAAGGTTCAAAAGTTCTACCTCAACAATTTGAGGGCTCGTCTGGGAACGTCTGGTAAAGACTGTTGAAGAATTTGGCCAAAAGGACCAGGTACGAACGGATGATGGACACTGGTCGACCACAATAAAGGTAAGCAGAACCTGTTTGATCAAATCTGCATTAGTTATGACTAAAATATAAGTGTCCTGAGTCCTAGTAGTAAGCTGTCTGTAAACTAAAAGTCTGTAAAGAAAAGACCTAGGATAGAATAAAGAGACATACAAGAGACAAATACAGAAATGGAATAGAGATTACAGTGTAAAGGGGGATACCTGAGTGTGGCAAACTCCACCAGTTTCCTGATGAGGGGCTGGAAAAGCCGGGTTAGAGTCCTGGAGGCCTGAGGAACCTCCTAAAGAATAATGAAGAGTATAACAAGACCAGGCAACGTACATGGTATGAATGGTGGGAATTACTGAAATACGACAGGACAGGCTCGACTTTCAGCATTAGCTTTGATGGCGATAGAAAAGAAGGAAGAAAGAAAGGAGGATGAATACATCCTGGTCCACAAACACAGATGCCCTGTACAAAAGGGGCCAGAGCCGCCTCTACCTACTGAGGAGTCTACGGTCCTTTGGAGTGTGCAGGACACTGCTGAGGACTTTCTACGACACTGTGGTGGCCTCTGCAGTGTTTTATGCAGTGCTTTGTTGGGGATGCGGGAGCACGGAGAGGGACAGGAACAGGCTGAATAAGCTGGTCAGGAGGGCCAGCTCTGTTCTGGGCTGTCCTTTGGACTCTGTGGAGGAAGTGGGAGAGCGGAGGATGCTGAGCAGGATGATGTCCATCATGGACAGCACCTCCCACCCCCTGCATGAGTCTGTGGAGTCCCTCCGAAGCTCCTTTAGCAATAGACTGCGGCACCCTCATTGCAGGAAGGAGCGCTTCCGCAGATCCTTCCTCCCATCAGCTGTCAGGCTCTTTAACAAAAAAATGGCTGGGTGTTAAGACCTACCGTATGCATGCATGTACATTTATGTGTATGTATGTATGTATATATGTCCTAAGCAACACGCTTATTTAATTATATATTTATTCATGTATTTATTTCTTGACCTACTTCTTACCTATCTATTACCTATCTATTTATGTCTAAAATGCCTTTCCTATTCCTGCATCCTCACCCTCTTGCCACTGGAACAACGAAATTTCCCGAATACGGGATGAATAAAGTTATCCAATCCAATCCAATCCAATATTGTGTACAGTTAAAAATGATTTTTGGTGAGTAAAATATGGCTATATTCCTAAATAATATTTCAATTGGATGAAATTCCCGTGGAAAGTCGTCCTCTGGGCCCGGTTCTGATATCTGAAAAGCTCCAGTGTTTGTATGTACAAAAATACAAAATACCAATGTCAAAATCTCAGGGAAGTCACAGTGAAGTGTCAGGCAAGCAGGGCAAGGCACATACACACCTCCACCCAAAACGCGAACAAAACGTGACAGCTTCAAACTTTCCCTCTTCGGGTTTGTCCCTACCAATTAACAACTGTTGATTGTGTGTACAGGATGGAAAACCAAACACTTTGAGAAGGAGGTGGGAATGGTTGAGACTGTCACACCTGGCACGAGTGGGCGAGCGTATCGTGTCTCCTGATAGAACAATCAGGAATTTGATTCCCGCCACTAGCCCTAATTGTCTTCTCACTACAGTCTCCATAGGAGAGGACGGACTCCCACCCCTATCTCAGTGAAAATAATCAGATTCCTTTGAATTTGAATAGAGCATAGGGCAACAACAAAAAGGACTTCCGCCGGGAGAGTGTTAAACAAGCAATAATAATAATAATAACAAATAAATCTATTGAGTATTAAATTGAATGGCAAGGAATATAACTATGTAATTAGGATACTGCACTCTTGTTAGAATACAATTAATAGATACTGGTATGTTTGATTTCACTTTTGTTTGCTTATGACCATGTCACATGATGTGTCTAAAGCCTGCATTTTAGATCATTTGTTAACTCCTTTTTCTCAAGGCTCCGAGGAGTGGAGGATCTTTCTTTTCACAGATATACGTCCCCTTGATAAGGAGTGCACACGGCCTCCTTTTGGGGAGCAGTTTGCCTCAGCTGATTTATGGACAAGTGGTCTGGCTAAGGAGTTTCCTCCCTCATTGTTTATTTTTCCCAATATTGATATTGGCCTTTAAAATGCTGTCTCTATTCAACCGTGACTGTCCCATTCAATGTTCCCTCTATTATTTTGTTTGTCTGGGCAGAAAGACAACCTGCCTGAGCACACTGAGTACCAGTGTGAGCAACATCATCATTGCTCGCTATGGGCACACACCAGTATCACACCTGCCATAAGCAGGTGCATGTCTACTACACATAAATGATTTAGTAATAATAAAATGTAATGATTAATATCTATGAATGGGCGGCCCGGCGGATGAGTGGTTCGCGCGTCGGCCTCCCAGCTCTGGGGTCCTGGGTTCAAATCCAGGTCGGTCCACCTGTGTTGAATTTGCATATTCTCCCTGGGCCTGCGTGGGTTTTCTCTGAGTACTCCGTTTTCCTCCCACATCCCAAAAAGATGCATTGTAGGCTGATTGGACACTCTAAAATTGCCCCTAGGTATGGGTCTGAGTGTGAATGGCTGTCTGTCTCCTTGTACCCTGCGATCGGCTGGCCACCGATACAGGGTGTCCCCCGCCCTTGGCCCAAAGTCAGCAGGGATAGGCTCCTGGCCCAAAGTCAGCAGGGATAGGCTCCAGCACCCCCCACGAGTGAAAAAGTGGATAAAGCGGTTCAGAAAATGAATGGACAAATATCTATGAATAAAACATCTTCATAAATTCCATTAGAATATGCACAAATCCGACTTAAATTTTACCTTATTTTACACATCTGTCCTCACTTCTCATTCTCGTTCAAATGACTTTTCTGCTGAACGTGTCACTTGAGATAGTCAAGTTTCCATTTATATGCAATATTTTTCCATGATTTTGCTTTGATTTATTTAATAAGGGATAGCACATATTAATGAACATATTTATATTCATGTTAATGAACATATATATGTAAGATTGTAGCCGAGGGCTAATTTCCATTTATAGCCCATTGTGTAGGTTGAAGACAAACGATCACACATACTAGACACAGACACGCACGCACGCACACACACAACCACACACAGTAGATTTAGACAGTTCTCACCCAATTTCACCGCTTGATAGAAGGGCTGTAAAACACAAAAAACATAAGAGTGGACAGAGCTACTGCCACTGGCTACCGCGTAAATGGCGCCATCATGGGGAAAGGGGGAGATTTAAAAAAAAAACATTTGGTTTTTATTTACTGCGCGCCATATGATTGCTGCTGCGCGAAGAAGACGAGAGTAGTGTGCAATTGCGCACGCACGCAGCTTAGAGGGAACATTGGTCCCATTACTATTACATTCTACCAGAGGTACTATTGATTACTCATTTATAGAAAATTAACATTGCTTTTTGACAATCTTGCAAATTAGAGTAAGTCTGAGGAATGTGATATTCAGTTTATACTAATCAATGTTGTAGTACTTTTATTTTCCGGGATGGAGAAGTTACTGTTTCTTCAGAACAACTCAAAGACTTGGCTGCACAATTTAAAGAACATCGAGAACTCTTCTTGCTTTAAACTGACGGATACTTGTGTAAGAGATACCAAGACCGCAGATCGTAAAAGAAAGAAGAATTGCGAGTAGAACTTCAACTGGGGACGATCTAGTCGAACAGAATTTGATTTTTATATTTTCTTTCTATTTTTTGTTACCATGATAAGGTACATTGTACCAGTGGCGGTCCGTGCATTTTCTCGTAGCGCCTTCAACGAATCAATCTCAAAAACTATTTTATGGCTATAAAACCTCGACTGCAGCTACAGCTGCGACACAAAAAATAATCAATAAATCAATGCACAAAAATGGGGTAAAATCCACTTCCTAGCAGAATTTAATGATTAAATACAAATACTGGAGCTTTTCAGACATTACAACCGGGCCAGGGGGGTGATTTTCCCGGGAAAAGACAGCGATGAACGTCAATGGCGTACCGGCAAACATTGCCCGAAAATGGGGCAAAATCCAGCCGAAAACAGTATTTATTGATTAAATACAAATACTGGAGCTTTTTAGACATCAGAACCAGGCCGGGAGTATCATTTCCTCGGGAAAACGACAGCGATGAACATCGATACGTCCATATACGTCCATACGCGAAATGGCAAAAAATTTACTAAAATGGGGTCAAATCCACTTCCTAGCAGCATTTCATCATTAAATACAAATACTGGAGCTTTTCAGACATTACAACCGGGCCAGGGAGGTGATTATCCCAGGAAAAGACAGCGATGGACGTCAATGGCGAAATGGTAAAAATTGCACTAAAATGGGGTAAAATCCACTTTAGCATTTAGTGATTAAATATAGAACCAGGCCCACAATTGCAATATTATTTAGGAATATAGCCATATTATAGTCACCCAAAATTATTTTTAACTGTGCACAATATCCATCCTCCTTTCTTTATTCCTTCTTTTCGATCGCCATCGAAGCTAATGATGAAAGTCGAGCCTGTCCTGTCATATTTCCGGCATAGTCCGTCTTGAAAATGGCTTTAAATAAACACAACAATATATTTGCTTGTGCAGATAAGTTAGCGCAATGAAAGTGGCGCACACACCATTTTCCCGGCTGTAACAGGCTTGCTAGCTTTGGAGTTGACCGCCCTTTCTTAATGATGTCCATTTTTTTCTGGAAAAGTCCGTCTGGAAAATAGCTTTGTGAGCAAATCTGCAACCAAATCTGTCGGCCATTGTGGGTGGAGTTTGCGATCTCTGGCTGCCTCACTATGGCTTTGGCCCGCCTACTAGCCAATCATAGTTGGTGAAAGCAATGACGTATCTCAGCCAGCAAAATGCCAACGCCTATGAAGATTCATTGTGGGGTTGACGACTCGAAATCTGATTGGTTAAAAGCAACAGTCTTGTTTAATGCAGCAGACCCTGCAGAACTGATTGTGAAGGCTTTGAGGCAAATCTGATCTGGCAACAAATAATGGCTGAAATGTGATTGGTTAAATGCTTCAATATAAAAACACACATCTGGAAGCAGTGCAACCATGGGGAAAAGCAATAAAAGGAAGCTAACAGACCATTTGGAATAATAAGTATTGATGGACAAAATATAATATGATTCAGATATTTCTTAGGCCAGCAGAGAAGGCCTTGAAGGCCCTGACGCCCGCCACTGCTGGGACCGCCGGAAACCTTCTACGGGGAACTGCACCACGGCTGCGGGGCTCGACGGCGCTGCCCTATCCCTGTTGATCTCAGCACTGGAGCGGTCCTCCAATTCGACCACAGACGGGCCCATGCAACTCGGCGGTAGACATCTCCCGACAGAGCAACAGAGAAGAAAAAGAGCTGGCTTGTGCTTTTACTGTGGCTTGCCGGGCCACCTGGTGGGCAGTTGTGATGCACGGCGCTTGCACCACTGTGTTACAACCCCCACAAGATTTCTCGCACCAGAGAAGAGAGGACAAGGACGCCCAAGGACTTCCCGTGAGTCCCTGTCCGGCATGTCGGGGAATTTGGGACAGCAGCTGTGTAGTAAGAGGTTGCAACTATCCACGGTAGTGTTTTGTGGGGAAAAGAACTTTGAAGCTACTGCTCTCATTGATTTGGGAGCAGATGAGTGTTTTATCGACTCGTCCGTGGTCGCCACGATTGGATGCCCATTGACTAAACTCCCTGTAACTAAGAGCGTGTGTGATTTCGATGGGGGATCTCTGACGGACATAAGTCATGTAACTACCCCACTCAGTGTTAAATTATCCGGAAACCATAGTGAGGTCCGCCGCTTCCTAGTAATGATTGCGCCATAGAGCACCGTTGCCTGGTTCTGGGTTGTACCAGCTATCTAATCCTGAACAAGAGGCATTGAGGGATTGAGGGAGTATATCTCCTCATCATTAGCCGCTGGTCTGATTCGCCCATCTTCGTCACCGCAAGCGGCGGGTTTTTTCTTTGTCGGGAAAGGCCTCTTAGGTCCTGTGTCGATTACCGCGGTTTTAATGACATTACATTTATTTAAAAACAAATATCCCCTTCCTTTGCTGGACTCTGCGTTTGCGCCATTATCACTACCATGTATACTAAATTGGATGTATTTAATGCTTACCATCTGGTCAGAATCAGAGAGGGAGATGAGTGAAAGACAGCTTTCAAGACCCCACTGGGGCATTTCGAGTACTTAGTTATGCCTTTTGGCCTCACCAACGCACGTGTTTCAGAGCCTCATCAATGATGTACTCCGTGACATGTTGGATAATTTTGTTTCATTTACCTGGACGACATACTAATCTTTTCGCAAAATTTCCAAGAACATCGTCAACATGTCCGATTGGTTTTGAGGCATCTAAATGAAAATTAGATGCCGAAAAAATCATATAATGTTAATGAAAAAGATTAAAAGTTCAATGTAATATTGTTTTGAATTGTGTTCATGTGTTTGTGTGCTCTCTGCCTCTTTTGCCTAACGTTAGCTTCATGACGCACAATACCTTTTGCATGTTTATTAATTTTAATGGCTTATTAAATATTTTTATGATTGTTTTCTCTCATCTTTGTGTCTTCACACTTATCCTACAAAATTGGGACATGTTGATGAATTTTTAAGGGTTTAGTTGATAATTTTGTGGGGACCGTGGAACAAATTTGAGTATTTACATATAAAGTACTGCTCAACTTACAAAATGTTCAACTTAGGAAAAAAGTTCTGGAACCAAAACATTTCGAAAGTTTTTTCGTGGATACTGTAGACCAGGCATGGTCACTGGGAAGATGTAGTGCATCTCGGCACTTTATATGATCTTCGGGGCGCCCATTCTCCTTCAATGGCATAGGTGTCAAATTCATTCCAGAAATGGCCGAGTGGGTTCAGGTTTTTATTCTAACCACCAAGACGATACCTTTTCACCAATCTGTTCTCTTACAACTGTAATCAGTTGATTGCAGTTGGGTGCTTCCAGAAGACCTCCTCATTGGCCTAACTGTCTGCACTGTAAGGAGGAAAACCTGCCCCCCGTTGGCCCTTTCTTGAACCATCTGTGTTCTATGGTATATCGAGAAGCGGTGCCCTGACTTCCCCCATTTTTCACCGCCATTTCTCATCTATCTCCCGCTTGCGAGTTTCAGTATGGAATTTGACATTTTTATGAACTTTTTAATTTTTAGACTTCAGGAAAAAATCTGCCACGTAGTGAAGCCGCGAAGTGACGAAGGATCACAGAATATGTGTGTGTGTGTGCGTGTGCGTGCGTGCGCGTGTGTACGTCGACACGTGTGTAAATACACGTACATAGAGTGGTACCTTGAGATACAAGCTTAATGCGTTCCGGGAATGAGCTCGATTGTCAATTTACTCGTAATTCAAATGAACGTTTCCCAGAGAAATGATCTAAAAATTAATTCGTTCCTACCATCTGAAAAAATACCAAAAACAGGATATTGGATTGGAAAAACATTTTAATTTGTTCTAATTTGCCATCTATTAACAAAATAACAAATAACTAGCGGTTTATTAGTTCCGTATTTTCACGACTATACGGCACATCGTATTTTTCGAGTGCTATTTCTGTATTTCACACACACAAAGGACGCACCGTTTTTATAGACGCAGCCAGGCATGGCAAAACATACACGAGCTTAAACATACACGCTACACTCACACGCTAAAAACACGTTTTTAAAAAGGCAACGGAAGCAAAACTGAGTTCAGTTGTACTTTATTTAGCCATTTTACAATGTACGCACGTCATCATCACCCACAAATCCATGAAAGTCCTCATTTTCTGAGTTTTATACGTTCGTCCAGGCGGCCACAATCCATTTGCAAATAGTAGCTAGCTAGTAGCTAGAGTAACTGTTCCAACCCTGCTTTCCATGCTTCGTCAAGCTGTGTTGATGTATACAGGCCACAATCCATTCGCAAATAGTAGCTAGCTAATAGCTAGCGTAACTTTTCCAACACTGCTTTCCATGCTTCATCAAGCTGTGTTGATGTTGATGTATAAAGGCCACAATCCATTCGCAAATAGTAGCTAGCTAGTAGCTAGCGGAACTTTTCCAACGTTGCTTTCAATGCTTCGTCAAGCTGTGTTGATGTCGATGCATACAGGCCACAATCCATTCGCAAATAGTAGCTAGCTAGTAGTTAGCGTAACTTTGCCAACGCTGCTTTCCATGCTTCGTCAAGCTGTGTTGATGTCGATGTATGCAGGCCACAATCCATTGGGTGTATTGACAAAAGAACTACATATCCAAGCAGTCACTGCGCAGTACTTTTTCTACGGGGAAAATAGTAGAGTCGGAGGCTGCTTGCCGTAGTTGTGAGAGCTGTAGAGGATGGTGTGCCCTATCGACTGATTTATTTTATTTTATCGTGATAAAAATTTTAGTATTGGTCCATATATAAAGCGCACTGGATTATAAGGCGCCCTGTTTAATTTGGAGAAAATTTAAGACTTTTATGTGCGCCTTATAGTCGTGAAAATACGGTACTAAAATGTGTTTAATTGTACTAAAATTAGACAGATTTCGTGGAGGGAAGGGAGAGAGGGGGACAGAGAGAGAGGGGGAAGAATTTTTTGCATGGCAATGCGCTCGTAACATAACATAAACAAATTTAAATGAACTTGAATTACGATGCAGACACTCAAAAAAAGTTTAATCAAACCTTACACTAAACTTACTTCTAATTTTGTTTTAAATTGTTATACCTTTCTTCTCCCGGGTTGGCTCGATTTGCCCTGCCTCCACCCTGACTTTCAGATGTAACCTATCGAGGGTTGTTTGCTTTTGTCTTCCCATCAAAATATTCCCAAAATGATGCACACAAATGTCCTCACAATAGGATAACGCACGGCCACTTGCCAACTCTCCCGGGAAGTAGTACACCTCTCGTATTAGCGAGCAAGCTATGTATGGTACATGAAACCTCATTTGTGCAGCTGGTGAGAGCAGGTGAAGGGATGAAAATCACTACCCTCTTGATGATGAAGAACAGTGGACAGTTACAAAACCAAGGACCAGACAACCTGGATCGGATGAATAAGCTCGTGCCTTTTCTGAGGTACGATGATCATTTGTGTGGAGTTTGCATTTTCTCCTCGGTTTTATGTGGGTTTTCTCTGGGTACACCAGTTACCTCCTGCATCCCAAAAACATGCAGTGTTGGCTGGTTGAACACTCTCTATATTGCCCTTTGTATGAGTGTGAGTGTGAATGGTTGTCCGACTGTTGTTTTTCCCTTTGCCTTTTCCCTACTCCTGTTTGTCCCCCCTGCCTCACCGTTGTGCTCGCGCAGCTGCGCGTGATTCAAAATTAGTCCCCGTTGTGTCCCTTCAAACGCCACTGATTATAATGTCATTGTCGGATCGTCTGCCTAAATTCCCTTACAATGTATCCATGTTACCTCGTTCCTCGATTCCCCGTGTTTTCCCTAGTCCGGTTTGGTTTCGTGTTTCGTTTCCTAAGTCAACGTTATTTTGTAAGGTCCCTCCTAAGTTATTAAAGTTTTGGTTATGAGCACTATTTCCCTCGTCCTCGCCTGCTTCCCCGCGATTGGGTCCTAATTCCTCGTACCTCGCCTCGACGTCTCCCGTGGACGTAACACCAACTCCTTGTGCCCTGCCATTGGATGGCCACCAATTTTGGGTGTTCCCCATCTGGTGCCCATAGTTTGCTGGTAATATGGAAAATTAATGAATATATGATTTCACAAGGTTTTGTTCATTTTTATGTTTTCTTTCCACTACTACCACTCAGTGGCGGGCAGTCAGGGCCTTCAAGGCCTTCTCTGCTGGCCTAACAAATATCTGAATCATATTATATTTTGTCCATCAATACGTACTTATTATTCCAAATGGTCTGTTAGCTTCCTTTCATTGCTTTCCAGATGTGTGTTTTCATATTGAAGCATTTAACCAATCACATTTCAGCCATTATTTCTTGCCAGATCAGATCTGCCTCAAAGCCTGCACAATCAGTTCTTGCGGGCTCTGCTGCATTAAACTAGACTGTTGCTTTTAACCAATCAGATTTTGAGTTGGCAACCCCACAATGATTTTTCATAGGTGTTAGCATTTTGCTGGCTGGGACATGTCATTGCTTTCACAAACTATGATTGGCTAGTAGGCGGGCCAAAGCAGTACCGAGGCAGCCGAGATCGCAAACTCCACCCACTATGGCCGACAGAAGCAAAAACAAATATATTCAGTTTGTTCACAAAGCTATTTTCTAGACGGACTTTTTCAGGAAAAAAATGGACATCATTAAGAAAGGGCGGTCAACTCCGAAGCTAGCAAGCCTGTTACAGCCGGGAAAATGGTGTGCTGGGCACTTTCAGCGCGCTAACTTAGCTCCACAAGCAAATAGTATATTGTTGTGTTGATTTAATGCCATTTTCAAAACGGACTATGCCGGAAATATGACAGGACAGGCTCGACTTTCATCATTAGCTTCGATGGCGATAGGAAAGAAGGAAGAAAGAAAGGAGGATGGATATTGTGTAAAAAGGATTTTTGGTGAGTAAAATTACAAATATGGCTATATTCCTAAATAATATTTCAATTGTGGGCCAAGTTCGGATATCTGAAAAGCTCCAGTGTTTGTATTTAAGCTCCAGTGTTTGTATTCAGTCAATAAATGCTGCTAGGAAGTGGATTTTGCTTAATTTTAGTGCATTTTTTGTCATTTCACGTATGGACGTATCGACGTTCATCGCTGTCTTTTTACCGGGGAAATGATACTCTGGGCCCGATTCTGATGTCTAAAAAAGCTCCAGTATTTGTATTTAATCAATAAATGCTGTTTCCGGCTGGATTTTACCCCATTTTCGGGCAATGTTTGCCTGTACGCCATTGACGTTCATCGCTGTCTTTTCCCGGGAAAATCACCCCCTGGCCTGGTTTTAATGTCTGAAAAGCTCCAGTATTTGTATTTAATCATGAAATGCTGCTAGGAAGTGGATTTTACCCCATTTTTGTGCATTAATTTATTGATTATTTTTTTATGTGTCGCAGCTGTGGCTGCAGTAGAGGTTTTATAGCCATAAAATAGTTTTTGAGGGTTGGATTGATACGTTGAAGGCGCTACCAGAAAATGCACCGCCCGCCACTGCTACCACTAGAGCGCCCTGGTGGAGTGAGTGGTTAGTGTGTCGGCCTCACAGCTCTGGGGTCCTGGGTTCAAGCCCAGGTCTGTCCACCTGTGTGGAGTTTGCATGTTCTCACCAGGCCTGGTTTAGTCCGGGTACTCCGGTTTCCTCCCACATTCCATGCATGGTAGGCTGATTGGACACTCTCTTTGTGCCCTACGATTGGCTGGCCAACGATTCAGGGTGTCCCCCGCCTCTGGCCCAGGGACAGCTTGGATTGGCTCCAGCACCCCCCGCGACCCTAATGAGGATAAAGATGGGGATTCCACTAGAGAGTGTTACAAGACTTTTAGTTGCCAAACCAAGACAATAAGCATCTCATCAACAAAAACGGATAGATTGAAGGGCTTGGGGGAAAATCATTTAATGGCATACTTGAGTTGTAATGAATGCTTCAAAAACAACGTCTACTCGTCAGCCTAAAGCAATATGATACCTCCAAGTACATAACATACATCTACCAATTTCGCCATACGCAGTTTCTGGGTATGATGACAATTAGGCTTTTTGTCGAGTCAATGATGATGACAAAGTCTATGTCTGATTATTATTATTATGGCATCTCGAGATGGTTAAATTTTGCTTACAGCTTCTTTCGAAATTCCACTGCCGGCCGAGAGGCATCTGTGCTTCAAAATGGATGAGCTCTCATCTGTGATACAACATTTGAAAAAACTCGGCAATCGTATCGGCTATGCTTTCAACTTAACATCTCACAGAGGACTACGCTCTTTGCTTCTTCAAATCACACGGCTGAAGTGTTTCAACATTCCATACCATATTGGGCAAAAGGCAGGCACTCTCTGTGTAGTCTGAGCCTTGGAATCAGAGGGATTGCTTCGCTGTTTTACCTTCTTAGCTGATAGTGTGCCATGAGGATGAACTTTGACACTCCACACTAGTGCTGATTTCTACCATTTGCTGCATGCAGTGAGGGATGAATCAAGTAGTACCATGTCAAAGAGCATAAAATGAATGTCCTTCCAGTATGAAGATATTTTTCCTCAGGACCTGGCCTCAAGGCAAAAGATCAGCTGTTATCCATGATAGCATCAGGAACCGAAATCAGGCGGTGGTAACATGAGAATCTCTCAGCATTACTAAGAGGACTATATCTGGCTGCGATAATCACAGCCAGGCTTCATCTGTAGAGTTGCCGGCTGTCTTTCACTAGTGCCAAACTCTGTTTGCCCCCGCTACGCTCCCAACAGATTTTCCACATAGCTTTACTGTAAAAAAGACCTGGACAGGTGCAGATGGATTCAGCTCTGTGATCTCAACACCTTGGAGATGTTCAGTTAAGCCATGGTCATGCTTTTACAACTTATGTATCAGATTGGAGATGATCTTATGAGATTTTGTACAATGTGAATCATCATCATCAAATTGCGGTTTAAAAATGAAAGTTCATACTTTATGTAACTGGTGTCAAAATAAAAGCCTGGAAAAAAGATCTGGCCTGCCATGTACTTAGTTTTGCCAGCAAAACATGTGCAATAACTTTTGCGTTGCTTGCTAAAAACAAATGGAATTCAATTTCTATAGTTCTCAATGAAAGATCAAGATTTGTTGAAATCAGAGAATGTTTACTGTTTTCCCCTCCTTTTTATTTATTAGAAATCATATTAACAGACGCTCATTGGACACTCTAAATTGCCCCTAGGTATGAGTGTGAGAGTGAATGGTTGTTTGTCTACTTGTTCCCCGCGATTGGCTGGCCACCAATTCAGGGTGTCCCTCGCCCTCGACTCGTACGGTGTTTGTAAGGATTTTTGGGGGTTTGTAAGGGGAATCATAATCATTTATAAGGGCAGTTATCGGCAGAGTTTGACAGGTATGAGTAAATGAATCAACAAAATAATTCAAATTTTGAACAACAAAACCTGAAATCTTATTGAAGAATCAGAATGAGACAGTGCTTCAAATCGGAAATTCAGTAAAAAAAGCACTTTATAGGGTCAATGCAGTAATGAAGAATGTGCAAGTTCTCTACTATCTGATCTCACAAATACAGGGAAATATAAATCATCAATCAATTAATCAGCTCTGATATTAGAAATGTTAAAAATGGATAGATAATCTCTCATGCTACATAGTAATTAAATTTCAAGATCGGTTCTCAAAGAACGGAGCAGTAGGACTTCAAAGTTAGTGTCCAAAAGATGAACAACAACTCCTTTAGTGACGACTTGACAGGCCTTCAGCTTGTAATAATAAATACTATACTTTTGAGACTATAAGGCGTATAAACTGCACCCACTAAATTTGACAGGAAAATTGTATTTGCCTGTGTTTATGCTCTATCAGCAGATATTTACACCAAGAGACAAAGTGAGAGGTTGATGTAGCAGGTAAAATACAGAAATTACAGTGAATTATGTCTTTTTGAATAATACTTGTTGACGGTAACTATGTTTAAATTGTTGCCCTAATCCAATCATGTTGTTTTTGTCATTTTTGGGTGTGTTGTTGCCTATTTGTTGCTAATTAAGATGAAAACTGGTCACAAACTATCACATATAATAACAACTAAACTTTGATTTTTTAATGAATTTTTGTTTCTTCAGCATCAAATGACCTATTTCTCCTTTCTAGCGTAGAAGTAAATATGTAGTGTATATACTCAAAATGTAATCTGCTGCATCATTGTTTACCATATTTTCGAAAGGCGCTGTCGACGATAGATGTCCAATATATTTTGAGTGAGAGAGGCTGGAAGATAAATCACTGTATGAAGAAATGTATTTCCGTTACAACAGTAGCAAGGTTGTTTATCTGGCTCCTTAGGTTTCAGTGTTGAAAGTGGTAATTTGGCAGTTACTATGTGGTCAATGTAAAAACAGTTTAGTTTTAAAGCAAGTCTGGTTTGTCTGTCACCATCAATGGCAGCCAATGAGTTAATGTGGCATTCATTCATTCATTTTCTGTGCAGCTTATCCTCACAAGGGTCAGGGTGTTGCTGGAGCCTATCCCAGCTGACTTCTGATTGGACACTCTAAATTGCCCCTAGGTATGGGTGTGAGCGTTAATGGTTGTTTGTTTCCTTGTGCCCTGCGATCGACTGGCCAGGGTGTCCCCCGCCTCTGGTCTGGAATCACCTGGGATAGGCTCCAGCATCCCACGCAATCCTAATGAGGATAAAGCGGTTCAGAAAACGAGATGAGATAAAAAGGAAAATTACAAAGTTAAAAAGACTAGTTTATTTTCCTTTTTTAGTACATCTATTTTAATGTAAATAAAATATAAACAAGAACCAATTTACTGTTAAGAGGCCCAATAAACATGATTTGAACAATTATTAGCTGAATGCTGTTGCTGAATTATTCATTAATTGTCAAAAATAGTTGTCAGTTTATTTGTTAATCAATTAGCTTATCAATTTGTCAATTTATCATGGCGACCCCTAGTGGGACAGGCCAAAAGTGTAGTAGTAGCAGCCATAACCTCAATGTGGCCTGTGACAAACATGGGTGTGTGTAGATATGGGTAAGGAGGATTCCAGGGAAGCTCCGGCTGCTCTAATAGTCTCCACTCCTACCAGTGTTCCTCACTCTGTATACACAATGAATACATCGCTGATATTAAGATTTGGAACTTCAATTGGATGTGGATGTAGAGAACAATTAGCTCTTTGCCTCCATTATTTGGCATTGTTATGAGTTATCGTTCAAGCTGTTCGGTTTTATCTTGAACAAAAGAAAAATTAAGTTAGCAAGGAAACCTCATAAAGTAATCCCTCGAATATCACGGATAATTTAGACCAGACATGGTCGAAAAACCACGAAGTAGGATCACCCTTATTATTAATTTCATACTACAGTAATACCTTGTGATACAAGCTTAATGCGTTCCGGGACCGAGCTCTTAAGTCAATTTACTCGTATCTCAAATCAATTTTTCCCATAGAAATGAACTAAATACCAGTGGCGGGCCGTCAGGGCCTTCAAGGCCTTCTCTGCTGGCATAAGAAATATCTGAATCATATTATATTTTGTCCATCAATACTTATTATTCCAAATGGTCTGTTAGCTTCCTTTCATTGCTTTCCCCCCTGGTTGCACTGCTTCCAGATGTGTTTTCATATTGAAGCATTTAACCAATCACATTTAAGCCATTATTTGTTGCCAGATCAGATCTGCCTCAAAGCCTTCAAAATCAGTTCTGCGGGGTCTGCTGATTTAAACAAGACTGTTGCTTTTAACCAATCAGATTTCGAATTGGCAACCCCACAATGATTTTTCATAGGCGTGGGCATTTTGCTGGCTGGGACATGTCATTGCTTTCAGCAACTATGATTGGCTAGTAGGCGGGCCAAAGCAGCCAGAGATCGCAAACTCCACCCACAATGGCCAACAGTGGCAAAAACAAATGGATTCTGTTGCAGATTTCTCTCACAAAGCTATTTTCCAGACGGACTTTTCCAGAAAAAAATGGACATCATTAAGAAAGGGCGGTCAACTCCGAAGCTAGCAAGCCTGTTACAGCCGGGAAAATGGTGTGTGCGCCACTTTCAGTGCGCTAACTTAGCTCCACAAGCAAATAGTATATTGTTGTTTTGATTTAAAGCCATTTTCAAAACGGACTGTGCCAGAAATATGACAGGACAGGCTCAACTTTCATCATTAGCTTCGATGGCGATAGGAAAGAAGGAAGAAAGAAAGGAGGATGGATATTGTGTACAGTTAAAAAGGATTTTTGGTGAGTAAAATATGGCTATATTCCTAAATAATATTTCAATTGTGGGCCCGGTTCTCATATCTGAAAAGCTCCAGTGTTTGTGTTTAAGCTCCAGTTTTTGTATTTAATCACTAAATGCTGCTAGGATGTGGATTTTATCCCAGTTTAATTTTTGCCATTTCACCATTGACGTCCATCGCTGTCTTTTCCCGAGGAAATCACCCCCCTGGCCTGGTTGTAATGTCTCAAAAGCTCCAGTATTTGTATTCAGTCAATAAATGCTGCTAGGAAGCGGATTTGACCTAATTTTAGTGCATTTTTTGTCATTTCACGTATGGACGTATCGACGTTCATCGCTGTCTTTTTACCAGGGAAATGATACTCCGGGCCCGGTTCTGATGTCTAAAAAGCTCCAGTATTTGTATTTAATAAATAAATGCTGTTTTCGGCTGGATTTTATCCCATTTTCGGGCAATGTTTGCCTGTACGCCATTGACGTTTATCGCTGTCTTTTCCCGGGAAAATCGCCCCCCTGGCCTGGTTTTAATGTGTGAAAAGCTCCAGTATTTGTATTTAATCATGAAATGATGCTAGGAAGTGGATTTTACCCCATTTTTGTGCATTGATTTATTGATTATTTTTTATGTGTCGCAGCTCTAGCTGCAGTAGAAGTTTTATAGCCATAAAATAGTTTTTGAGGGTTGGATTGATACGTTGAAGGCGCTACGAGAAAATGCGCCGACCGCCACTGCTAAATACTAATTACTAATCTGTTCCCACCTGCTGAAAAACACCAAAAAAAGGATATTATAATGGGAAAGCATCTTTTTATTTGTTCTAATTCACCACCTACTCACAAATGAACAAATAGCTAGACGCTATGATCTTCAATTTTAAAATGTGACATTATTCTGTACAGAAAGAGAATGTGCGGACGAGAGAGAGCGACACAGGAGAGAAAACACCCAGGAGAGTCTTGACGGCAACGCGCTCGTAACATAAACTTTAAATTTAACTTAAATGAACTTAGATTACTATACACACACAATTAAACATAAGTTTTAATCTTATGTTTCACTAAATTTAAACCTTCTTGTTCGATAACCGAGGCAAAGATGTTCAGTATTCCACCGCGGCTTTCAAGCCGGAACTTCCTGGCTTCTCTATGGCCCACAACCGAGTGTTTGTGTTTTAATATTAATGAACCAGCCACGACTCGCTTTGAAGGGTTTTGCTGGTGTCTTATTCAGATGGTTGCTTTGCTTTTAAATCCATGTAGATTCCGCTGGCTTTTTTGCAGATTATCGACTCGGTCATCTATCTTCAGTAAGAAAATGCAACATTGGTCATAGATATCTTGACGCAAGGGAGATGCGGCGAGAAAGACAAAGTGATGCTGTTCTCATAAGCAGCCTCTCGCATACTCGGCCACCCGGACGACCGCATCGGGTAAAATCTGGTATGCTCGTATCTTATTTGTCTCGTAACAGGGGGCAAAATTTTTCTCTGAATTTTCCTCGGATCTCAAATTGCTGTATGTTGGGAAACTTGAGGCCGAGTTCTTTCTGCGAGAGGTTTTCGGCGGATAAGGAACATGGCGACAGCTGTTTCTTTTCTTGTACAAATATGCTTTTGTACAAGGACATGACACTGTCAAAACGATTGCCAAATTCAATGTTGTCATCAATCTTCTGGAGATGTTGTTGCAAACTGCGTTCTATGTTGAAGATCTGCAGATTTCTCGTCATGCCAGCTTCACTGCCGTATCTAAGGCATAAATCACTCACTCATCATGCTGGTTCACTCGCTTAGTGTCCTTGGAAAACGATGTTGTGGCCGTCTGCCGAATGTTCGGTTCTTCTTGGTAAAATGCACGGTAGATTCACTTATGCCACAATGGCGTGCTAGGTTTTTGCTTTAGCAACGTCACTTTTTCTCAGTCACTGTCATGGTGTCTAATTTTTTCTTGGGCTCATTGGATGCTAGGATGCTTAGGAGGCATTTTCAATGGAGACACAAAATCCAAACAAAGCTGGAATAGGCTCGGTGTAGTCTTTCTCCACAGGTGATCTGCGCAACGGGAAATTTACCCGCAACAAAACAGGAGAAGACAAGATGTCGCCCTTCTGGGCCTTTGTATATCGTTCTTCTTCTATGGTGAAATATGGCTTCTTCTAAAGCGCTACAATCCAACCAATTCAGCGCCGAAGAAGATGCAGAACCCTGACTTTCGCCATTTTTTCCCTCTGCCTTCCGCATGCAAGTTTCAGCGTGAATTTTGATATTTTTAGGAACTTTTTTGTTTATACTTAATTAAAAAAAGTGGTGTACTGAAGCCACGAATGTTAAATCTGTGAAGTGGTGAAGGATAACAGTATATATGCAATGATTCTAGCTGCAGCAAACTGAGCAATAGCATGTTTGTGCAGGAGTGTGCTGATAGCAGCGGCGGCCCATGCATTTTCTAGCGACGCCTTCAATCCAACCCTCAAAAACTATCTTATGGCTATAAAACCTCTACTGCATCTACAGCTGCGACACATAAAAATAATCAATAATAACCTCATACAATTAAAATATTATTTAGGAATATAGCCATATTTTACTCACCAAAAATGCTTTTTAACTGTACACAATATCCATCCTCCTTTCTTTCTTCCTTCTTTTCTCTCGCCATCGAAGCTAATGCTGAAAGTCGAGCCTGTCCTGTTGTATTTCTGGCATACGTTTTTATTCGATTTAGTGCTGAAAATGTTCGTTGCCGGTTGTGACCGATTTGCTTGCTTTGGAGTTGTCCGACCTTTCTTAATGATGTCCAGCTTCTTTCTCTTGAAAAGTCTGTCTTGTAAATGGCTTTAAATCAACACAACAATATATTTGCTTGTGCAGCTCGCTCCAGATACAGTTTGGTAGCTTTGGCCCGCCTACTCTATCACCAGCCAATCAAAGTTGGTGAAAGCAATGACGTATACCTACGCCAGTGAGAAGGCAATGACGTATCCCTACACTTTCGACAAGGCATTGTGGTGTTGCCAACTCAAAATCTGATTGGTTAAAGCAACAGTCTTATCGACGCTTGTTCAATGCAGCAGAGCCCGCAGAACTGATTGTGACGGGCTTGAGGCAGATTTCTGACCCTGGCAACAAATAATGGCTGAAATGTGATTGGTTAAATGCTTCAATATGAAAACACATCTGGAAGCAGTGCAACCATAATATTATTTTTTTTTTTTACCGTGTCAATGTCTCTGTGATTGCCCATTGAGTTCCCCTGTCGTTTTCAGGTTCAAAATCTCAACTGAATTATCTGACCTCTTAGGTTTTCGAAGCATCAAGCGTGGTACGACCCAATTGCAGGAAATCAGTCAAAGACGGGGAGTGCGGACTTGACTTTCACTCAAAATAACCGCGATACAAAACTCAAGGAAAAGTAACAAAGTAAAAATGAGCAAAAGCAAACTAACTGGGGAAAACACGAGAAGCACGATGAGACATTGGACATGAGCATGGCAAACGCAGACGGTCCGATGAAGACTGACAATACACAGGGTTTAAATTGACGAGACAATCAGAAACACCTGCGTCTCACGAGAGGCAGTTATCATGAGATACAGCAGGGCCGGGGAAACTACAGTTGAATTCAAGGGGCAATCACAAGACGGTTCTCACGGGGGGGAACAAAATCAATCCCTACCAGAAATTCCAAGTTAAGAAGGGCAAAATCTAAAAAACTAACGTGTCCTCTTGTATCATCCTTTATTATTTTGAAATTGCTGTGATAGTTGCTCTCCCATTGGCCTACATGGTAGCGGCGCCTGGCAGAGTAAGAGCATGACCATTTGACTAAAAGACCACTTTCCGGCCACTTTTTCATATTTTTCTTGGAACATGGTGGAACCACTCTGGCAGTGAGTTTTTATTTTACTTAATTTACTTTATTCTTTGCTTTTTGTTTTGGGCCCAAGAAGGTTGTGGTGGGAGTGAAACGAAGTGTGCTATTATAAGAATGTTAACGAGTCTTATGAATTTATGAAAAGCCGTCAAACGCAAATGTCAAAAGCAATCGTTATTGGACAATATTTCCCCAAGGGTAACATTATTTTAAGATGTTTAGTTGTATGTTTAAATGTGTGTGTACATATGGTTACTCAGCTGCCAAACGTTTGCCTCCTCACAAAGTTTATTGAAGTGTAATGCCTTTTCTCACAAAGATGAGAGAACTGAACATTTCTCAATCTGATTTAATAACGTTGTTCACCAGAATGAAAAACCAAATTGTTCAATCAAAATCATTTTTTTTTTAATTTTTGCCGCTCACTGGTAATTGGTCTCTTTTTTTCAAATGTATGTCTAGTGAAATTTGTTTTTTTGATTTGCACTGTAAAACAAAAGAAAAGAAGCTACATTAATGGTAAAATAAATACATTACACCTTTTAAAAAAAACGAGAAAACCGTAAAAGGTTACTGTCAAATTAACATCAAAGTACAATAAGAACAACTAAATCTTAACTCCTTTACACCAAAGGACTCTAAAAGTACATATGTGTTCCATTCTGGTGGTGATGACAGCCAGTTCTTCACATGGGGTTTATGCGGTTACTGTTCCTGTCAGGTAGGATGAATGCTGAGCCAATCTAGAGTTCATTTTTAGCTGCCAGTACACTCTTTTAACTTCTCAGTCAGTTTTTGTTTTACTAACCTTCTACTTATATAGCACTGGATTGCAGCAGTTCGGTAATTACTATGTTCGACTTCCAAGAGAACAGTGTGGATTTGAATCCAGGTGGACAAGGTTACCATTTTTTTTACTTCCAACACCTAGCTACAAGGTTTTGGTAAACCAAAACTGTATTGATGCAGTTTAATGTGTTTGATTGTTTTGTTGTTTCTTTTAAAAAAAAAATAACACGGAATGATTTCATATTCACTTATATGTAAAGTAATTGCTATCATGACTTGTTCAGGCACTGCTTCACTCATTGACTGCCATTGATTGCACTGGATGTCCAATACACTTAAAGTGGGAGGGTAGCAGCAAATGAATGGACACTGCCGCCCTCCCACCTCAGATGGATTAGACATCTAGTAATAGATTCATTCATTAATTTTCTATCCCACTTATCCTCACAAAGGTTGCAGGGCATGCTAGAGCCTATCCCAGCTAACTACAGACACCAGGCCGTGAACAACCTGAATTGGTGGGCAGCCAATCGCAGGGCACAAGGAGACAGACAACCATTTGTGCTAACATGCATACCTAACTGTTCAACCAGCCTATACTGTATGTTTTTTGGGATGTGAGAGTAAACTACAGTACCTGGGGAAAACCTATGCAATAAATTTTGAGATACGAGCATACTCCGACAGCAAGGTCCGGAGCTGGAATCGAACCCTCGATCTAAGAACTGTGGGGCCGACGCACTAACCACTCTTTCACCAGGTTGCCCCTAGTTCCGCTGCAGAAGGATGATTGTTTGCCATCCGATGATGCAGTGGTTTTTTTGCCTTACTTTGGTGCGGGCAGCGTGGGATCGATTCCCACTCGGGGGCAGTGCGATTGTGAGTGAGAATCATTGTCTGTCTATCTGTCTCACTACAACTCACTGATGACCAGTCTACTAGGGTGTAAGCTGCATTTCACACATGGTCTGCTGGGGTGAGCTCCAGCAGCCCGTGACCTTGCCAAGGATAAGCGGTGTGGAAAATGAATGAATGAAAAAAGATGATTACAGGATATTTATTTTTGTCTTGTGAAGGGCATCTAACATGTTGAATCGCTGCCAGCCCTCCCCCTTTCAAATAGATTGGACGTCTACTAGTTATGAACCCATCTAAATTCACAGGCAAACAATGACCTAAATGATGTCTTGGGTATTGGCAAGTACTAAGAAATAACGTTCTGATATGATGCCATATGTACTTTTCAAGATTCATTACCACCGCGGTTTTCCCTATCAAAGATAGCCACCAGCTACACACAAAACAATTGCATTTTTCTATAGTTTTTTTTACTAGTAGCCATTCATTCATTCATTTTCTGAACCACTTTATCCTCTGTAGGATCTTGGGGGGTGTGGAGCCTATCCCATCTGACTCCGGGCCTGAGCCAAGGGACACCCTGAATCGATGGCCAGCTGATCGCTGGGCACAAGGAGACGGACAACCATGCACACTCACACCCATACCTAAAGGCATTTTTAGAGTGTCCAATCAGCCTACCATGCATGTTTTGGGAATGTGGGAGGAAACCGGAGTACCCGGAGGAAACCCACACAGGCCCGGGGAAAACCCAGGAGCCCCAGAGCTGTGAGGCTGATGCGCTAACCACTCTGCCGCCAGGCCGCCAGTAAGCCATTCAATCCATTTAAAATTGGAGGTTTGGCAGCAAATGTGTTGAGCTTAGAATGGGCTGTACGTCTACTGTTGTCATCGGCAGCAAATACATTTGAATTTCACTCTGGAATTTATCTCCATCACCTTCCAGCTAGACTGGAGTAGCATATCACCTGCCGAGATTTCCTTACGTGGCCTTCTTGGTGCTTTTTGATGAAAGCTCCAGACTCTTTCTCTGTGCTCCGCCTCCTTTGTGCAGTGCCGTGCTTAAATGGACAATTTTTGGCCTGGGGACGTGTCCCTGTTTGGCGCTTCTGGCAAGATGCCACTGAAAGCTTGGGGGAGAAGCAAAGCGGAGTGAAAGGTTGGGATGGCGAGTTAGCTGTGAAAAGAGAAGGGGAGAGTGAGATACAGAAAGAGAAAAAGCCGATGAAGAGAGTAACTCTGCTGGATCACAGACAAAGGTAGCACAGGAAGAACTTTTGGATGCTTTCTTTTAAGCCTTTTTGACACACCACAGCCAACTGTGTTCAGAGTTTGAAGACAAATTGATTGAAGACATATTGTGTCAAAAGTTTGCATTTCCATTTAGATATTCACTCACCACTAATGATTGGAAGAAGACCAGGAGCACAACATTTCACCAAAGTGGGCCACAGTTCTTAAACCTGTTTTTCCTGAGGATTGCCTGGAGTGCCATCATGGGCTCTTGTGCTTGAGGGAATCTGAGCAGCTGTTATCTGGAGCTAAGAGAAGCTAAAGGAGGAAGATGTCATTCTACTTCCTTCGCACCAAAGACTTGACTCGTACCAGGAGGTCAGTCACCGACTCACCACCATCGTCTCCATCCCCTACAGACAAAAGCTTCCGAGTAAGAATGTTACTTCCTGAGAAACATACATATAGAATTTCTTTTTTCAAGCGCACTCCAAAATCATTTTTCAATCTGCATGAGGTGTTTGTAAATTTGTCTCTTCAAATCCAATCAGACCGCACTGTCGGGTTCCTTAGTATAGCCAAAGAAGTTTCGAAGCGTCAAAGTTTTAACAATAGGTTAATTCAAAAGGCTGAGGATTGCGAGTAGTAATTCAAGCTAAATCTTCATAAAACCTGAAAGTCAAACTTTCCTCCAAAGGATTTTTTTAATTGAAATAGTCCAGTGCTATAAGTGTTGCTTTTTTTACGATTCCATGGTCACAGTACATTTGGAGCTCTTCTCCTACTGCTCTGTGATTATAAGTTCAATAGGTCCCTTGCGAGGCACCAAATTAGTTTATTAAACTGACATCTCAGTTAAAATCAGTTGGTGAAAAAAAATCCTTCTGCAATTTCCTGTTATTTGCCTCACTCTAAGTAGACTTCTGAGTGGGCTACTGTGTTTATCTCAGTGAATCTGTGTGACTGTTAAAGAGACAGAGGCATCAAACAATAAACAGTTTGTTTGCTCATACAATGTCATAAAGCTCCATTGATTGTGCAACAATTCCCAAGAGCGATGCACGATCGTGCCTTTCATCTTTACTGATACATAACAAGACTGGTTGTCAGATAATTGCAGGGTCCACATTTACTTATAAAATATGTTTACAAGGTTTTATTCAATATTTCAATACATGTGTCTAACACAATGTTTCCCAACCTTTTTTGAGCTGCGGGACACTTTTTGCATTGAAAAAGTCTCAAGGGACATCACCATCTAAAAATCTTTTAATTTAAAACTAGGTCGCCTATATTAACAATTGTCATTCTCATAAAAGTTTTATCAGCAGGAATCACGTAAACCTTCAAAATTATTCCAAAATCAAATTTTTCACACTGACCTTATGTCACCAAAAGTTGATGTCTGCGGACCATTAACAACTTCTGGTTCGAGTGATGCAAAAATAAGTAATGAAATACAACTTCCGGTTCATGTTAGAGAAAAATAAGCAACAAAATGATTGTTTTACTATTTGAATCTTGTAATAGTATAATCTATAATTTAACGTTCATCATATTTTGAGTGTTCATATAAATTTTTCTCTCTGAATATTACATTGTATGACCTTGCAATTTCAGTGGTTGGGAAACACTAGACTAACAAACTGAAGGCCCTGGTGCCAGCTCCAGCAAGTGGTGCGCCTTGCGAAAGTGAACATCAATGTCATGTTTTCTGCTCAAACGAAATTTGAATAAATATTTGTAGGCCTCAATGAAAAATCAAGGACTACCGAAATCTGGTATTTACTCTTTACCATTTTACAATTTTCCGAAAATAATTAGATACTACCTTCTGAAATTGATAAATCCAACTTTTTTTTAACATTTAAAAACTAGAGAATATTTGCCCTAACTCTTAACTCCTGTACAACTGGAGGTATTATGAAACAATCTTTCCCTCCATTTTTGTTTATATTAATAACACATTTTTCCGCACTTAAAGACACACCGGATAAGACAAGACGCACCCTCAATAGGTGGCCTTTTTAAAAATGGTTTCTATATATAAGGTGGCATGTTCCCAAATCATGCATGGTAAGCTGGTTGAGCACTCTACATTTCCCCTGGGTATTAGTGTGAATGTGAATGGTTGTCTGTCTCCTTTTGCCCTGCGATTGACTGGCAACCAAATCAGGGTGTCCTCCACCTGGTGCCCGAAGTCAGCTTGGATAGGTACAAGCACAACGCTAGACAACTAGGCGCAAAACTGGTTGGGATGTCACAACCAGAATCACCCGAAACATGAGGAGTTCCCTGACAAATTGTTTTGGATGGAAAATCAAGCAGGTAAAAGATAGTGAGTGATAAATTTGTTTTCTAGATGAAAATAAATTAAGTTATTTTTTAAATTACTCTGTATTTCTTGCCACCTTTGAAGCATTCACGGCATTGTTGATCCGTTTCCTTAGCTACAGTGCTTTCAGTGATAAAATGCCAAAGTAATTGTAAGAATAGTGCATTTTTACCTCTGATCTGATTATTCCATAAACATAAATGGCAGGCCGGTAAGTTATCGAAGAACTTTGCACACTCTCATTTACACCTAATGACAATTTATAATCTTCATTTAATTCGTTTTAGGAATGTGCAAGGAAATGTGAGTATTCATAATATACATTAGAATTTTAGCTTGTCGCTTGACCGTACTAATTGTTGCCATAATGAAGACACTTCTTTTCTAAACGCATAATGCATACTTTTGGATTTATTTTAATAAACTATTTGTGGAATTGCAAAGGACCACATCTTATTTAATTTTTCAGTTGGGCACTTAAAAGGGCATTTTGATGTTTTTATGTAGTGTGGTTGCTTTTGTCGTTTTGTCGAATATAGACATTTACTGTCTGAAACAAATAGGTGTCCTCTGAGGGAATGTTGACAAGGGAATGGTATCATACATGATGTTCTGGTGACAAATTACAAATTCATAATAATTAATAAGACTTTTGATACTGGTGATGATGAATAGGCCCGAGAGCACGTCAAAGGTTTTCTTTTCTCACATTGAAAGATATAGTGTGTGTGGACTCTCTGCAGGGCTGCAGGTCTGGTTGGTCATCTCGCTTCAAACACATGACCACATAAGGACACGCAGTGAGGGCTCCGTACTGTAAACACATGCATACGAAACGTTTCTATGAAACCTACCACATTTATTCCCAAATACATGAAGACATGGTATCTTCCTTGCTCTAAACATTGATTTTGCCCCCTGTGAAGAATGTGCTGCAAATGCCATATACATGTGCATTTATTCCAAACCAGTGTTTGGATTAGTAATGTCAAAATACATAAGTCTGCAGTAGATATTGCAAACAGGTCAGGGATCAGCCAGGCCAGCTGTATGTAGTAATAAATTATTACGGTTTTACATGCTTTTCTGCCGAGCAGTAAATGGTCATAACATAATTTCTCTTGACACATTTTTGAAGATGTGAACATTCATAAAACAATCATCACTGAAAACATCTACATACAGGCGGAAAAGCGCTTAAATTCCTTTGTAAAAGGAAATGAATTCAACATGGGATCACACTAGATTGAAGTTGTCCCTGGTTATTTTGACTATCCCTTATTCAAGAGTCTATGTTTTGAAGCGATGATGTAATTGTTGTGAATGTACTTGGAGGTTACTCTCAGAATGGCAAATATTTCCTCTTTTTCAAACAGAGTAACAGATCTGGCTCAAATCACACTTAATTGTTTCCATTGTTACGAATGATCCCTAATTTAAATGTTTCTCCTTTGTTTTTCAGCATGACAGACTGTCAAGGTAAATCTATTTTGAGTTTTACACAATCATGCTGTCAACCCTTATTGAGAGCACTACAATACTGTTATGTAAGAATAATCCAAATGTAAAAAGTGAAACTTCATTAACTCATTGAACCACTTTGATGGCTGGCATTGAATTATGATTTTTCAGTGTAATTGACAGCGATAGACGTCCACTCTACATGACTCTTCCAGTCCAAATGGATTGGACATATCAGCAGAATAGAACTTTAAAGCTGTTAGAATAGTAGGAAGCTTGTTCAAGTTCATCTATTACTGTAAACGGCAGCCAATGTCTTAATAGTTGTCATTTCCTGTAATGAGTACTGTAAATCAGTGGCGGGCCGTGCATTTCACACCTAGGCCTTCCGTAGTGCTGTGTGTGAATCAATCCAACCCTCAATAAGTATTTTATGGCTATAAAACCTTTAATGCAGCTACAGCTGCGACACATATAAAAAAGAATCAATAATAACCTAAAAAAAATTGAAATATTATTTAGGAAAACACATATTTTACTCACCAAAAATTATTTTTATTTATACACAAAATCCATCCTCCTTTCTTTCCTCAAGAAGATTTCAATTACTCTGTCGTACAGATTACACGTGCGTTTCAGGTCCATCAAGAAGTTATTTTCTATCGCCATCAAAGCTAATGCTGACAGTCGAGTCTGTCCTGTTGTATTTCTGGCATAAGTTTTGATTCCGTTTCGGGCTGAAAATGTCTGTTCGACAGAAGCAGTGGACACGGGGATGGTCACTGTCAAACCCACTAATGTGTACAGCCGCCCCATGCTCTCACTCAGATTTTTCTGCTGAAGGAAGTCAAGGAGATCAGTGGGAGATTTTCCTGTAAAATTATCCGTGGCATACTTTACAATCAGTTCTGTTCTTAGTCGAGGCAGATCGAAAAGTGTACAGTGGCTCTGCGTTAAGATGGAGAAGGCTGCATGTGGGAAAGTTTTCTGGTATTCCTGAAACTTCTGCGGGTCGAGGAGGGAGAGAAACATCAGTCTTTCGTGTTCTTGAAATCTGGTCCGCGTCTGGCAAATAATATTGTCCAGAATCCTGTCGTGGAGTTGGTGGTAGTGCGCGCGAGAATCTTGCGCTTGACCTCTTCGTGCACTTGGAGCACCCGCACTGCGTTCACTGGCCTCGTAGATTTCCTCATATGAGCTCCTTTTGCGCTCAACTGTGTCACAAAACTCCTTTACTCTTGCAAGACAAAACTGTACATCCAGTTTGTTGTTCTGTAGTATTGAAAAAAGCACGTCTGAATGCTCAAAAATGCCATTAAATGTATGACGCAAAAAACAAAATTCAAAATCATCCAGATGTGCTTTAAATCCATCAGCACACCGCACTGACTCATTCACCATTACAGAGACAAACAGTACTTTTATTTCCCTTCTGATCTCTTCCTCTATCACTTCAGCAATAGCAGTGATCAGGTTGTTTTGTATTTTGCCCAACGTGCCACTAAACATTTTATTAGTGGACAGGTGGTAATGTAAATCCGTGTTTCTCTCAAGAATGAGAGAAAGAAGTTCCACATAATTTCCTTTGTTTGGGGATGCAGCGCTTTCATCGTGTCCCCGAAATGAAAGTTTACACAGTCTATCAAACTTTTAAAGATTTCCCTATTTTTCTTTACCTATTCGTTGTGGCGCTCCGTTTCCCTGCGCACTTGCTCGCTGAACTGTAACTCCACTTGGGTTTCACCAAAAGTTTCGGAGAGCACCGTTGCTTGTAAGTGTCCGGCAGTGCTTTGGTGTCTCGTTGCTGCTTTGGTTAAACAAGTCAAATTTTCAAATCTAGTGTTGCTTCAAACACCATGGCAGATAACAAGCACTCCCAGCAATACAATTTGCAGTGTTCCTCGGAGCCCGTGAGCCGGGGGTAGCGCTCGCAGTTAGTGAACTGAAAGTGGCGGACAAACCCTTTTCCCGGTTGTAACAGGCTTGCTAGCTTCGGAGTTGACCACCCTTTCTTAATGATGTCCATTTTTTCTGGAAAAGTCAGTCTGGAAAATGGCTTTGTCAGCAAATCTGCAACCAAATCTATTTGTTTTCCTCCGTCGGCCATTGTGGGTGGAGTTTGCGAGCTCTGGCTGGCTCACTCTGGCTTTGGCCCGCCTACTCTATCACTAGCCAATCATAGTTGGTGAAAGCGATGGCGTATCCCTACGCCTGCGAGAAGGCAATGACGTATCCCGACGCCAGTGAGAAGAACTTGGTGTCACCAAATCGAAATTTGATTGGTTAAAGCAACAGTCTTATCGATGCTTGTTTAATGCAGCAGAGCCTGCAGAACTGATTGTGAAGGCCTTGAGGCAGATTTCTGACCCTGGCAACAAATAATGGGTGAAATGTGATTGGTTAAATGCTTAATATGAAAACACACATCTGGAAGCAGTGCAACCAGGGGGAAAGCAATGAAAGGAAGCTAACAGAAAATTATGTAATGAGTATTCATGCACAGAATATAATTAACATCAGTCTGTGATTCAGATATTTCTTAGGCCAGCAGGGAAGGCCTTGAAGGCCCTGGCGCACACCACTGCTGTAAATACAATGCTATTATAAAATATTCCCATGATGATCCCCTCAAAGAAATGTGCCACCCATTTTTAATTAGCTAACATAGTTCATTGTGCTAACATTCACTGAAGTAGCATTGCATGAATGCAATCTGCTTTGTTTAGATTTGACTCCAGTGGTGAGAATGCATCTGACAGACTGGGCAGGACCAGCTCCTACCTTCGAAGGGAAACCAGGTTAGGTTCTTTGAACAAGCAGGACCAAGACACCACAAGCAAAGATTATAAAAAGGTGAAATGTAACACTATTTACAGCTCTAAAAGTTGTGTTACTTAATACTTCTGACATTATAAGGCATTTATTCATTTTCCAGACCGCTTATCCACAAAATGGTCATGGGGTGCTGTAGCCTGTCCCAGCCAAATATGGGCTTTAGGTGGGGGACGTTCACAAGGAGACGGATAACCATTCGCATTCCCACAGATAACTACAGGGAATTCAGAGAATTTAGAGTGTCCCCCCAGCCTAGCAAGCATGTTTTTGGGAGCAAGCCCGGGACGAACATGCAAACTCAACACAACAAGATCCAAACCTGGGATTGAACCCTCAATCTCAGAACTGTCAGGTCGACGTGCTAACCACTCCTCCAACAGGACCTCCATTTTAATGCAATGCAATGGGAAAAAAACACACGCACGCACACACACCCACACACGCACAAACCCACACGCACACACACATGATTTTAAAAACTGAAGTCTTGATATGGTTTTTGTTTAACAAACAGTTCATGTATCATGTTTTATGACTTCTTTATTAGATGTATGCAGAGGCACTTCAGGAGAATGAGCATCTCAAGTCCAGGTTGCAGGACAGCAAACAAGAACTTGTCAATATTCGTTCCCAGCTCGATAAACTTGCCCAAGTGAGTCTACAACTCGTATGAATGACTTTAATTTGAAATATGGCTTTACAACGAATTTAAAATTGTTCTTCTTTTCCACATCACTTTTTATAATCTTGGAAGCTATTTTACCAACTTGCGCATCAATTTGCATGGAAAAAATATTTCAGTCGGTACTTGTGGTTGGTACTTGCATATTAATGTCTCATCTCTTCTCATTTTCTGAACTGCTTTATCCTCACTAGGGTTGCGGGGGTTGCTGGAGCCTATCCCAGCTGACTTCGGGCCAGAGGCGAGGGACACCTTGAATTGGCGGCCAGCCAATCGCAGAGCACAAGGAGACAAACAACCATCCACACTTACAATCATACCTAGGAGCAATATAAAGTGTCCAATCAGCCTACCATGCATGTCTTTGGAATGTGGGAGGAAACCGGAGTACCCGGAGAAAACCCACACAGGCCCGGGAGAACATGCAAACTCCACACAGGTGAATGACCTGGATTTGAACCGATGTCCCCCACTGTGAGGCACACGCGCTAACGACATCATCCACCAGGCCGCCCCATATTAATGTCAGGTGACAAATTTCCGTTTGTAGAGCAAATTAACTTGCAAACGCGATTGCAATCAAATTTTGTAAAAATTACAGTGAGCAACCTATTTCATTCACTTAAGTGCTAAACAGTTCAAAACATTGGAAAATTACTTTAATGCTTCGTATTCTTAAATCTCTAATAATGAAGAAAATCCCTTATGAGCGCAGCCATTGTGTTACAAACCTGACATCATTTACTTCACGTGCATACATGACGTTGACACATTTTGTAGTTACTAGCTAAATAGGGTTAGGTTTAAAAAAACGTGCCTTTCATTTATATTTTTCTCCACGATTACATTGAAATTCTGTGTCTTTTCATTGTTTTAGATAGGATTCTTTCTTTTGGGTTGCACATGATCAATATCGTATGTGTCCCTTTAATCATTGTTTACTTGAATTAAATCAACAGTGTCCAAACCTCTTCCATACGGCTTTATCCAGAAATAATTACGGAAGAGGCAGTTTGGCAGTCTTGACCTTTACTTTGTTTTACACACTAAAACCAACCTAAGAGTAGGTACTGGTTCATCCATTCTCATCCATCAGGATATAATGAAGTAAATCATATTTTCAGAGGCAAGACCTATTAGCAGAGAAATCAACTATGCTTGAAACAGAGAAGAAGGTATGTCTTTATTGAACCTTCATGCGTTGTATTCCACCTTTCTCCTTTGCCACTACTATGAGTAAAAGTAGTTGCTGTTCTGACACAAATTGGTTTATCACCTTGTTTGCAGGATAAGCAAGCCCTTGAAAAAAAAGTGTCTGGCATGGAAGAGGAAATGAAGGTCAGTCTATGCAAATCTTTGCACATTTTGCAGTTTATGGATTTTATGTGTGGTGTGTTTTACAAAGCTACAATGAGACTTTCAAACTGAACACACCCTTTTCAATGCAGCTGTTCCTCATGAGGGTAACATGGGAGCTGCTTCCTAGAATCGTCATCAGCACTGTTCCCTCTAAGCTGCGCGCGTGCGCAATTGCGCACTACTCTCGTCTTCTCTGCGCAGCAGCAATCCTATGGCGCGCAGTAAAAAAAAAACGTTTTTTTTTTTTTTTTTTTTTTTTTTTTTACACCCCTTTCTTCATGATGGTGCCGTTTAAGCGGCAGCCAGTGGCAGTAGCTCTGTCCACTTATGTTTTTCGTGTTTTACAGCATGTTTTACATGAAAAATTAGAGGGAACATTGACATGCACCTGCTTGTGGCAGGTGTGATACTGGTGTGCCCATAGCGAGCAATGATGATGTCGTGACCGGATGATTCGCCTAAAGACGTTTCGCCGACGGACGTTTGACAGACGGACAGGTCTCCGAATGAACGTTCGTTCAAACAGCGTTTAATGATTAAATACAAATACTAGTATTTGCATTTAATCATTAAACGCTGTTTTCAGCTGGATTTGACCGAATTTGAGAGCATTTTGAGCCGTTTGGCTGGACGTATATGGACATTTTTTTGCCTCCATCCCGACATCATCGCGACATTTTACCGAGGAATTCACATGCCTGTGCTCGGTTCTAATGTCCAAAGAGCTCCAGTATTTGTATTTAATCATTAAACGCTGTTTTCGGCTGGATTTGACCGAATTTGAGAGCATTTTGAGCCGTTTGGCGAATGGACGTATATAGACGTTTTTTTGCCTCCATCGCGATATCATCACGACATTTTACCGAGGAATTCACTTCCCTGGGCTCGGTTCTAATGTCCAAAGAGCTCCAGTATTTGTATTTAATCATTAAATGCTGTTTTAGGATGGATTTGACCCGATTGCTGTCATTTTACGGCTCGGTTCTGATACATCTGCCCGCCCAAGAGTGCTTATTCCCGGGCTGCCATTGATGGTAGACTAACATTGATTTTTACTATAATTTGGACAACACCGGCGGCGGGCCGGATTAAAAATCCTAACGGGCCGTATATGGCCCGCGGGCCTAGGTTGAAAAACTTGTACACACGATCCGGGGGCGGGGCGAGCGCGCGAATCCCGTTTCGGCGAAACCTCCGTTCGGCCGAATGAACGTTCGGCGGAACGTCCATTCGGCGACCTGCCCGTCTGTCAAACGTCCGTCGGCAAAACGTCTTTAGGCGAATCATCCGAGTACCGATGATGTCGCTCACACTGGTACTCAGTGCGCTCAGGGAGGTTGACTTTCTGCTCAGACCAACGAAAAATTCGAGGGAACATTGGTCATCAGTCTGTCACAAATCGACCAACAACCATTCATTCTCACCTTCACACTTATCGGACATTTTGTAGTCTTAAAGAACATGACACATTTTTGAAACGTGAGAACAAGTGACCCACGCTAGTGCTGCTAGCACTTCTCAGGGATGAGCCAATATTCGAACACTTGACCTTGTGAGACAGTCATTCTTATCAATCATCAGCTGTGATTTATACACATAAAAGGCTCATTAGATACAGCTCTCTGCTGGGTCACTCCCTGTCAGGCAAAGAAGTCTGCACCACTGCTCATTTTTCCCACTGATGGGGTTGAATGTTGTGACCTAGTTCTAGTTGAATACCAAACCTGGTCCAATAGCAAAAGAAATGCTTTTGTGAGACATTCCTGATCTGCACTCTATGTTCCATTTCACAAAGAGAGCGCAGCATTGACTGAACGTCTGTGCAGTGTTACGAATGTTGCAAGACAGCGCTGATGGATTTTTGGAATGTGCAGAGGTCATATATGATCTATTTTAGATTCACAATCAAATGACAGGGCTTCAAAGTGTTCGTTTTTTTATTTTTTTATTTTTGCTCTCCTACTTTTGCAATCAACATTGAGAAACAATGTTGTCATTTTATCACTCATGCCTGAATCTATAGTTTGCAAAGTTGTTTTCCTTGAAAGCATTTTTAAGCAAGGACAGTGAAAAGAAAGTATGTTAACCGCTAAAGATGACGAGCAGGCTAGCATCAGATGTTTGACATGCATATTGTCATGTTCCCTTAGCAGGACCCCCCACTGCGCTTCGGCTGTGGGTATCAGCCCCCGAGGGAGGGGGTGGTGAGTGGTCGTCATGACTCCTGAGGTAAAAAGCGATACCTGCTCGTCACCTCAAGAAATTGTGTTCTCTTAAAGACCGGGGCATGTTTACACATGTTGGCACATTTCGTAATGAGTTTGAGAATATGAGCACAAACCTCACCACTATTTCACAGTCTGAGGTCTCCTTTTTTACACAAATTAAAAATCCAATATTTTGTTATGGGACATACATTTAGGTATTTCGGAAAGACTCGGTTTCGATAATCTTTCTTCCCCCCACTACCAGAGGTTGAAAATATGCAAAATCCCTCAATAGTCTGGAGCTGAGGTCATCAGGACTGGTAGCCTTCCTTGCCTTGATCTTCTTAAGATGTCTTATCACCTGATCAACAGTAATGGAGAGGCCGGTGAAGGAGGAGGAAGAGGATGTCCCTTGTGGTGACGTGTGGCAAGTGGAAGAGGGGAAGGAAGAGGAAGAGGAGGTTTGAGAGGTGCCTCTGGTCTGAGAGGCCAGGGGGGAGTGGGGGCAGAATCGAATCTGTTAAAGAAATGATTCAGGTCATTTGCCCACTCCTTGTCTCTGGCCTCTGGGTCCCTCTCCTTGTTGGTCTTTTTGAGAAATACATATGTTCTTAGATATGTTTAAACACAGTTGGGATTTTTAAAACCAGTTATACACTCTTGTCATTGCATCTGCCAGTTCTCGTGCAGCATGTTTTTGTCTTTCGCGTGGACATATAGAACAGCATCATTGGCATACATTTGGCAGATGACATTCAAAGGACAACAGCTTGGCAGATCGTTTATGAAAAGAAAAGTGGACATAGCACTGACCCCTGCGGGACCCCAAAACTGTTATTCCATGAGGTAGATTGTGTATTTTGAATCCTGACGTATTGTGATCTTACAGATATGCATGTTTCAATCAAATTTAGCATGCTTGGTGAGAAATTAAAACCGTACAGTTTAGTCAGCAGTATCTGGTGGTTGATGGTCTCAAATGCCTTCATGAGATCAATGAAAACCGCACCAATGACGTTGCCTGTATGTGGTTTTGATTTTTTGTTTTCTAGAAGGGAGCAAACCAGTAGAATGATGTTTTGTAAATCCGAATTGCAGCCTTTTCAGGTTGTATGGACTGCTGTTAATGTGATTCGCAATTTGCTCTGCTACTGTCTTTCCCAAGACTTTTAAAAAGGCTAGAAGGATGTCTATAGGGCTGTAGATGTTGGTTATTGCGGGGTTCCCTGATTTGAGGACCGGTGTTATGACTGAGCACTTCCAGGGTTCAGGGAAGAGACTGATTTATGAATTTGTTTACATTAGTGGTTAATGATGCTATGAGAGATTCTTTGTGGTATTTAAGAAATGTTACATCCATATTACACGCATCTTTTGCTCTGGAGATTTTGAGACCAGACACAGGTTCCTCAATTTATGACTGTGAAATCGTGACCGGACGATTCGCCGAAAGATGTTTGGCCGACTGTTGGAATAATGATTCAAACCTTTTAAATCATTATTAGTAATATTTAATTAAAAAAGGAAAAACATCTTTCAACAAACTCTGCCTACAACTTGCAAGGAAAATGCCATGTGACGCCGTCTTAGTCCCCAGTGCATTCTGACGAGCTGCATACTCTTCGGTACATTTAGCGGCACATAACCAAAACATTCAAAGGTAATCTGATTTAAACAATTGCCATTGAAAGAAAAACACCTGCGTAAGAATTTGCAGTATGAGCATAATAATTTCTTTATAAGGTAAACTGCCGGTGTCCCAGACAAAACAATTTATGAGTCCTTCGTAGATCTCCCAGTAAACAGTCCTTGGAGGGTGAGGTGTTATGTCAACAAGCTGGAGCCAGCAGGGTGACCTCGAGTTTGTCCCAGTCTCAAACTAAAGACACTCTTATACAAAAGTAATTAAAATGCCTTATTACTTATTAAAAATGCTTACAAAACATATAGAAACACCCCATAATAATTCTAACACCGACGGACAGTTCGCGGAACGGACGTTTCGCCAAAACGGGATTCGCGCGTACATGTTTTTCAACCTCGGCCCGCGGGCCATATACAGCCTGTTACAGATAACATTCATTTAGGAATAACAAGGGCATTTATTCACGGCCAAACACATGCAGAACAGTACGTGACAGAAGAAAAAAAAGTAGTTATAACAGTAAGTACTGTAATGAAATTGTAAATCGAGAAATCCTACTCCAGAAAACTTACACAGCATCGAAAACGTTGAGCTTAATCTTTGAATTAAGGTTCTCAGCAAATCATTTTGAATATATATTTCCTAAAATAATGGGAAATTATTTAAAATTAAAATATTGTTCTTATTGGCACACATCACTAGAAGTAAAAGTGTGTTCCATGGCATTTTTAGGTATTGTTCTCTAAGCCCTCTAGTCTGTCCAAGGCACTTAGAATTTCACATAAGTCTTCTAGTGTTGTTTTTTCTCAGTGTCAGGCACGTAGCTCCAAGCAAGAGTGTGTTTGTGTACATATATAAGAATATTTAATAGAAAACATAAAACATTGGCAGCACATTGTACTACGTACTTGTATTTAGAAATATGTCCCGCAGGGGGGGCAGTACATTTTGAGATGGCTTCCACTGTAAAGTAACAAGATTGTCAATTTGAGGCACAAAAGAAAAAACAAACCTGCACATCTTGACGAGATCCATACCTGTCTTATCCCACATCTTCCAGGTATATTTAACAGGTATATTTCTGCGTATCTCGAACTCCAAAGAGTTATCAATTAAACTACTACTTTGTCTTCATTTGTTCTCACGGCTGCAAGAAATGATTCCACAGTGCAAAGAAATTGATGGGGAAATATTTTTACATAACTGCATTATGTATAGTAGAGGGTGTACATTTGCAAATTCTTAAAAGGCATTGTTAGCCTTGTCTCGTGACCTCGTTTTCTGTTCTGGATGGTGTGAGATGTTCTTTTCTTTGTTCTGAATGATCTGGTGAGAAGTGTTAACAAATATATAGGCAAAACATTATTGAAGCTTCCATGACCAGTTCTCCTTATTGGCTCGAGAAAAGGCGAGATTCTCGTTCTGACTCAGTTTCTTAAAGCCTTCATTGCCCCCGCACAAAGTGGGCGTTAATTTGAATACAAGTGTGTGGGTTTCAGTAAAAGGGAATATGGCTGGTTTGAAATCAAATACTGATGCGTCTTAACTTGGACATCTGTTGAGATAGAGATTCTGAAGATATGACACCTTTGAACCATAAAAACAAGATATTTAGATAGGTCAGGGAAAGTTTTACAACTGCCAGAACACAGCTCAATTGTTTATACAACAAACAGCCAGAGCTACCTGCTGTTTTTCACACATTGTTGTGAAGACTGCCCAAACACAATGATCAGATCGATGCAATCACTTTCATCTGCAAGCATTAAGCATTCTACATTCTGGCGAGAAAATGATGACAAAGCCTATGTCTGATTATTATTATTAAATATGACTCAAACCTTTAAGTTAATTTTTATAGCAAATAATTCATAACAATGGTTTGTAAGACAGTTGGAAACATACAAAACATACTGAGACTCTGGGTGTTTCAAGCACGTCTACCAAGGCTTTATTGTAAGAGCAATAGGGGACGCGTACTTTTGCCACTGTACATGGGAGTTTTTCAATGAACGGTTGGCAACCCTTCTTTGGTGAGATAAGAAACAAATTATTTTTAATTTTCATATACAGTAATACCTTGACATACGAGTGTCCCAACATACGAGAAATACGAAATACACTCATACCTTGAAATACGGGCTTAATGCGTTCCGGGTCTGAGCTCCTATGTCGATTTTCTCGTATCTCAAATCAATGTTTCCCATAGAAATGAACTAAATATAAATTAATTTGTTCCCACCCTATGAAAAAAAACACCGAAAAACAGGATATTACAATGGAAAAACATATTTCATTGGTTGTAATTCACCATCTACGAACAGAGTAACAAATAACTAGTGGTTATGATGTTTAATAATAAAATGAGGCATTATTCAATACAACGGGGAGTTCACGGATGGTAGAGAGAAAGAGAGACTTGACGGACTCGCTCGTAGTGTAACCTAAACTTTAAATTTAACTTAAATGAACTTAGATACCTATACACACACACACTTTAAAAAAGTTTTAATCTTACGTTACACTAAATTTAAACCTTCTTGTGCAATAACCAAGGCAAAGAGGTTAATGTATCCCAGCGTGGCTTTCGAGGCGAACCTCCTGCTTTTCCATATGTATTCATGTTTTTTGATTATTTTGTGCTTAATATCGATTTCATCATACGCCTTTTCTTCGCACTACCCTTCATTGCACCGGCTTGCTTTGGATCCATTGTGTTTCCCTTAATTCTGCACTGACTATGGCGGCGCGCACGGGTGCAGCGGCTCAATGCTCTCCAGTTTTGTTTTTTGTTTTCTCAATCTTATCGTTATTTACTAACATCTGCGAGGCAAACTTTTTCTACAGTCGCCAGGATTTAATTACTCTCGGGAGGAGATGCGATATATCCATCACAACAGATTACCAACGGACCTACGATATCCCCGAGGACATCTCGAGACCACCGGGATCTCCATGGATAGTCAGCCCACTCAGAGTATGACGCAGGCGGCGAAGGGAAAGAAAACAAAAGCGCGGATACCGGGCGGGCCTAGCTGCTAAGCTAAGGCAGCAACCACACCGAGACACCGCTTCCGAGTATCTTCTTGACCAACGCCAGATCCATCACCCACAAAATGGACGATTTGGAACTTCAGCTTGCTACCAACAGCTTTGTCAGGAACTGCAATGTTATTTTCATTACGGAATCGTGGCTACACCCGCAAATCCCCGACGCTGCGGTATCGCTAGCTAGCCGGACGCTATTCCGAAACGATCGTTCGAATGAATTATCAGGGAAAAGCAAAAGGGGGGGGGGGGGGGACTTTTCATGTATATACACAATGAATGGTGCTGCAACAGTAGGATCATTAACACTCACTGCTCCCCGGATTTAGAGTTATTGGCAGTACGGTGCAGGCCCTTCTATCTACCTAGAGAGCTAACGATTGTCATTGTAATGGCGGTTTACATCCCACCGGATGCTAACGTTAGCATGGCACTAAGCATCCTGCTAGCGGATATAAACAAACAGCAGCTTGACCACCGCGATGGAGTCTTTATTGTCGCTGGTGACTTCAACAAAGCATGTTTAAAACCTGTTCTGCCTAAGTTTATTCGGGACGTGAAGTGTCATACCAGAGGAGATAAAACTCTAGACCATGTTTATTCTAATATCAAACATGCTTATAGAGCCACACTCCTCCCTCACCTAGCTGGATCAGACCATCTCTGCCTGTCCCTCACCCTGGCATACACACCACTCTGGAGGCTAACTAGGCCACAAACCTCTCTTCCTCCATTACACTGAGAACTGGCTCCCCTCAAGGCTGTGTACTGAGTCCTCTTCTGTACTCCCTGTACACATACGACTGTACACCGACCCACCAGTCTAACTCCATCATCAAATTTGCCGATGGTCGGACTACAAAGATGAGGTCAACAAACGGTCTTCGTGGTGTTTGGTGAACAATCTCACACTAAACACCACGAAAACTAAAGAAATAATCCTGGACTTTCACAAATGCAGCACAGATCTGGCCCCACTCCTCATAAATGGAGTATGCGTAAACAGGGTCCAGTCCTTCAAATTCCTGGCGGTCCATGTCACGGACAAGCTCTCCTGGTCTACCAACGCCAGTGGTGAAGAAGGCCCAGAAGCAACTCCATTTCCTGAGGGTACTCAGCCGAAACCTTCAAAGCGTGTTGTGGCTGGTTCGATAACTTTAAAAAACAAACTGGGGATACACTCGCTTGTGAGGAACGAAAGCCGCGGCGGAACACATTAACACTTTTGCCTCAATTATAGCATAACAAGGTTACATCCGTTTTTAAGTGTGTATAGTAAGAGAAGTTAATTTAAGTTTTAAAGTTTATGTTATGTTACGTATTGTAGCAAAAGTGTAGCGAACCGAACATGTCAAGTCTCTCTCCTCTGCCGTTAGCTGCTACCGCCTGTCTCAAAGGTAAGAACTCCATGCAATACTCTACAGAATAATGTCACATTTTAGATCATAACTACTAGATAGGTATTTGTTACTATGTGAGCATTGGTGGTGAATAAGAACAATTAAAAACATGTTTTTCCATTATAATATCCTATTTTACGTGTTTTTTCCAGAGGGTGGGAAACGATTAATTTGTATTCAGTTATTCCACTTCCTAGCAGCATTTATTGACTGAATACAAACACTGGAGCTTAAATACAAAGACTGGAGCTTTTCAGATATCCGAACTTGGCCCACAATTGAAATATTATTTAGGAATATAGCCATATTTGTAATTTTACTCACCAAAAATCCTTTTTACACAATATCCATCCTCCTTTCTTTCTTCCTTCTTTCCTATCGCCATCGAAGCTAATGATGAAAGTCGAGCCTGTCCTGTCATATTTTCGGCATAGTCAGTTTTGAAAATGGCATTAAATCAACACAACAATATACTATTTGCTTGTGGAGCTAAGTTAGCGCGCTGAAAGTGCCCCACACACCATTTTCCCGGCTGTAACAGGCTTGCTAGCTTCGGAGTTGACCGCCCTTTCTTAATGATGTCCATTTTTCTCCTGAAAAAGTCCGTCTAGAAAATAGCTTTGTGAGCAAACAGAATATATTTGTTTTTGCTTCTGTCGGCCATAGTGGGTGGAGTTTGTGATCTCGGCTGCCTCGGTACTGCTTTGGCCCGCCTACTAGCCAATCATAGTTTGTGAAAGCAATCACATGTCCCAGCCAGCAAAATGCTAACGCCTATGAAAAATCATTGTGGGGTTGCCAACTCAAAATCTGATTGGTTAAAAGCAACAGTCTAGTTTAATGCAGCAGAGCCCGCAAGAACTGATTGTGCAGGCTTTGAGGCAGATCTGATCTGGCAAGAAATAATGGCTGAAATGTGATTGGTTAAATGCTTCAATATGAAAACACACATCTGGAAGCAGTGCAACCAGGGGGAAAAGCAATGAAAGGAAGCTAACAGACCATTTGGAATAATAAGTACGTATTGATGGACAAAATATAATATGATTCAGATATTTGTTAGACCAGCAGAGAAGGCCTTGAAGGCCCTGACGGCCCGCCACTGCATCTTAGTGTACCAAGTGTAATCAGTACTTTCCCGTCAGGTGCTGCTGGTTTCAGAAGAAACCTCACTGGTTAAACCCTGTGCTGGATCAGTTGGAACAAAAATCTGCACTCAATGCAGCCTTTTGTGGAATAATTTGGGCACCCCTGTGTTATGTGAATAGACACCTTCAACCTGATGCTCTCCATTTTTTTATTATTGTAATGAAGAGTTTTTGGTCTTGGTCACTTCAATGTGCTGTTTGTTAGGGGGTCATGGGAGCCATTTATGGTCTGAAAAATATTAGAATATTCCAACATAAAAAACATAAAATCATAATGACTGCATGCAAAAGTTGAAATCTTAAAATCCAAGAAATTGGATTGAGATCACCATTTGTTATTTATGTTCTGAAAATTGTTAAAGGTTTTAATAACACTCAAGCAGTGGATTTTTTGGGGGAACGGCCCATTTGTTAAACTTCCCAATATATTGAAAGGTTTTCACTCATTTGACCAGTTTCAGTGACATGTCTCGCAGAACACAAGGATATTGTGTATCTGCAGCAGAGAGGAAATACTGTGACAAAGAGGCTGTTTATTTTTAGTCATTGCTTCAACTGAGGGACACGACCTAGATTTTGTGATGTCTTTTTGATTATCTCTTTGACCTTGTTCTCACCAATTATTCCTCACCGCATGCTCATTTACCATGAAGCTTGTCCATGTCACTTGGCTCTAAATTTTAATTGTAATGGTAGTGACTGAGTTGTTTTTAGTGTGACTTGAAGCAACAACGGCTTTGTATTTCCCAATCTGCATCACTATCGTTATCCATATAAAATGTGATTTTCTGACCTAATTGCTTGCATCCACTTTCCCAGGTCTTAACAGAGCTCAAGACGGACAACCAGAGGTTAAAGGATGAGAACGGCGCTCTCATTCGGGTCATCAGCAAACGGTCTAAATAAAAAGATGCAACAACCTATTTGTATTAAGTTTCATGGATTTGCAGTAGTAAAACCTGCCACTGACAGTGAAAAAAGTTAAATTCATTTGAACTGGGATATCTGCCCGTAAATTATCATGTTTAGTTGCCGTTGATAGTGGAGACTTCCAATCTATTTGAATGGGGAGGAGCTGGCAGCGATGATTCAGTTAATTTATGGAATAACATTAAATGAGTAACAACAGTAAAGCAAATCAACTTACCGTAATTTTTCGCATATTGACCGTATAAGCTGTACCCTTAAAATTGCCTTAAATTTGTGGAATTTTATGATTTCTCCCATATGAGACAATTTCACAATTTTCACCTACATATTCGTGCTTTTAATAGGGAGTACAAATGTGTTACTTTGAAGGGAAAATCTTAAGAATTTTTTTTTCTTGTTTCATTCATTGACGTAAAAATAACTTTTGTTTAGCGTTTTATCTGTTTATCTTTTCCCTGTTTTGAAATAAATGACCGTATCGGCCCCATTGTCTTTGCGTCTTTGTCACCTTTCAGTTTTGTGCTTGTCAAGCCTAATTTGTGCACATGTAAGCCGTACCCTTGATTCAGTCATAATTTTTTTGTTACAAACACAGCTTCTATGCAAGAAAATACAGTATATACAAAGGATGTTGAGCTGCTTACTGAGTTTTTGTGTTGTGAATGGCGACGTGGAGGACAGCAACGCAGGCAAGGCGGCCTGCAAACCACCGTGCTTCCAGGGTAAGGTCCAGAGACCGTTTCGCTCCACCAGAGACTATTTGGCATGAGGCGACTTGCCACATTGCCACAGCTCCTTCCGAGGCTGTTCGGGGCACGGTGAGCTGTGACATCTCCGTCGCCCCTCTAGAGACTGTTCATGCCGAGGTGCCCGACCGCTTCCTGGTAGGACGGCCTGAACGACCGCTGGACCCACATGACCGCCAACTCCTCGTGGGCCGGCTCGGACGACCGTCGAACTGGCCAGACTGCCGCTTCCTTGTGGGCCGGGCGGGATTTCCACCAGATTCAATGTTTTTCAAGGCCCCTAACCGGCCTCCCCGCCCACTGTTTAGGTTTTCTTTTGTTTTTTTGTTGGTGTTATGGGACGCCTGGAATCCGTCCCTTAAGTGGGAGGTTATGTTACACATTAGGTTGGTCAGGGGTGTTGGTGTTTTTCCCCTGTGTGGCCTGTCCTTGTGATTGCCAATTGAGTTCACCTGTCGTTTTCCTGCCCCTGGTGTATCTCTTGCTTGCTACCTCTCATGTGACCCAGGTGTTTCTGATTGCCTCGTCAACTCATGTCTGTCTATTTAAACCCTGAGTGTTTGTCAGTCCTATGTCGGATCGTCGCTTGAGTGTCGCTTCTGTTCATGTGTGCTCCCCCATGTCCAGTGCTCCTCGTCTCTCCACGTCTTCCCCAGTAAAGTTTGGTTTGGTTGTTTGGAGGTTCATTCATTCATTTTCTTTACCACGCATCCACATAAGAGTTAGGGGGTTGCAGGAGCCTATCCCAGCTGATTTCGGGCAAAAAGCAGACTACGCCTTAGACTGGTCGCCAGTCAGCCGTAGGCCACACAGAGAGACAAATGACCATTCAGACTCACAATCATACTGCCACAGGCGGGAATCGAGCCCGCACCTGCTCACACCGAAGTCACCTCTACACCACAAGGTGGCTCTTTAGTTGATTAGTCCTTGTTATTTTTCAGATTCACACTCCCCGCACACCGTCGTCATAACACATTGCTTGGTCTTCATTTCCACTTCATATTCATACAACTGTTAATCTGTTAGAGGAAAATACAAATTTGTTTTTTACAGCTGTTATGTCGATGTTTGATGTGTAGTATACAATGTTAAAGGACACTTCTAGATTATGCTTGCACTTGTCAATTTGTGAACCATTTCTATTGCTATTTTGTTTGCGCATAGTCACCATTAATCAGGCAATTGCCCTATGAACATTCCCTGATGGTGCTCAAAGTTTAGTTTCATAATTAAGTGGGTTGGACAACATGAACACCGATCAGCTTTTTAGTAATCATCTCAATCGTGTTAGCCAAACTCTCATAAATTCTTTCATTGATATTGTGGCCAGGTAATAGTAATAATCGTAACAATGGCACAGCAAATTTGTGCCATAATCAAAGCTAAGGTGGTCCAACAAAATATTAGTGTATGACCTTTATTTTGGTGGTGACTTTTTGGGGGGCCAAGTAGTGTATTTTCCACTGCAGGGATAAAATAATTGCCCAAGAACTAATGCTAAATAATCTGTTATAGGTTTGCATACCCAGGCGGCGGTGGCGTAAGTGGTTAGCACAGCTCTGGGGTCCTGGATTCACATCCAAGTCACGTCCACCTGTGTGGAGTTTGCATGTTCTCCCAGGGCCTGCGTGGGTTTCCTCCGGGTACTGGCATGGTAGGCTGATTGCACACTCTAAATTGCCCCTAGATATGGTTGTGAGTGCGCATGGTTGTCCGTCTCCTTGTGTCCTGCGATCGCCTGACCACCGATTGAGAGTGTCCCCCGCCTCTGGCCCGGAGTGAGCTGAATTTTAGCTGTCACCTAGTGCAGGGTCATGCATACAAAAAATCAGGGAAAATATGACAATTGTGGGGTGTGTTTCTCTCTTGATATTTAACACTGATATTTGTAAATGTTGAACCATTTTAGTGTTGCCAATCAAAACACGTTGGTATCTATTTTTAGTCACCGCATAAAGATTTAAGTTTAGTAAATCCGTGAAAAAGCACAAACTTGCGCTTTGAAATGGCTGTGGAATGCACAGGATGGAGGAGTAAAGAATGCCTCATTCACGCCCAGCAGAAAGTGTTATTCCATACCTTTTAACAGTGTCTTATTTTCAAAATATCCAAAATGCTAAACAACCTGGACACCAAACAACCTTCTAATTAAAAGTTCTTTATTTCCTATTTGTATTTGTTTTCTTACAGAACTGGTAACACATGATAAATCTGTAATAAGTTATTTGGCTCCCTTGATAATGTTATAAGGATCCCCGACATTTGTCCACATAAGGGTCAAGAGGAGTTTATGAGCAACATTTGTGTCCAGTCAAGGGCTAAAGCATGCAATCCACAGTAGGCACAAGTACTGACATGAACACACGCACCACGGCACAAGACACAAAGAAACACAGCTAGAGGACACAACCTGACTGTCCTCCGATCCAATGTTTTTAAAGAGGATGAGAAAGAGAAAGAAAAGGAATAAAACATTTGGAATGAGAGGTACAAGTATTTGAAAAGGGTCAGGTATGAGAACTTGGCAGTATATATACTATGTCCATGTTGTAAACATGAAGGCCATCATTCCTTACGCACAGGAAAAGCAGAATTTGGGGAAGAACTCCACGCACTCATTTCAGAATGACTGATGATTTACACAGTTAGAAGACTGAAACAAATGTAAAGGCAACATTCAGTCAGACAAATGATGCAGACAGACATTCTACTTTTGAATATATCACAGAGAGAAAATGGTTGAGCATTTGAGAAAATCACAATTGAACTAAAAAAAAGACAGAAATTAGAGGGTGTGAAAAATTGTTGGCCGGTTTCCCTTTTTAAATCCCACAATTCAAATATGTAAAACAGTTGTGCACACCGTTTGTTAAGACAAAAGGTAGTGAGCAACCTTTGAATAAAGATGCACATTTTGGAATGAATGTTGAAGTTTGGACCGCAAAACAAGGTTGTTACTTCAATTCCAAACAATCCTTTCTGTACGCCCAAAGAACCTCTTCAATCATGACAACAGCAAAGAGTAGAAATGTCATCAATGTGCTTGTATCTGTACTCACTTTTGCTTTGTCATCTCACAGATTTTGCACTCTGTGAAATCAGGAGAATACAGGCAGTTGTAGACGGGAATGGCAGTCATTCTAAAACACATTCAAGCATTTCTACTCAAATCACTATCGACTACAAGCTAGAAAGAGACAGGTTAGTGAAACTTCATTGCTAGCATTTTGGCAGTATTAAAAGGTTCTGATCCATTTATGGTAATCTAACCTCCCATAAACAGTTCTAAATGTGTTTACAATAGCAATATTTTACATTATTGCTATGCATGAATCTCTCTTGATAGGCACTAGCCCATAGCAACAAGCTAGAAACATCTCTTTATCCAATGTTAGCTGTTTTAGTTTACATGATTTTTGAAAAGCAAGGCAGCATTCTAAAATGTATAAATTTGTTCTTGGTTTTGAAACCATTTAATTTTGGTCATCGTAGTAATCACAAATATGCTCAAAAGCACACACCAGTTTTACTTGATAAATTACACTATCTGAAGTGCAAAATGCCCTCCATATGTCATTTAGGAAGCATTGGCATTAACTCGGTGTGAGGTGACACTGATAAATTATACAATCAGTCTACCATATTTAAAAAAAAAATCAATCAATGAAAGCTTGAAGACCTCTAAACGGAATGTCAGGACAAAGACTAGCCAAAAAAACAGAATTTTTTAAATAGAATAAATGTATATAGTACTCAGTTTAGCTCTAAAGAGTTAGTGCTTGAGTTCATGGCTTTAGTTTTATCATTTAGCTTCTCTACATATACATTGTATAATAAACACAGTTAAAGACACATAGGTCGTAAGGTCATTTAAATACATAAAGAGTAAGCAAATGAGGGTAGGGGGATTCCAAGTCATTTGTGTTCATGAGAATAGAATTATACATTATTTTGCCCCCGTTGGAAGAAAAACCCAGACATTACTTTATTCTGGATCAACATTGGCACAAACACTATAATACATGTTTTGATTTTGCTCTTAGTTGTGATAGTTTAGAACAACGTTTGAGAAGACTTGGAGACCCTTTTTTTTTTAAAAGAACACAGTGAAAAAAAGAAAATGAATAATATTCAAAACAAAGACAGTGTAGCATTAACAAAAATCCTGAAACAATATACTGCTAAATTAACAAACGCAAATGAAAATACTTGGACGACTAGGAGTTAGACAGCAAGCATGCGGCTATATTTTTGTCCTACATGAACTCACGCACTATACAGGACGACACACTTAAGAATTCCATGTGCGGAGAGGTTCCTAATAATTAGCAGTAGTATGTATTACTCTAACATCTGAATGACATTTTCTTCAATGACTCTAATGTAAAATAAATACATATTTGTTTCATTTAGAAAATATACAGTATATTTTAACCCTTTCATTATGTTAATAAAATGACACCTATTGAAGTACACGCGATATTTTGCTCCATTTCTAAAACATGCTTTTATGTATAGTAATTTGTATAAACATGCAGTATCAAGGAGGAGGAACTACGTATATAGGCGAAATTACACCAACGGGTTGATTGGTTCCATGGCGCTTTTTCTTTAGTGTTGTCAACACAAAAACAGATGAATTATTAATTATTATTGGTTCTTTTAAAAAATATATTATCAATTCCAAATTGCATTTGATTAACGTTGACTAAGCACAGTCAACTGGTATTTTTTGCTCTCAGCACTGGCGCAGATATAAGAATGTAGTCATGAGATGAGATCTCTTCAATTTAACCCTTTATAGGGCAGTCATTTAACCCAGGACCCCAGGACTGTGAGGCTGATACGCTGACCACTCAGCCACCGGAGAATTGGAAACATGTAACTGTTGAGATGTATTTTTTAGTGACTTTGTTTGCTTGAATTTCATAATTAAAGTTAAAATTTTTGGTTGCAATTTGCGAAGTTTAGTTTGATTTTTTTTTTAACCCAAATCTGATTCCACAGCTTCTAAAACTTAAACATCAACATTCAGTCAGTTAAATGAATTGGAGATCCATTGTT